>NC_051076.1:4614445-4935945 GCF_004664715.2 Peromyscus leucopus | reverse complement strand
TGTGTGGTGGGTCACAGCCTCTTACCTTGTGAGTAGGCCATGAAAAAGAGAGAAAGGAGGCTTTAGAGTCTCTGTCCCTTCCGAGGGAACACCCCAATGACAATAGAGCCCTCGTTAGTCTCCACCTCTTGGGTTTCATTACCTCCTGTGCTGTTAGTTTTGGTCAACTTTCAGCAAACCGGAATCACCTGGGAGGAGGGAACTTCAATTGAGAATTGTTTCTGTAAGACTGGCCTGTGGGAAAGTCTGTGGAGGCATCTTCTTGATTGATCATTGATGGAAAAAGGCTGGGCCCATTGTGGGCAGAGCTATGCCTGGTAGAGTAGGCCTCGGTGTGTGAGAAAGTAGGCTGAGCAAGCCAATAAGCAGCAGTCCTCTGCGTTCTCCGTGTCAGTTCCTCTTTGGGTTCTTGCTTGGCTGTCCTCTGTGACAAACTGCAACCTATAAGCCAAATAAACCTTTTGCTCCCCAAGTTGCTTTTGGTGAGCACTTTATCACAGCAACAGAGAAGCAGACTAGGCCATCTCTGACAGACACCTAGCTGGGGACTAAGGCTTTTGGTACACGGGGCTTTGGGGGACATTAACGACCCAAACTATAGCAATAATTTTGATACAAAGTACCATATACAATTATTACATACAAAGCATACAGTACCTTATAAAATTTGTAGTATATTCATGACAGGAGCATCTGTAAAGAAGCAAGCACTTCTAATGTCCTCTGAGCCTGTTTCTGCTGCTCTTTCCCATCTCACTGCCTCCAGCACCATCTTAACCACAGCTAATTTTCGTCATCTATTCTATATTCATATTTTCCCCGTTAAAAAGATAGTTCAATTGCATATGTACATATCCATAGCCAGTGATTTGTTTTGACTTTGATTTACATTTATAAGGATGCTATCAAACAGTTTATATAGGCATGTGATTTACCCCTTTCCACTCAGGTGTACTTCTGATAGCAACTTGCTTCTGGGGAGGCATCACGGTCTCGTGCAAACTCCTGTATTTGGACACTTAGTCCCCATTTGGTGGCACTTTTTAAGAGCTGAAGAGGTGGATCTTAGTGAGAGGAAGTGGGTTACACACACACACACACACACACACACACACACACACACACACACACACACCTCGATCCCTCCTTCCCTCCCATTTTTCCCCTCTTAGCTGCTAAGATGTAAAGTGTTCCAGTGGCATTCCCCGCCACCGTGAATGCCACCATGCCTCCCTGACATGAAACTGTGAGCCAGACACTGTCTTTCCTCCTCACTGCTCTGCCAGGCCTCTTGTCAGGGTGTGAAGAGTGACCAGGACAGGAGACCTTGGTCATACAGGACCTCCTGTCTTCAGTTCCAACCTCCTCCCCATTTCCAGAGCAGTCTGCCCTGTCAGTTCCCAAGCCTTTGTAGGCCTGTTCATAGAAACTGCTTCACTTACTAGGTCTCTCTGCTGCTGGCTTTGAGTTAACATTTTGTTTGCTAAGTCGCTAAGGTACCACTCTGTTTTGTAGCTTCTAACATTTTGTTGCTTGTATCATTTTTTCTTTTTTTGTCTTTGAGAATTTGTGCTTTGAAAACCCCTTTGCAGTAATATTAGCAAGTCTGTGAGAACAAGAAGAAGTAACTGTGTGTTTGATCGTTCCTTATTTAGAATTCTTTATTCTCTTCCTTTGGATTAAAACCACCCAGGATGGGCTAATCATAGAAAGCTTTAGTCATCCCTCTACCATCTGCACTTTCAGAGCCTGCTCTGAAGATAGATGTGTGTGTGTGTGTGCACATGCATACATTTGAGACCATGCAGCCATAAGCATGTACAAGAGTGCCTGCAGACCCCAATGCTACGGTTTCACGAGAATTTATTGCAGCATAGCAAATGGGTGTTATGTGTCGCATATTGTAATATATGCACATGAGTATAAAAGCATAACCATGGTTTCTGCCTTAGAGAGTTCATTCCACAGAACAAGGGGAAAGTCAAACCTATAGAACTGCATAGCATGGAATGCAAACAGCTTTGACGTTGCATCAGGATTGGGTGGCATGGGATTGGACTAGGACAGTGGGGGAACGCTCAGGTTTAAAGTGACACACACTAATGTGAAGCCTTTTTGTGATCTGTGTCATTTCGCCTTTCTAAGCCTCTGTGTTTTCACATATGATGTGAGGTGGGTAGCATCCTGGTGTGACTCCAGGCTGGCCTCTTACACTATAGAATAAAGAGGATGCAGAACAGGGGCTGGAGAGATGGCTCAGAGATTAAGAGCATTTGCTGCTCTTCCAAAGGCCCTGAGTTCAGTTTCTAGCACCCATAGTGAGCAACTTAAAACTGCCTATAACTTCAGCTTCACAGGATCCATGCAATGTCTCTAGCCTCCTTGGACACTTCTATTCACATGTGTACATACACACACACATGCACACACACACATACACACACATGCATGCATGCAGCCTGTCTTGTGGATGGGGTGATGTCATTCTTCCCATACTGTGACTTGCTCAAATATAAGTGGGTTTAGCTCCAGAAGTGACTGTTTTTGTTGCAAAAGACAATATAAGACTCAGAAACTAGAACCAGGTTCTGAATACACCCTCATTGACTGTGAGTTTAGGTCTAAATGTGTACGGTTGTGGGTACACATGTGCATATGTATTTGGATGACAGAGGTCAACATTGGGTGTGGTTCTTCATGTGCCCCCTCTTTTTTTTTCTTCTGAGACAAGGTCTCTCATCAAACCAGGAACTCACCTATAGGCTAAGCTAGCTGCCCAGTGAGCCCAGGAATCCTCCTGTCACCCCACCGCAGTCCCCAGGGCTGGGACTGTAGACCCACCGTAAAGCCTGTACTGCTTAGTTTCGTCAACCTCACACAAACCTAGTCATATCTGGAGAGAGGAGCCTCAGAAAACGCCTCCATCTTTTTGGCCTGTGGGTGTGTCTGTTGCGCAGGCGGTTATCAAAGCAACAGAGAGCGGACTAGGGCGGCGCTCAGCTTTCCTTGGGCATTGGAGAGCAAACCCATGTCTTCAGCTTGTGTGGCTCTGCCTGCTTTTACATGCTTTACTGCTGGAGCCGTCAACTCGGTCTGACTAAACACCCCCTCTGTGTCTTAATTTCCTCCTTGCTAAGGTGAGAGCTTGAGCATGCTGGCATTTTCAGGATGGTTCTGCAGAACTGCTGCTCGGTAAGATGCAGATCCCCAGGTGCTCCCTGCCCCCCGTCAGAATCCCTGGCAGGGAAGGAACTTCAGTCTGCTGCCATGGCTTCCTGGATCCATGCCAACCTGCAGCATCTAACATTCTGCGATCATGTGGCTCTCCAGAAGGACTGAAGTGCCAGTTAGATTGTCAATGGAGATGGCTGCCCGGATCTGGAGCAGGAGTTGGGGGTCCTGGGGTGATGATGGAACAGCTTGTGGGATCTTACTTCACAGGCGATTTCCATCAGGCAGGTGAGGTTGACGGCCCAGGGTTCCTTAGCCACACCAGAGACACACACACAGGTCTGCCGGAGGACTGCATTTCCTCTTTATGTCCACCAGGGGTCAGTGAAACATCAGGCCTGTCTTTGTTTAAATTTCAGAACAAAAGAATTTCGGCAGTGTAGGACTGGACTCTGATGAGCCTTATTTACCGCCAACTTCCTGGCTTCTGAGAGCCTCTAGGAATCGGTCTTGCAGAGGGAAGTGCTTTTGTGCACAGGTCCGAAAACTTTCAACCTTTTCTAAAACAGCTGTCCTGAGGGCTCTGGGAGTCACTTTAAGACAGAAAATTCTCAGCCTTGTATTTCCTGAAGGTGTCTCTTTAGAGGAGTTCAGGATGGCTGGGCAGGATTCTTAGCCAGGCTTTGAGATACCTGGTGGGGACTCTAAGGGACTTCAATACCTCACCTAAGACAGAGTATTGGAGCAGAGGCAGACCCTGTCAACGACCTCATTGTCCAGGCCGGGGTCACAAGATAGGCTTCATGACAGGCTGGTCACTCCAACTGTGCTTTGAGTCAGTTCACGCCACCCCACCTGTCACTTACTACACTGTGTTTGGAGCTCAGAGGCTGCTTTTTTTTTTTTTCTCTCCAGCTCACTTTTTCCTTCATTTAGAACCACAGGATGAGCATGGAAGAACCTGATGTATATCATTCCCTTCCCAGACTTTTGAGCCTCTCTGACATAAGATCCGAGAGCTATCCACAGTGACTTCCCTCCAGGTGATCAATCACCTGGGGCCATGAGGCTCTGGAGATCTGTTGTCCCTTCCTTCGTCCTGTATCCTGGAGGCTAATGGCAGATGTACTACAAATCTGGAAAGTACCATTCAGCAAGACCTGTACACTTGACTCCAAGAGCTCATAATGATCAACACTGGTGAACTTGTCAATTAATTAATCAGCTTGTTTGCCAGACCTCATGAGAGGAACTCCGACACACTGGGCATTTTCCTGGGCATGAGGGCTTCAAAGATGAGCATGGTGTGGGCTCTACTGTGAAGGAAATTTGTTTGAGGTAGAGTTTCAAGCCGAGAAGGTTGAAGATAAAGTCAATGGCCCTGGCACACCACAGAGAGGCCTTGGTGGAAAAATAAAGGAAGCCTCTCTCACCTGGTGGGAACGAGCTGGTGGATGACATTTCCTGAGCATGCCTGAGAGAATCCACGTGGGGTTAGTGACAGAACGATTTGAAAGACAAGGTGAGGAAACCTCTCTGTAGGCACACCCTGGGCATACTCCTTCACAGAGCTCCTGTAGCTAAGCAATGTGAGGGCCCAGCCCTACAAGGCAGAATGGTGTGTGTGTGTAGGCTCAGTGAGAGGGACTAGATAAAGCAAGTCTTCCAGAGGGCACAATGTCTCATTGCTTGTTCCTGCTCCAAGGGTCCTTGGAGTGGAGGTTCTGAGTGAATCTTGAACACCAGTTCCCCAGCATCCACTCCTAGCCCATCTTGCTAGGATTCAAGAAGACCAGAGTTTGGAAAGGTCTAGATTGGTCTAGGGCCCTTTGGCAGAACATGTGCTGGGAGTGGACAGCTTCACACGTCATGCAAACATTCTTTGTTTTTCTTTCTTACTTTCTTATTGGGGAGCAATTTATCCTGGTTTTCCCAAGACCATTCAAGTATTGGAATGAAAACTCTTCAGTTCCACGGTGCCCCATCCAGCCAGTTGGGATGGCTAGGCATTCTTTAGTTCTTCTCCTCTCCATGTTTCTCAACACATGCTGCTCCCCTGACTTTTCCCTTTGCTAGAAGCAAAGGCATTTTTGGTGAGGAGGAGGGCAAAGCTTTACCCCATAGGTCGTTTGTAGTGCCCACCTCTACCACATCCCTTCCTGGGGGAATTTCTGCTCACATCCCCTGTGCCTTTGAGTACTCTGTAGTGGATGCTTTTTCCTGGTGACTCTGTGGTGTGAACTGGATTGTAGTGTCCTCCTCTGCCACACACACACACACATACACATTGTTTCTGGAGACAGATTGAGTACCACTGCCTGATAAGGGCCACCTTAACACAGCCCCACAGCCTGGTGGCTCAAACAAGAGGAGTTTATTCTCTCACAGATTAGCATCCAAATCAAGGCAACTGTGGAGGCACATCCCTGAGGCTCAGGTGAGACTCCAGCTCTGCCACTACCATCAAGGCTGTCTCCCTGACCATCTCTTCTTTCTATAAGGGCAACTGTCAGGGAAAGCCCCCTTACTCTAACATGATCTCCCCTCAGCTGGTCTCATCTTCAGTGACCCAGTTTCCACATAAGGCCATGTTCTAAGATGTCTGATTTTGATGTATCTTTGTTGAAAGGGGGGCACAATTCAACTCAAAACAAGCAGAAAGTTACTTTCTTTTCTTTCTTTCTTTCTTTCTTTTTTTTTTTTGTTCTTTGGTTTAGAATCCAGACTCTTGCACTGTTTTTAGAAGATGTTTATGTATGCTGTAGGAACATACACGAGTCCTCCTTCCTCTGACCACTTACTGGTCTTTTGGGGAGCTCTTATTCTTATCTTTAAAAAAGTCATTTAAATGTCTCTGTTCTCATTTGCTTTCTTGGATTTGATCACCTTAATTTGTTTTTCCATTCCTCACTCTTTTCAGAACACTGGTAACCCTGCCCACTCACTTCTTGTCAGGAAGCCTTTTCTTGTGGAGCTCCAGGGCTCGCCCAGCCTTCACCTCAGGCGATCTACTACCCAGGAGTCACTCACCTCCTTTCCACACTGTGCCCTAGGGATCTGTGCAAGGGCTGGGAGGGGAGGGGTGTGGTGACGAGGTAGGGTCTCCACCTAAAGTATTACCAAATAGCGAAGAGTCTGTCTGCACAGAAACCTGTCTGATTTCGTCATCGTGGGTTTTTCCTACAAGGTTTCACATGGGAAACTAACACTAAAGGTTAATAAGCCTAAGTTAGAACTTGGACAGCTCTGCCGTCTGGTCTGGTACAAAGAGGTCAACCTGGAGCATCACCATTAAGGATCTGATTAAACAGTCCATGTCAACCTGGTCTGAGCTTTGCCGACACCCACCCTGCCCTTCAATACTTGGGAGCTATAGATGGAGAGAAACTTCCAGGTTCCACAGCTCATCCATAAAGCAAACAGGCAGCAAGCAGGTTGACAAAAAAAGAGGTAACATCAATTACTTTGAACAACCCATGCCTGGAAGCACCACATGAAATGAATATGCAGAAAGATTTAATGGCTCTATAATTTTTTAAAACAAGTTCTCACTGTATAGTCTATACCAGTCTTAAAATCAATAATCCTCCTGCTTCAGCCTCCTGAGTGCTGAGGTTACAGGTGTGTACCACCATATCTGGCTTATATATCACCTTAACCAGATAAGGAATGGGGATATAGTTCCTCATAGAGAATACAGTAATTTTTATGAGAGATGATAAGGCCCTAAGAACAGATGGGACATCCACTATATGGTATGCACAGGTTACTTCTAGTTCCTCGTCTTGTATTTTTACTTTTGTTTTTAAAACAGGGACTTACATAGCTCGTGCTTCCTGCTGAATGAAGATGACCTTGAACTTCTGACTTTCCTGCCTCTGCCTCCCAAGTATTGGAACACAGGCATGCATCATCAACCCCCATTTATGGTACTGGGTATTGAACCCAGGGCCTTGTGCATTCGAGGCAGGTACTCTACTACCTAAGCCATATCCCAGCCCTTAGAGCCTCCCTGTTGGTGGAACTCTAGGGATGGGATTTATGACAACTGAGTCCCTTTTGGAAAATCTGTCACCAGGCAGATGAGTGAGTTCAGAGACAGTTTCTCCCTGCCCTTGCTGTTTTTCAAGTCTTAGGCTCATAATAACTACTCTGTTAAAGTGGCGTCTTTGGGTTGGACTGCCATGAGTGCCTTCAGCTCTACCTTGGAGCAGAATATTCTAGTCTTCAACATAAGCTTGTGGATTTTCTTCAAACTCTCCTTCCCCCTTTAAGGCAAAGCAGATGCCAGACACAGAATGTCAATGCACATGGTGGATCCTCTATAAATAGCAGACTCAGAATCTACCCTGGTTCCCTTTTCCTGTGGCCCTGGATGGAGACTGAGAACTCTTTCCATTTTGGTCCTGATCCAAGCCATGCTTGAGATGAAGATGCCCAAGGCCCACAGGGATTGTTGGCAGTGTTCCCAGAGGGTTAGAGCTTTCCCATGGGGAAGGCAGAATTTGGGCCACCAGCCAAGAGAAGACAGGCTTCCTCTTGCTTTTCTGTCTGTCATTCCTAACCCTCAGCCAGAAATTTCACCCTCTTGCTGCTCCACCCACTAATTCTGTTCTTCTTATCTTTCAACATTTAGTGCAAGCATTCTCTGCTTTGTGGGGTTTCACTCCAGAGCTCACACCAGCGTAAGTGTCCCCTGCTCTCACAGCCCTTCGACATCCATATTAGGGTGGGTCTCATGGTCTCTTGTGTGTAGTCTGCCTCATTCCCAGGAGATCTCAGGCAGCTGTGGGTTCTACAGTGCAGCTCCCATACCTACCATGGGGTGAGTGCATCGTAATCATTTTTTTTTTTTAGAATAAAGGAATATAAGCAGCTAGACAGAAATAAGTTTATATTCTAAGCCAGTATGCCTCCAACACTGGACATCACATCACCCGGGAATGGTGCTCAAGCACTTAAGATTCTGATTCTGTGGATTCTGGCTGGGTCCTCATGCTTCTGCATCGAGCAAGCATCAGATATACACCATGTCTACAGAGTACTTTCCTATCTGCTGGTTGCTATAGCTAGTATTAATGATACCTGTCTGAGTTGTTTGTAATCAAACCTTTAGCACCTAGCAAGTTGGCTTGTGTCTGGAAGGCACATCCTGAATATCACTTAGGTAAATGGATAGAACTTCATCTGGGCTCATGTTCAGTGGATTTCAATGCAGTGGATTTCACGTTGGGCGCCATATATAGCATGAATCTTAAAAGTTCTTATTAATAAAATCAAACCCAGGGCCAAGTATTGGGGTGAAATGCTGGATGGTCAGAGAAACAGAACAAGCCACAGCTAACCTCACCTGGCCAACTTCTCAGCTGGTCTTGTTTCCTCAGACTGGGAGCTTCTGTGTCCTCATCCCAATGGCTCTCAGCTGAACTGTGCTGCTAGAAGCCTGAAAGCTTAACCAGCCAAATGCTTCTAGTTTCTGGTCCTCACGCTTTATATACCTTTCTGTTTTCTACCACCACTCCCTGGGATTAAAGACTCGCTTTCTGGGATTAAAGGCGTGAGTCACCATGCTTGACTGTATCCTTGAAAACATGGATTTCTGCCTCGGGAACGCTACGATTAAAGGCATGTGCTATCACTGCCTATCCTAAGTATCTAGTGGCTTTTCTGTTCTCTGACACCAGATAAGTTTATTAGGGTACACAATATTTTGGGGATCACAACACCACCACAACTAAAGAGGTCAATGTGTGCTTGGTTCTTCTGATGGCCAGGAACTTCTGGTTTACCCTGTGGACCACTCAGACTTCTCAGCATGCTTAGTAGCCTTTATGAAAATGAGGCCTGTTAATGGCTGAAAGGTTGGGTGAGAATGTGGCTGTGTGAGTTGGGAACTGCACTGGACAAGGGCATCTTTACCTGTGAGGACATCGTAGGTATACTGCTGTGTCTCCCTCTGTCAGAGATGTTTTGGCTCTGTCCTTCTTAGGTACCTCATGAAGATGAGCTAGATGCCTTTCGTCTCTCCAGAGGGCATGTTCCCTCCCAATCTGAACTAGATCCCCTGCAGCTGCTCAGGTCTTACCCTTCCTTCATCTGCTGTCTTGTGCCAGATGTGTGATCCTCAGAAAGCATTCCAAGTTGCTTCAGAGAATAGTCAGTCAAATTGTGTAAGACACTAGGAGCCATGGGAAGGAAACAGCATGGATAGCTTTATAGTTTGAATCCAGTGTGCCCTGGAAGCTGAGTTGGAGGGCTGTTCAGAGGTGGGGTTTCGGAAAAGGGCTGGATTCCAAGGACTCTGACCTCATGAGTGATTGATCTATATGGATTCAAAACTTAGGGGCTATTGGGATGCAGAGGAAACATGAGGGGGCGGGACCTCATTGGAGGAAGTGGGCCATTGAGAGTGTGTCTTTAAGGGGATATTTTGTCCTGGTCCCTTCCTCTCTCTCTCTCTGGTTCCTGACTGCTGTGAGGTGAGCAGTCTTCCTCCTCCATACACTTCTTCTGCTTTACCCCAGGCCTAGACCCAATGAAGCCAAGCAACCACAAACTGAAATTGTGAGCCAAAAGGAATCTTTCTTCCTTCAAGTTGATTTATCATCTATCTTGTCATAGTAACAGAAACCTGACTAACACAGATGGGCATCCAGCCTGTCTATGAAGGCTACCAAGCAAATTTTCCTCATATCCCAACTTTTCCTAGATGATGCCCTGCATGCATTTGTTTTTAAAGTTGGTATCAGTCATGATACCTAACATTTCCTGAGTGCTTAGTATGTGTTAGGCATTATGACGACCACTGACTGTACATTATTTTACTAAACCTTTACAATTACTTTCAATAATTTCACAAAATAGACACATCCTTTATCTTCATTTTGAACTCTGAGGCAAATAGATATATGGAACAGGGCAAAGGAGATAGGGTGGGCTGGTCCAGGTCACTGAGCTGGAAGTGACACCTTTGACTCCTGTGCCACTGAATACCACTATGCTAATTAACCTTGGCCCCCACTCACTAGGACTGCCATCTTTGCAGTGCTCAGCTTGGAGGCCCCTCATTTCTCTTATTTATCTGTGCTCTTCTCTTGTTCCAGCCTAGAGACCAGGCTGATTTCCAAATACTCACTCCACTTTCCATCTATGAGGCTCATCTTTATTTCTTCACCAGCCTTTGACCTCCACAGCTTGCCACCATCTGCTGATCTGCTGGCTGTAGCCATCCCTGTGCTGCAGTATGTAGTGTCTGGCTATTGCTTCTTCAGGGAGCTGTGTCTACCATCTAAAGATGGCAGCAGTGCTCGTCTTCCTGGTAGGTTGTCCCTGCTTTCCTCATGGCTTGGTGTGGCTTCTCTCTCATGGAAACATTTGTGTCCTACTGTCAATAGGGACCACTTTCTCTCTCCATCACTGCCTTCACCAGAAACCCACTGCAGACTTTGTAGAGCATGACCCACTTGCCTTTTGGCTTTTGTCTCCTCTTTACCTCATTTCTCTTCCTATGAAGCCCATAGCCCTCAGGAAGTCATCTCATGAGGGCATCAGAAGGGTAAGGCTGGACACTGTTGCTGGGCTCCAGAGACTCTGGCATTGAGGTGGGAGGCAGAGAGGAAGCCTCCTTGGCTCTGTACTGCTGAGGAGTATTCCTGGTTCAGAATAAGAGGTGAAGTCTCGTATATAGCAGGGCCCTCGTCTTCCTCTGTGCTGGTGAAACACTGCAGGAAGAGGCTCGAGAAGCCCAGGCCTGGGTTGGTCCGGGAGTCAAGTTGCTCCCAAGATTGTGTATATTTTTTGACCATCTTATTTGCATAATGTGGACATCCTTCATAAAGATTCTCATGCCCTAGTCCATTCTTTGGAGATGGACCTAGTAAGCTGAATTTGAAATAGAATTTGGAATAATTTTTATCTACATTGAGGCTCAAGGGTCATTGCTTCTGGCAGGTCAGCTGTGTCTCCTCTACAAGGAATTAAATATTGCTATCACTGCTCATACCCACCCTATGACTCACCCCAACTTGGATGGAGCACAGCATTGTCAATCAGTTATGAGTTTTCTTTGAAGACCTTTAGAAACACCTCCTTTCCCAAAGGGTCCAGAGTGGGACAAGCACGCTTGGCTCAGGAGCAAACAGAAACTTTGCACTAAAGCCCCATCTTCCCCCTGGTTACCTCTTTTTACTGAAAAATGGCACCAGTCCCTCCCTCCCCCCTTCTCCTCCTCCCAGGGGCTGTTGGAGAAGTCAGAGCCATCAGAAAACTGATTAATCTACAGAGCAGGCATCATGAGACAAAAATGCAGTCTTTTTAACTTCTAAAGCCTGCCTCAGGGACAGCACAGTGAACAGGGACTTCTTTTACTGGGGAACTTGGTAGTTCCTACTCACGTTGAGATAAGTTAGATCAATTATGATCCCCTGGGAACACACAGTTGCCTTCTCTGTTTGGTGCTTCCCAGTCACCTTCTCTGCCACCAGGGCCTAGGTGGCTTCCTATCAAGACTGCAGAGAGAAACTTGATGTTAGTATTGGAGGGAACTGGTTGCTGTTGTTTGAAATAGCATAGGAAAACCTAACTCAAATCCAAGTTCCTCTCTTCCTGATGTATTTCCCTCAAGTCATCATATCTCTCATTTATTCACTCATCCATCCATCCATCCATCCACCCATCCATGTATATTTGCAGGTGTACGTATGTATGTACATATGTATGTGGAGGCTAGAGGAAAACCTCTGATGTCTTTCCTTGGGTGCTGTCCACCAATGTCTTTTTTATTTTTTTATTTTTTTGAGGCGGGGTCTCTCATTGGTTTGGACGCTGCCAAGTAGGTACTCTAGCTGGCTAGCTCCCCAGGGATCTACCTGTCTCTGCCTCCCCAACTCTGGGATTACAAGTGTATGCTCTCATATCCCACTTTTTAAACATGGGTTGTAGGGCTCAGATCTCTGTTGTCAGGCTGGTGAGGTAAGTGCTATTTACAGAGCCACCTCCTAGGTCCTCTGTTCATTTCTTCATGTCCAAAATGAGAGGGCCTGCTCTTCCTCACCTTCCCCAGGGGCTTTTGAGGACCACAGATTCACAGTTTGAGAAGGCCAGAGCTGTCAATGGTAAGGGCTGACCCAAGCAATGCAGCAGATAGAGTACAGGTGGGCTTCCCGCCCCCTGCAGAGACGGCTGCCATGCCTGCAAACATACAGCCTTCCCCCCACCCCCCCCAACTTCAGCAGAGACTCAGGGATATGCTCACAATTCCACTGTGGGTGGCCCAAGAATCCAGGCATCTTTTCTAAGCAGGTGTGAGGTAGGAAGATGGCTGGATGCTTTATGAGAGAGCTGGAGAAAAAAGTCCCCTCTCAGCAGCCAGTACTATGGACTTTGAACTTACCAGCTCAGTTTGTATCAAGACAGACATTGCTTCCCTACTTCTTGACCTTTTGGGGCGCACTGGAGTTGTGTTTGGAGCTAGGCAGACTGTCCAGGCTGAGGCCTGGGACTCAGCCCGCTCTCCTCTGGGTCTTCCTCATCAGCCCTCCCTGTCTTTGGTCCAAGGTCCGTGAACTGGGAATGACTAAACTCTTTGAATAATTGCTTTGAGGTAGCAGAGCTGACCCTGCATAGAACATCTTACCCTTCGTGCTACCATTTTTTAAGGAGTTCATTGTTCTTTTTTTTTTTTTTTGAGGAAAGCCTTGCTGGCAAGAATTAAGGAGCCCTGAGAGACCTTCCTGAACTATTAACCTGAAGGTTTCATTTCACCTTTTCTCTGTCAAGCTCCATGGGCTAGTGGACACTGTTCAATTTAAAGCTTGTGTCTTTTTGCTACTTAAAGCCTTCCAACAGTTTCTCATCAGGCCTGAAACAGAAGCTGAACTCATCCCTCAGTGTGCCTCCTACCCTATGCTCACCTCACACCCACCCAGCCCCGTTCTCCCTAACTGGCCATCTCCCTGTTTGTCAGGCAGGTCCTTGGGCCTGTGCATCTGCTCACAAGTTTCTATGTTTCCCTCACACTCTGTTTGCAGGGCTGGCTCCTTCTTACCCTCAGACCTCTCCTGTACGCTCTCCTCCGAAAAGCTTTCCCTGTGGCTTCCCGCCACACCACCTCACTATCCCTGCCACAACACCTCACTGTCCTGCCACACCACCTCACTGTCCTGCCACACCACCTCACTATCCCGCCACACCACCTCACTATCCTGCCACACCACCTCACTATCCCTGCCACACCACCTCACTATCCCCACCACACCACCTCACTGTCCTGCCACACCACCTCACTATCCCCGCCACACCACCTCACTGTCCTGCCACACCACCTCACTGATCCCTGCCACACCACCTCACTATCCCTGCCACACCACCTCACTATCCCTGCCACACTGTCACTGCCACACCACCTCACTGTCTCTGCCACACCACCTCACTATCCCCGCCACACCACCTCACTGTCCCTGCCACACCACCTCACTGTCCCTGGATTCTTAGTCTGTTTTCTGCCTAGTGCTCATCATTCTGGAATTTTTAATTTCTTTTGTTCCCCCATCTCTTCTCCTCTAGAGTAGAAAACAAGTTTCCTAACTGCTTCTGCAGTTCCTGCTTGGCACAATGCCTAGCTCCTAGAAGGGACTCTGCAAGAAGACTTGCTGGTTGCTGGTTTGTTTTGTTTGAGACAGGCCTAGGCTGGCCTCAGACTCTTGATGATCCTCTTACCTTAGCCTAGGATTATAGGCAGGGGGCCCCAAGTAAGTTTCTTTTAGGGATGGGGAGGTAGCTCAGCTGGCAAAGTCCTTGCCACACAAGCATGAGAACCTCTTTGGTCTTTGGAACTAACATACTTAAAAAAAGTAAGGCATGATGCTCCATGCTTAGAGTCCTTCAGCTGGGGAAGAAAGAGGACGATCTCTAGAACTTGGCTAGCTGGCCAGCCTAGATGAATGGGCAAGCTCCAAGACAGTGGGAAATCCTGTCACAGAAACACAAGGGGGATTGCTTTTGAGGAATGATACCCAGGGATGACCTCTGGCTTTCACATTCATATGATATACCCACTTCCATACCAATGGGCATACAGACAGACAACATAGACAGACAGACAGACAGACAGACAGACACACACACACACACACACACACACACACACACACACACACACACCTATACCTACCTACCTCTTCCTTGTCTCAGGACAACCCCATCCCATGGCCTTGCAGGCTGTTTTTCATTTCTCTAGGCTTCATGAAAGTCAGGTGCTGTCACCAGGTAACTGGCATAGATGATTCTGTCCCATCTAAACTTGTTCCTTCTTGGAGGGAAGCCAAACTTCTCCCAGCAGCATGGCTGGAAGGCTTCTCTGAGCCCTGCCTACATGGGCATGGAGGGCACTTCTGAAAGGAAGCCAGTGGAAGAGGACAGTGTTTGAATACTGAGCAGGATCTGAGCTTCCCCTCGAATTGCCAGGCCTTCCATTCGGGGCTGCAGTTGGCAGACAGAGGAATACTGATCGCGGATGTGTTAAATGTAGCTGGGATTTGCGGTGGAATAAAGGGTGCCACATTAATAGTCTCCTTTTTCTGAGCTGTAAATCGGAATCTCTGATGCCTGGTGGATGCCTACATCTCTAGCCTAGGACTCCCAGCTGGAGAACAGTAAGAGCATGGCTGACAGGTAGAGGTTGACCCAAGGACCTTGTCAGGGCCTTCACTCTGCTTGGCTGAAAGGCAAGGGAACCTAGTGCATTTATATGGTGATACAGCATCCAAGCTAGCATCTGCTGGGACATGTCATATACCCCCACACCCTCTCTGGAGGCCTGAGCAGGGGCAGTGGTGACAGAGAAGCATTTGAGCATGTTCTAGAAAGTACCTCCTCTCCTCTTCCCTTCACAGAAGAATGCCATAGAGAGACAGAATGGCCCTGGGCTTGAGAGCACTCAATCCCATCCCTGTGAGCCATCTGGCATTTTAAAAGAACAGGGCATAAGGACACTACACAGCACTGAGTTCTTACCTGCTTGCAGATGGGATATGGGCAGAGGTCCATCCCAGTCTTCCTTGGGGCTCTCTCTAGCTTAGGAGCTCTAATACCAAGACAGACAGACAGACAGACAGAACAGACAGAGACTCTGCTCACTCTCTTGTCACAGCCATCTTTAAAGCAGTAGGAGTGTGATTAACTTCATTTTTAGGAGTGAAATTGACGTTTGTGTGGGGGAGGTAGCTTAGCTGGTGCAGTGCCAGTTTAACATACACGAGGCCCCTTGTTCCTTCCCAAACACCACATAAACTGGGCAAGGTGGCACATGCCTGAAACCTCAGCACTTGGGTAGTGCAGATAGAAGTATCAGACATTTTAATTCATCCTTAGCTACAGAGAAAATTGGAGGGTAGCTTGTGTTATGTGGATCCCTGTCTCAAAAACAGAAACCAGAAACTAAAACAATAACTAAAGAAACCAAATTCCGACAAGTGTAGGTGACTTCCCTCGGTAATACACCTGGGCATTAAGTTGCCAGGTAACTCTGCCTCCTTTGCTGCCTTCAGGCTCAAGCAGCTACTGTCTGTAGGAATCGCTGGGTTGGCAACAGTGATGTGAGGACAGTGTTGTGTCCCCCCTCCTGAGGGACAGAAGAAGCAGCACAGGGTCAGAGTGACAGGGCCAGCACCATCTTGGGGTGTGGTCAGGGCCTGCCGGTCCACCCAGAACTTTTATGAGACATAGAAATATGCTTGTTTGGGAAACATACAGCCCTGTGGTATCCTTGGATTCCAAGCTCCAGTTTATTCAAAGCTACATGTCATTTCTGCAGAAAGCAATACACACATTGACGTGTAGCTTCCAAACCTCAGCTATACGAAGGTTCTCTATGAGCTTCTCTGTTCTCCCCTCCATGGCCCTTACATAGCTGTCTGGGCTTCCAGCAGAATCTCCGTGGGATGACCAATTCAGGACACTTGGGGAAAGCAGTGGAGGTTGGGACCCTCTGGTCGGCCTCCAGCACCAGGTGTACTGGACCTTTTATGATCTCCCCAGCATTTCTGCTGTCATCCTGTCCAGGCTTGGAGCACCCCAGCTCTCCCTGAGCCAGTCTTCATTAAGATGCTTTGGCTAGAGCCTCTGAAAACATGCAGAAGAATATTTATGTCCAACCTGTTAGTTTTTTTTAAAATGTCAACAATCCAACTTATTTTTTTGGCTTTTTCTTTGCTGCATTAGGAGAAATCAATTTCCCACTCAGACAGCAAGGTGACCTTCCCTGAGATGAAATAGGAACATTTCTTTTTTTTTTTTCCTGCTAACCATTGTGCTTCCGATAACTGAACTCTTCTTACCCTAAAGCAAGAGGGAAAAGCCTGTGTCTATACACATGTGCATGCATGTGCCCCTGTGTGTGTACACATGTCAAAGGAAGCATTAAAATTGCATTCAGATCTTATGAAAGAAAAGAATAAATAAACACTTGGAATAGAAGGCAGTAATAAATGTGCTGTCATTGTGGAAAAGATGGGAAAGACAGGTAATTAAATTTTTTAAGTATATGTGCAATACATATGTATATACATATATAACACACATGCCACCATGTGATCCAGTTCAGTTTGTCACACTGGGCACTAAGAGTCTTCACCTGTTGAGCCATCTTGCTGGTCCCAAGACAGGTGTTGTGGATATCGTTCTGTATAAATAAAACACTGATTGGCCAGTGGCCAGGCAGGAAGTATAGGCGGAACAAGGAGAGAGGAGAATTCTGGGAAGTAGAAGGCTGAGAAGAGGGGAGACACTGCCAACCGCCGCCATGACAAGAAGCATGTGAAGACGCCAGTAAGCCACGAGCCACGTGGCAAGGTATAGATTTATAGAAATGGATTAATTTAAGATATAACAACAGTTAGCAAGAAGCCTGCCATGGCCATAAAGTCTGTAAGCAATATAAGTCTCTGTGTGTTTGCTTGGTTGGTTCTGAGCTGCTGCGGGACTGGTGGGTTAGAGAGATTTGTCCTGACTGTGGGCCAGGCAGGACCAGAAAAACTCTAGCTACAGATAGGTGACCTTGGGATCAGGAATAAGCCTGGTGCATGGCTGAAGTGAACCGTACTCAGGGTCTGGGCAATGGGGAAGGGGAAACAAATATGTGATATAACTTAAGATTCTAGAAAATGGACTGGACCAGGCCATCCACTGTGGACTAAATGATCAATAGTTAGTTAAGGAGCATGTGCCAATGTTGAAAGGACTGAGCAGATCCAACTAGGCAGTTAAGCATATGAACTCTGATTTCTTAATTCTGTCTGCCTCACAGAGAATGGAATTAGTTTCAAATCCTACTGTAAAGGCATAAAGGAAGCTTGCAAATTGGAAGAACCTAATTACAGATTGTTTTATTAGATAGTTCTTTGGTCATGAGCTATAATTTACCCATGATTTAACTTAAGCAAAAAGCTGCAAAGGTTCTTGGGTATGTCTGAATAATGAAAGACTTGCTTTACATATGTGAAGTCCAGGATTTGATTCCCCAGGACCACAAACAAACAAACAAACCCCTCAACTAGCCAACCAACAATTATACAAGCCTGCTTAGCCCTGTGTCTTAAATGTTCCCCAATGGCCATGTGCTAAAGGATTGTTCGCCAGACTGTGGTGCTCCTGGGGTGTGATGGGAGTTGGAGTCTAGTGGAGGGAAGTTGATCACAGGAGTATGCCCTTGGAGGGGACATGGGGTCCTGGTCCTTCCTGCTTTTCTTTGCTTCTATCTATCATGTGGTAAGTAGCTGGCTCCTGTACATACTCTCCGCCATGATGTTCTGTCTCACAATAGTCCCCAGAGCAACAGTGAACAGCTGTAAACTGAAGTACATCTCTCTTAGTGTGTGCGTGTGTGTGTGTGTGTGTGTGTGTGTGTGTGTGTGTGTGTATGTGTATGCATGCTCATGTGTATATAGGGACAGATGTGTTTGCTAGAGCATCCTTCTCTGTGTGTGTATAAATCAGAGGACAATGTCAGATGTTTCTGAAGCACTGTTTACTTTTCCATTTTTTTTTTTTTTGAGTCAGGATCTCTCCTGGAGCTCTCCAGGTGGGTTAGGCTAGCTGGCCAGTGAGTCCTAGGGTCTGCCCATCTCACCTTTTCCAGTAGGAGTATAAGAATGCACTACAGACATTTTGATTTTACATGGGTTTGAGGGACTGAGCTCAGGTCTCCTGCTTTCAAGGCAAGAACCTTATGACTAAGCTGTCTCCTTTCTCTGTCTTTTACCATTAACTGTTTCTTTAATTGAGGAAAAGTAGTTGAACCAAGCTTGTTAGGACTCTAGGGCCAAAGTTCTGACCTTCAAAATTCAAGGTACTCAACAGAGGAAGAGAAAGAAAAAAACTAAGTGTGAGGGTGCATGGATGTGGATAAGACTGTAGCTCCTTTGAGGAACTTCCAAGATTTGGGTAGCTGGGAAGCAGGAAAGGGGCAGAGGCCAAGGAAGAAGGGCATGGACTCAAGTTACTCCAACAGACATGTGCTATAAAAGAGGTTATATCGACTATCAAAGCCACGGAACAAATAAGGCCATAAACATATACATTCACCAAGAGCACATTGCTTGGGAATTATGTAGACTGGCTGCAGGGAAGTGAGAGATTCTTCTCCAGATGTTGCAGATGTTATCTTCTATCATTCTTAGGTTTAGGGTTGATGGAGTCTCAAGGTCCATGCAGGTTAGGGGTATTTTCCCCTAATTCCCCAACAGTCAGAAGAACAGTCATGTTCAGAGGTTGAAAGCAAGCGGCTGCTAAAGGCCCAGGATAAGTGTGGCTCTTGGTCCCCATAACATTATATTTCTCCACACTCACGGTATTCTGCCAGCTGAGGAAAAGAGCAGGCAGGGTCCTTCCTACAGGCGAGAGGCTCAGCCTTATATTCTCAATGCTAGGTCATCTAAGGCAGGCACTTAGAAACCACTGTTGCAAAAAAGCACCGGCTCCTCACTTGGGCCCATAAGACAACTGAAGGCAGGGTAAGGCTTGGCACTCTACCTTCATTTTATATCTGTCTCCTTTAGACATTTGACTGTCGGCGTTTACAGTGTTCTGTCCAGACCCCAAAAGACACCTAAACCTGAATTACCTTGGATTCCAGGAACAATGGGGCTGATTGGAAATCTTTTTGACAAGGACTGACACTACTCCCAAGCATTGGTGAGCTGACAGGTCACCCCTAAGTGAGGGTTGTTCTCTATGTTAGTGAGACTGTACCCTAAAACTGTAACAGGCTTGTAGGAATCAGGTTGCTCCCCTCAAGCGATAAGGACATGGCTTTCCTGCCATAATTTTTCCCGTGTTTAAACCCAAAGCTCATGTCAGGCCTCTAGCGATGGACTTGAGGGTCACATGAGCATATTTTCTCAGTCTGGTGAGCCTGGAAGTTCTCAGGAAGGGTTTCTGGCTTGATGCCAATATGATAACGTGCTCCTTAGTTCCCAATGCCTTATAAAGTGGTATCCTTTCTGACAGTCTGTCTTGTGAGTGGGACCAGACAGATAGCATTGTCTACATGTCCACCCAGATGCAGACTCAGCCTCCATCCTCAAAATGGAGTAAAAACCTGATAAAGTGGAGTTTCTCAGGCAAGCCATGGTTTGAGAAAACACAGTTTTACACTATATGGAATAACATAGGTCAGGGCAGAACCTGATGTCAACAGTCACTACAATATATGCCAGTACTAAGTTCTATCTCCTGCTTAGTCATATAAAATCAGCAAAGTAACTGCTGGGGCTTCAAAACATGTAGTCTAGACCCAGTCTTCCTGACTATCATGACTCAGTTTCCTCATTGGGAAGTAGACTAATAATGATCTTACGGGGCTATTGGCAAAATAAAATGAACTGGCATAAAGATGGCTCTTTGAGCCATGCTGGGCCCTTAAGGAATAGTGTGAGTTTGCTATTACTATTTATGGCTGTCTGATCTCCTCATCCCATGTTATCTGTGGGGGAAGGAGGCCTAATGGGATTTGGAGCTGGAAGCAGGATGCCACCATTACTAATTGATTGTGTGACTTGGGCAACTTAACCTCTGCAAGCTTTAGTTTTCCTCCTGAAAATGCAGATGATAATAGCTCCCACTGTACAGTCTGGTGGAGATCAAATGAAATAATGCATGCAGAAGCACTTTTAAAATTTCAAATTGTTGAAGACCAGTCACTGGATTAATATCCCCTCCCAGTCTTCTTATAAAGAGGGCAGGGATAGCTCTCTCTGCCTATCAGAGGAACGCAGGGCAAAGAGACTCAGTGGTTCACCCCAATTCTCCTGGGTGTCTGGGGTTGAGTCTAGCCTGGGATGCTGTCTCTGCTCTCAGCAACTTCATCAAACTGCCAGGTCAAATGCCCTCTCCTGTTGTACTGGCTTTAAAGCCACATAAATCAAAGCAAAATCCTCCTCCTGCCGGCTTGCTGGGTTCTAATTGCCTCTTACTTCAGAAATGGGAATAATTAAACCAGGAGCTTGATTTTTATAGACCTCAGGTCAGGTTCAGCATTCTGCATCCTTGGTCAATTTCCCCAACACTTCTTAGCTAATCTTGGAAAGAGGAAACTGTCCTGGAGTGGCTCATTTGCATCAAGACCGCTGTAATTTGTAAGTAAATGGCATTGCTTTTAAGCACCAAGGAACATCCTGAGTTGATGAGAAGACCGCCTTCCATTCTACAAATAACTACAAGCCCCCACTAAAACCCTTTCCCTTTATCCTCCCAGGAGGAGCCCCGCTCTACGCCTCTTCAAAATATAATCATAAAAGGTTTTCTCTAGTCAAGGGCAGCTCTCCTTGCCTACAGGGGGAATTATTTGAGGAAGAATTTTCAACTGGCAGACAGTAGAGTTGTGGTGCCTGAGGAACTGGTAAGTTAGACCCCATCCTGGCCATTAGGAAGTTCACTAGTTTAGAAGGAAGCCAATGCTGTCACATGTGTAGCAGAAGACAGACAAGGGTGTTTGAAGAAAGCTGCAAAGGTCTTCATGGCCTTCTGTCTGCACCCGCTTGTCACGAGCATGCTATGCCAGAGTAAGTATGCAGCATCTCATAGTGTCAGAATTTATTGAACAATGATCAATTCACAAGGCTGTTTCAATGATAGCAAAATGACGGAAAGAAAAAAACAAAAACATCTGTTTTGGTGGCCTGGCCAAGGCAAATGCAAGTTATTTTTTTTCCAGTCTTAATTACGGATATTAATTCTCATATCACACAGCATATAGTGAGGATATGTGTATATGGATTACAGAATGAGAAAAGTTAAAGTGGCTATCACAGAGATCAAGAGATTTCAGAGTGGCCTGTGAAAGAGTCCTATTGATAAATAACCAGACCAGTATGGAGCAAACTGCTGCCAGGACTCCTGGTGGAGCTGCTAGAGACAGGTCTGAGAGCAAAGTGACACAATTCAGCTGAGAAGGGAAAGGCCAAACCAGGTCCAGAACAGGAGATGAGATGTACAAGAGATGGTGGGTCAGATCCAGACAGGTGAGTGGAGGGCAGGCAGGCAGTTGAGTGGTCTGCATCAATAGCTGGGTTCTGAAGCAAGCTGGTCCCTCACACACATACCAGGTGTGATGATAGGCTGGTATGGGGCCATGCCATCACAGTGTTAGGTGTCTATCCTTTATGGGGTTCAGATGAGGGAGTTAAACCTTTTCCTCATCTGGTGTGCTGATAAGTTCTTGGACCTCATTTTCTTGATATGATTTTAATATACCCATGTGCTTTTACAGTTTTAGTTCCTGACAATAAACTTATAGGGTGGCTTCCTTTCTAGTCTCATGAATTAATCATTTATTAGTCTGTGCTGGATCGGTAGTGTCTGGCAGCTGGTGCAGTTTGTGGATCCACTCACAGGCTGTATTGACTCTTCTCCCTCAAAATGGAATCAAAAGCTACTTGTAAACTGGAGTCTCCTAGGCTAGACACAGACTGAGAAAGCACTGTTTTGTACAGTGTGGGGTACAACCTGATCTCAATGTAATCAAAAGATGAAGAGAGATGTGGAGAGAAGATGCAGGCTCCTCTGAACCTCAAAGGTTGATATAACCTCTTCACCAGGACTTCTCCACTGTTTCTTACTCCACTCTCATCCCACAGCCTGGTTCCTGCTCCTCTGTTCACAGCCTGGTCTTGTATTGCTGGCTGGGTGGGTGGTCAGGTATTAGCAGGTTTGAAGGTCGCTGGGATGGACCCCTTCCTCCTTAGCACCTTGTCTGCTAGGAACTGGAACAACAGGACTCTGATTACTAGTCAAAGAATGGGCTCTGAGTCATTTTTGGCTCTGGAGGGAGACATGACATTCTTACCCAAAGATCGTAAGATTACTCTCCAGCCAGGGGCTTTCTAGTAAAGAACAAAGACATAACATTGTCAGAGTTAATCCAGATGGGACTGTCAATCACCCAAGCAGAAAACTGTCTCTTCCAGAAACTTTAAGAAGTAGTATAAAGTCTACCCAAGCATATCAATGGGCCCAATGGCTCCTTTGGCCATTGTCCACTCTCATCTACTGATGAGATGCCCCAGTGTGCTCTGTAATGAACTGTATTTTCTACACTACAGTCTGGTGTCTTATTTGAGGTGTGTTTTTTTTTTTTTTGCAGAGATTACAAGGATCAGGGAGACCAGGGTAAGGCAGAAATTCTGGCAATAATATCATTCAAACTAGCTTCTTGCTTCTTCTAGGTGGCTTCTGGAGCTCTGCAATCTAAGAGAGCTATCTAAAGAGAGCTGAATCATTAGCACATTACCTTTCCTTTAGCACTTATTTTCTGTGTTTTATTTCAGCTCTTCCCCAAATGGTAAGGATAGAGGATTCAACAGAAGGTTACAACTTGGGATGGATTGGAATATGAGCTCAGTCCCTGTCCCACTGTGTGATTGTAGGAAGGCCAGTAAATCCTCTGAACCTCACACTTGTCATCCGCAAAATGTCAGTGTTCAGCTCTGAAGGTTTGTATCCCCTCCAAATTCACACGATGAAAACCCGGCTCCCAAACATGACAGGAGTTGGGATGTTTAAGGAAGTCATAAGGGCTCTACCTTCCTAGAGTAAATGCCCTTTATAAAAGAGGCCGGAGAGAGACCTTTTCCTCCTTTCCACCGGAGGCAGGGTGAATGGGGCACTCTTATATAGAGTTTCTTCTCTCTCTCTACAATTATATGGGCTCCAGGGACCAAATACATGGCTCCAAGCTTGAGATGCAAGTGCCCTTACCCACTGAGACATGTCATCACCCTTGTATATTCTATCTTGAAAGGGCACATCTGTACCTCCTATTGTAGAAAGGAGTCTATGTATATACATTATCAACAGCTTAACACATTCTGCTAGTGGTGTCTTTCTCCACATATTTCCCATTTTTTCTCTGATAGTATAAAAACATAGTTCGTTTTTTTGGGGGTGGGGAGGGTAGGGGTAGGGGATGGTACAGGAAAGGAATTATTTTTTTTTAAATAAAGTCCTCTTGTACTATTTTAGTTAAGGTTTCTATTGCTGTAATGAAACACCATGACTAAAAAGCAACTTGTGGAGGAAAGGTCTATTTGGCTTATACTTTCATATTGTTGTTCATCATCAAAGGAAGTCAGGACAGGAACTCAAACATGGCAGGAACCTGGAAGCTGGAACTGATGCAGAGGCCATGAAGGATGCTGCTTACTGTCTTGCTCATTATGGCTTGCTTAGCCTGCTTTCTTAAAGAACCCAGGACCACCAGCCCAGGGATGGCACCACCCACAATGGGTTGATCTTTTCCTCATCAATCACTAATTAAGAAAATGCCCTATCAGACACCTACAGCCTGGTCTTATGAGGGCATTTTCTCAATTGAGGTTCCCTCTGATGTTTCTAGCTTATATCAAGTTGACTTAAAACTAGCTACTACAACTGACCTCTTGTCAACTTGACACACAAACACATCACCATTAAGCCATCATTCCTTTCTCATTCATCCTCAAGATCTCCTATTAAAAACATAAACAATCAGACCACAACCCAGAGAATCATAGAGGCTATATATATAGCATGGAGGTCCCTAGGACGACTGTGGCTTATAATAAATTACAATTTTACTCAATTATTGAAAAAAATAGCCAAATGAATGGAAACACATGAACTATGAACCAAAGGTTGAGGGGCCCCCAGCTGGATCAGGCCCTCTGAATAGGTGAGACAGTTGATTGGCTTGATCAGTTTGGGAGGCAACTAGGCAGTGGGACCAAGTCCTGTGCTCATTGCATGAGTTGGCTGTTTGAAACCTGGAGCTTATTCAGGGACACTTGGCTCAGTCTGGGAGGAAGGGACTGGACCTGCCTGGACTGAGTCTACCAGGTTGATCGCAGTCCTTGGGGGAGGACTTGTCCTGGAGGAGGTGGGAATGGGGGGTAGGCTGGGAACAAGGGGAGAGGATGGGAGGGGGGAGAATAGGGGAACCCATGGCTGATATGTAGAACTGAATGGTATTGTAAAATAAAATATATATAAAAAAAAACCATAAATAACTTCAAAAGTCCCACAGTCTTTACAAATTCAAACACATTAAAAGTTCAGTCCCTTTAACACATCCAGTCTCTTTAAAAATCCAAAATATCTTTTTTAAAGTTTGAAATCTCTCAACTGTGGGCTCTTGTAAAAAAAAGAAATCAAAGTTAAGTTAAATACTTCCTTATTTCAAGAGGGAAGAACCAGGGCACATCACAATCGGAACAAAGCAAAACCAAACTCCAACTGCATGAATAACTCAATGTCCAATGTCTGAGATCTACTCAGGAACTTCTGGGCTCCTCCAAAGGGCTTGGGTCACTTCTCCAGCTCTGCCCTCTGCAGCACACATAGCTTGTCTTCTAGGCTCCAGCTGGTTCCACTCCACTGCTGCTGCTACTATTCTTGGTGGTCATCCATTACTGGCATCTCTGAAATGCTGGGTCTTCTGCTGCAACTGGGCTGCACTTTCACCAATAGCCTCTCTTGGGCTCTCTTCATGGTGCCAAGCCTCAGCTTCTCTGCCTGACCCCTTCAGTCCTGGGCCTTCAACTGCTACTGAGGCTGTAGATTCATCAATGGCTTCTCCTGGCCTCTCACAGTGCCAAGCCTCAGTCAGCTGCTCTCCATGACCCCTTCATGCTTTCAAAACCAGTACCACCTGAGTGACTCTTAGTCTGCGAAGTTTGGTGGCCAGTGTGATGTACAACCTTGGATGCCTCTGGAACACAGCTTCTATGCACTGACTCTCAGGAAACACTTCCCAGAAGAGTTCACCTCAATAATGTTGATCACTTCTTAATTACTAATTTCTCTGCTCCAGCCAACAAGCATCAAGTACAGCAAAACAAGGATTTCACTTTAGTAGTTCTGGTATCTTGTTAATCACAGCTAATTCTTCAGCCCCAGCTATCTAGAGCCACAGACTCTTAATACAAAATAATGGCCCCAATAGAGTCTTTAAACTTCCCTCTGAAACTTCACAAGTCAGGCCTCTGTTGTCTGCATTGTGCTCAACATTCTTATCTTCCATACTTTTACAGAACAGTTCACCAAGCATTGAATACTCAATGGCTTCCCCTCCCCCATAAAGTTCCATAGGCCTTACACAATCTTCCCTCAAACAACATAGTCATGTCTGTCAACAGCAAGTAATACCCCACTCCTGGTACCAACTTGTCTCAGTTATGGTTTCTCCTGATGCAAAGAAACACCATGACAAAATTGCAAATTGGGGAGGAAAGGGTTTATTTGGTTTACACTTCCATAGCATTGTTGAAGAAGTCAGGACAGGAACACCAGCTCAGGGGTGGCTCCACTGGTAATGTGCTGGGTCCTCTGCCATTGACCACGAATTAAGAAAATACCTTACAGGCTTGCATGCAGCCAGATCATAGGAAGCATTTTCTCAGTTGAGGCTCCCTCCTCTCTGATGACTCTAGCTTGTGTCAAGTTGACACAAAACCATCCAGAACATGTAGTCTGTAATATATAACACTTTTAGTTTCTCATAAAGTGTATATGCTCTTCTCCTATTAAGCATCCTTCCTTTGTTAGTTCTTTTTGTAGGTTCAAGTGCCGAATGGAGGAGCTTAGGGGACAACCTCCCCTTTTTATTTTATAGCCTTGTGCAAAGACTGTTTTTCTAATATTTGGAACTTAGTCTGTGATAAGAAATGAGACTTCCTCCTTTTGCTTATATTGCATTTGTCACCACTAAACATTGGCACCCAATTTTTCTCTTCCCCCCAATAACCTAGTTAGTTATTATTTAAAAAAAAATTCCAAGTGCCACTCCCAGGTTAGAGAGTTTTTGTGACAGACCAGGGAACAAAGGGATAAAAAAGATAAAAATATTTGCTTATCTGGAATATTGAGAATAATCGCTGCTTTTCTCTGGGGAAGACTGTCCTTCCCTGCCCTGCAGACTGGATGACATGCCTTGCCTAATGTGATGAGAGCAGCAAATATGAGCCCTGTGGCTCTTATCGTGCTACTCTGGGCTACTGCAGCAAGAACAACCCTCTGGGTAGCATCCAAGCAGTAGCTCTTGAAGCTGGGAAGTCTAAGACCTGGGTGCAGTCAGACTGTCAGTTTGGAATTCCCATCTGCATGGACAGCACCTGTTGCTGTGTCCTTGTCTGGAGGAAGGAATGAGGGTCCTCTGGGCCCCTTATTCATAATGATGTAATCACCTCCACAAAATCCTCCTGGGAAAGGCATGGTGGCAGGTACGTGAGCTGGTTGCAGTGCATCCACAGTCAGGAGCAGAGAGATGAACGCTGGTGCTTGGCTCTTTATGCTTTGTATTCAGTCTGGGACCACAGCCATAGAACAGAGGCACACATTTAGGGTCGGTCTTCCCAGCTCAATTAACTCAGTCTAGAAAATCCCTCAAAGATATGCCCAGAAGTTTGTCTTCATTGTGAATCTAGATCCTTCAAATTGCCAATATTTACCAACTATGGCAAAAACCCAACTATGGTTAGCTGACCCTGCTCCCATTCAATTATCATATCCCCTTCTCTTCCCACCTTCAGCTCCATCCCATAGTGGAAAAGGCACTGTATATACTAGTGAGCACCCCGAGCTTGCAGGGGTACATATATCCACACTTCATACAAGAACCGAAGTGGAGCCCGGCGGTGGTGGTGCATGCCTTTAATCCCAGCACTTGGGAGGCAGAGGCAGGTGGATCTCTGTGAGTTTGAGGCCAGCCTGGCCTACAGAGTGAGTTTCAGGACAGGCTCCAAAGCTACACAGAGAAACTCTGTTTCAAAAAACAAAACAAAACAAAACAAAACAAAACAAAACAAAACAAAAAAAACCAAAAAAACAAAAAAAAAACCAAAAAAACAAAAAAAACCAAAAACCAAAAAACAAAAACCCAAGTGTTTGCTTCTCCTGGATCTCTGAATGAGCATTCCAATAGCACAGTTCACTCTTAGGATGAAGGACTAGGCTTGGTAACCATTTGTACCACTCAAACAAATTTGGTGCCATGTGTTGAAGTAGTCCCAGGATCCTGATACCCTGAGGTAAGAGCACAGGCATGGTGCCTGTCTTGATGTGGCTGCACGTATTTCTGCCCTTTGGGTTAGGGACATCATTCAGATGAGGTTCGAAGTATGCTCTAATGGGAAGGGTACAGGTCTAGTGTATGTCTACGTGTGGTTTCATGTACTTTCCCACTCTGGGAAGAGGTATAACTGATCAAGATTAGGTCCTTCTGAAGTAGGGTCCCAGGGCATAGTGAATCAGGGTGAATCACTGATGATGCTTGCTATAGCTGGCATTGTTCTAAATTCTTCACTAATTCAGAAACTCAGGAACATTTCTCAAATTAACCAGGTCTCTGGACTCACAGGAGACACAGCAGGGCTGGAACCCAGGCAGCTGGATCGTAGGAAAACAGTACACACAAACACTCAAGTCCCCACCTGTGTGTGACTGGCCTGTCTCCTCGTCACCACATGCACCACAGCAGGGAAGGGGATAAAAAGGAAGGGAAACTGACTGGCTCTGACTTTGTCTTTCCATAATATTAGAGTAGCAACGTGAGCCACATTGGAGACTGAGCCATGAATGTAAAATGCTAGGAAGGCCTGTTATTATTAAGCCTGTTTACATTAGGATGATATTCTATGGATATCTATCAGTTACTACGGATACCTAATACATTAGTCTAAAACTTATGGACATAAAAGAATCATTTACTATGCTCCCACAATCCGCAGGCCAAGAATCTCAGCAGGACACATCTCCTACATTGCACAAGGTTTGGGGGTCTCAGCTGGAAAACTTGGCGAATGGGAGAAGTCATCATTGGACAGCTGGCTCACAGTAAGGGGTAGAATCATCTAAGACTCACTTACCCATGATGAGGCAGTTTTGAGTCAAAGACCTGTCCATCACAGTGACGGGCAGAGTTATTGGAAGACCCTCCCAGTCATAGTATGGGGTTGTTGCTAGCTGTGGTTTAAGAACCTAGCTAGAGCTGAGGACTGAGATGAGTGTAGTCACTGCATGTGGCTTGGGGTCCTCATGTCTTTGTGGTAGGAAGGAAGAGAGACAGAGACAAAAGCAGAGAAAGGGAAAACAAAACTTTTTTGTGAGCGAAGTTTACTCTGTAAGGTATTTTCTGTTGTGAAGTTGCCTCATCTCTATAGGAAAGAAGATAAGTCTAAGCCACTACACATTTTTCTCTATGGTACTGGGGATGGAAGCTACTGGGGCTTTGCACATGCTAGGTGCACCCTCTACCGACAAGCTGCATCCAAACCTCCAATCTCTAGCTTTTCTGATAGTAAAGCAAGTGTCAGACTTGAGTCTCCACGGTCCTTCCCCTTGCTTGCCTGGCGTTTCCTGGGCACTTGCCCAGAAGCAGCCCTCCCCTTTCCTTTCATGGTTTGCTTCAGCAGACTGTGGCATGTAAGGGTAAAGATTGACTTATTTATCTAGGTATTTCCCATAAAGGCATGTTTTTAAACTTGTTTTTCTCTTGCTGATCTGTCATTTGTTACCAGAGTCTGGCTCAAGTAAGATTTAAGAAGGGCAGAGTCCTGGTTTACTAGTTTGACTTACATGCTTTCAGTATTGCCATTGTGTAAAGTGTAGCATGTGGATTTTTTTTTTATTTCAGTACAGTATTCAGTAAATTACGTGCACTGTGAAACATTTTATTATAAAGTAGGCTTTGTGTGAGACGCTTTTGCCCAACTGAGGATCATGTTGATGCTCTGATCACGTTCAAGGCAAGCCAGGCTAAGCTCTGACATTTGGTAAATTAGATGTATTAAATTGTAGTTTGTACTTAATGATATTTTCAAGTTGTGATGGATTTATCAGGATACAAGCCAACTGTAAACCAAGGGTTACCTGTATTTTTCATGCATTACATTGTTCTCTTGTTAATTTGTCTTTTGCTAGTCTAGTTCCTGAGGCCTTTGCTGGAAAACCTGAAACAGGTAGAGGAAGAACATCCCCCTCTCATAAAATTTTCTAGGTTTGTTTCACCTCCTACCACCAGCCATTGCTCATAGCCTTCCTCCTTCCCACTTCCAACTCGGCTGCATTCATTTTCTCATTGCTATGGCAAAATGCCTGAAAAAAGCAGCTTAGTGAAGGGAGGGTTTATTTAGTCACAATTTGGGGGTATAGTCATTATTTGAGAGGAAGGGAAGGTGAGAGGGACTCTCGCTGTGGTGATAGGAGCCTGAGGTAGCTGCTTTCGTTACCTCCACAGCCAGAAAGCAGAGAGAGGGGGATGCTGGTGCTCAGCTTTCTTATATGGTCCAGGATCCCAGCCCAGGCATCTTCTCTCCTCAGTTGAAGTTCTAGGTGATCCTAAATCCCATCAGTGACAGTGAAGACCATCACACTGTGGCAAACCTCCCTGTCCTTGTCAATTTCTCTAATTGAAGCTTCTGGTCACAAAGCCTAGTTTTTCATGTTTATGAATTCTCACCCTTGCTTGTTAGACAGCTTTGTTGAGTGCAGCCACTGAATTGAACATAAAAATGTCTCTTATTCACACAGCCGGATGTTTGTTTGAACCAACTCTCTCCATTCCATGGTTCTCTGCAGCATGTGGTTTTGACCTTATATCTTCTCCTGTTTTGGATAATCACAAATTTCCATAACATATAGACTAGAGCTTGACTTACAGGCAGTTTTAAGCTGCCTGATGTGGGTGCTGTATGAGGACCAAGTACTCTTAACTCTTTACATCTCTCCAGCCCCTAGAATGATGTAATTTAGATATCTGTAGAGGTCACTGGCTTCTTTGCAAAATGCTTGTATTCTTTTGCATTTGTTTTTCACATAATTTAAGAAATATGACAACTAGATATACTGTAAGTTCAAGAAATTTTCAAGTAAGAATTTGATTGCTGCTGCCCTTCAGAAAATTGAATTCCATTAAATTTTATTCATCTCTGTGTTTCCTTAATTTTCAATCCTCTTTCCTTTTCATAGTTTATACAATTTCCTTTATTAACTCACATCCCTGTGGTACAGACAAGAGAGTTTTGCAGACAAAAGTTGAAGGTGTTGAGTTGCCAAAGTATTAGGTGATTATTGCATGAGAGTTTCCCTGGGTTTTATGACAATGAGAATCAGGATGAGTAATGTGAATAGGTATACCTAGCTGTGAATAAGAAATTATCCCCAAGGAAAAAAATCATTCAACATGAAGGAAACGAGAACTTTCATGGTCTTGAGAGAAGAGAGCAGGCAGATAAACCATGTTGAACAAATCTCTGGCCTTCCTGGCTTATATCTGTCTGGAGTAACGTTATCTCTCAGCCACTCAGGGAAACAGATGCAATGTGTCTTTACCATCATACACACATTGTAAGTCAGGAGGGATCTCTGTCTATCTGTGTGAAATGGTCCCCCATCTCTCACTCATATGGAGATTATCTGAAGCTTTTGTTTCTGTAGTGCTGGGAAGAAGCATGATCTTCCTACCCTTTTATGCTTTTAAGGTGATGTAGGCCAACTTAGTGGTATGGGACCACAGAGCATCAAAGGGACGCCAACTGGGGGTGGGAGATGTTCATGCAATGATGTGTTCCAAATGGATTTTCCCAGACACCTGAGAGTCTGTGAAATCATTTCTGTTGCTTTGTGTTCTCGTCTGTCTGTCCTTCCTTCCTTCCTTCCTTCCTTCCTTCCTTCCTTCCTTCCTTCCTTCCTTCCTTCCTTCCTTCCTTCTTCCCTCCCTCCCTCCACTCCCCCATCTCTCTTGGAGACAGGGTCTCACTATATAGTCCTATCTGACCTGGATCTCATTCTGTAGACCAGGTTGGCCTCAAATTCAAACTCATAGGCAATCTTCCTGCCTCTACCTCCCAGTGCTGAGATTACAAGTGTTTGCCACCACGCAGCTCAGTTACTTCTAATACCATAGGCATGTGGGCTGAGCAATGTGTCACCCATAAATTTCTAAGGAACCCGAGGACCTTTGGCTCCAGGAAGGCAAGCCAACTCAGACATTTCATTCTTTGTTTTATTTGAGGCCACTGAGAATTTCATAGACATGTTCACATTTATTCAACCTCAATTTATATTAGTTGATGAGTGACACAACCCTGCAGCACCCAAAGAGATATTGGAATGAGGCATCTAACAATTTGTATCACAAGGAGATGGTTCTTGCTTGTCTTCATCATCCCAAGGAAGTGTCTGAAGGGAAAATTAAATCACTATTTAAAAACAAGCTGTTCCCTATTGATAATTTCCTTAAAAAGTAAATCTATGTGGAATAGATGTTTACAAGGTCAGAGTAGAGACTGCTTTGTATTTGAGGAGTCTGTGTGGAGTAGTAGGATCCAAAACAAGCCTTTTCAGACAGCCCTGCTAAGATGCTCTCCTAGGTTGGATCCCTGATGCTGAGGGTGGACAAGCTACACAGCGAGGAAGGATATTGCTCTGCCTACATGTTTGAGCAAAAAGAATCATATCCAAGTGACATGAAAACCCTAATAGAGTTGATCCAGGGGATCTGCAACTTGTTTAAAGTTGAATATGCTGCCTGGGGTGGCAAACAGTTTTCTCATCTGATCAAGCACATGAGTATGTAGGGGAGACAATGATAGTATACCAGGAGAATTGGATGGGGCAACATCAAAGCAACAGTAACTTATCTTTGGAGATGTTGGTGTGAGGCCAGAAGGATGCTTGTCACTTTATAGATTCTATTCCCTCATCCTCCTGGGATCTCTGTGTAGCATAGATTGTTATATACATTTTTAGTAGATTTTAATGTATAAACTTGGGGCATGGGAACAACAAATATTAGACCATAGCATACAAAGAAACTGAGGAAGACCTCTTTCCCTTTTCTCTTTACCCTTTTCCTCTACCTCCTGTTCTCCTTTTCTTCCTCTTCATCCTTTACTTCTTCCTTTTTAGTTAGGGTCTCACTATGTAACCCAGGCTGCTTCAAACTCATGATCTTTTTGCGTCAGCCTCCCACCTACTGGGATTACAAGTGTGCACTGCACATACTGTGATTATAGGTATGTACTGCATGCACTGGGATTACAGGTGTGTACTGCATGCACTGGGATTACAGGTGTGTACTTTACATACTGGGATTACAGGTGTGTACTTTACATACTGGGATTACAGGTGTGTACTGCACTCACTGGGATTACAGGTGTGTACTGCACTCACTGGGATTACAGGTGTGTACTGCACTCACTGGGATTACAGGTGTGTACTGCACTCACTGGGATTACAGGTGTGTACTGCACATCACTGGGATTACAGGTGTGTACTGCACTCACTGGGATTACAGGTGTGTACTTCACATACTGGGATTACAGGTGTGTGCTGCATGCACTGGGATTACAGGTGTGTACTTCACATACTGGGATTACAGGTGTGTACTTCACATACTGGGATTACAGGTGTGTACTGCACTCACTGGAATTACAGATGTGCTGCCACCTCAGCTGTAATATATTTACTTGAGATAAAGGGAGAATTGTAGTGCATACTATGGGACCTTTAGAACCCTGACAGCCACCAGGGTGTCTGTCACCACAGAGCAATGGGAGATGAATTATTGAAACACTTGAGTTTAGCATGTGTTTCTTACTAATAAGCTCTCTTAGCTACACCCCAAAATGCCACCAGATGTCAAAAGGAGATTCATAATGACACTTAGGTTTGCAAAGATCCTCCTTTGAAACTGCAGTCACCACACATTACCCACGCTGGGCTGAGCTCATTTAATTCTGACAACGAACAAACAGGAGGCAGTGAGAACTTGCTGTTTTTCCCTGCACCACTGGAGAGAAGTGTTGGTCCATATTGTTTTTGACACAGTGCCTCAATTATGCTTTAAGAATAGGTAGTACATGCTCGATGAGATAGAGCTGTACAGTGACGGGGAGAATTCGGCAGCATGGTTTGAGGTTCAGTTTGATGTTCCTCCACTAGGGATCCACCAGTCACAATAATTACATTGCTGTCTTTTCATAATATGATTTATTTAGATGTTGCTTTATGAATTAATTCCTTCTAATTGCTGCTCCCCTTGCTGTAAATCAAGGTTTCTTGCTTTCTGTAGTATGGCAAACATGATCCTACGGTGCAGTAATTAGTCCAATTAGGAAGCAAGGCAGATGTGGAAAACCAATTAGTTTCAGGAATATGTCCCTGCCTATGTATCCCAAGCACTGTTCAATTGAAATTTAATAGCAACTTAATAAAACATTGTTTTATTCACAACCGTCTCCTCCTTCCAAGCTCCCATTTGTTTGTTTATCTGCTCATTTTGAAGGGATTCAGTGCCAACTTGCTTCATGCTTGGCCAATCTCTTTCTGTGTGAAGATTGGTGTTATTATTTTCTCCCTGTGGGTGAAGAAGAGGGAAGCAGACACCATTGGTCTGGGGGAAAGAACAAGGTTTGGTCGTCTCCATTCTTCTTTTTGTAAATGTACCTATGGCTTGATCCAGAGCCTTAGACCAGGAGACTTGAATGTTGTATTTTGCACAAATACACATAAATGCATAAGATATACACATAAATAAATGCATGTATACTCACACATACACATTTATACATACATGCACACACACATGCATGCACAGTCTGTTTGCTGCCTCTCCAAGGAGCCCTATTCCCAGGCTCCCAATTTTTGTCTACTAATTCCACTATGTCTGCTCTTGTCCAAGCCTGAGTATGACATCAGGGACATCCCTATCCTTGAGCTTATTCAATTGGGAAATTGGAAATGAGATGAACTATTAACTTCATGGGTTCCAAAGGTAACAACTTATGATAGCAACTTTGAAAGAATTAATCCACAAATCAACAAAACAAAAAGGGTTACTAATCCAAATGTTTGTGTGGTAAACTGAAAATTACTGTTTATGACATCAGCCAGTGGCATGAGGGTTATCTCAGGCTTTAGACTGGCTTAGGACCTGTGATAACCATGCATAAGGTTTGTGTCCTTTGGTATAGATCAAGGAAGCCCCAGGAGCAGGCAAAGGGCTGGCTGGCTGATCACTTTGCTTACAAAGCAGAAGGCAGAGGAGCTCCATTTCATTTGTCTAAGGGCTACAGGTAGCAGAATCTGAGAGAAAGGCCCCCTTCCAGATATGGAGCCTCTCCCAGAGAAGGAAACTCAAGGTAGCAGAGCTAAAATTGGCTCCAGGTTCTCTTAACATGCCCTCTCTGTGTTCTCTGCACAACAGCTGGTGGCTGTCTTTGGGGAACAAATCTCTGGCTCTGGGGCATCTACATATGAGAGTTATTCTTTAAAAATCTATCACCAAACAATTACAGCAACTGAAAATCCCTCTTCACTGCCCGGTGTGATAGGTGAGTTACTGAACTTTTGATTTATGTAACTCATTATCATTGCACAGTCACTGCAGCGATACGCTCCATTTGTCTCTTGGATCATTATGTGGTTGGCTTTCTCCATGTCCTGGAAGCGAGACCTTAATAATAACCAGCAAGGGTAATACAATTAGTGAGAAAGTGGCATTACTGTGTGCAGTCAGCCCTTCGGTGTGTGTGCACGTGCGTGCGTGTGCATGCTGAGACTAGGGTAGCCGTGAGGATGCAATGTGCGAGAGATAACTAACACGCTCTGGGGACTATCGACTCCCTTCTCACCTGAATCAGCAGATTCTCTGGTGAGAGAGTCCAGTCAGGGTCTCTCAGATGCAGGCTGCAGTGTAGGGAGCAAAGGACAAGGAAGACGTGTCAGTGCGGAGAAAGGATTGGGACAAACCCGTGGTGGGTGTTAGAGGCTGACTGCCCCTTGTGACCTGGAAGATGAGACTATTCATCCCAGCTCACAGGACGCAATTATTGCTCTTCTGATTGTATCTGTTCCTTGGGGGACACTGTGACAATGCTCAGGTTTTAAACAGCCAGCCACTGGGGTGGATGATATGCCAGCCTCAGGTGATTGAGGGACATGAGGGCTGAGGCTGAAATTGTACAGCAGCTTCCACTGTCCTTCTGAGCTACTCAGGGGTAGACATACTTTGTGGGGCTGTGAAAAGGGCAATTGCTGATCAAACCAACAGAATTTTAAAATTAAGACTCACTGTCAAGAAATTCAATAAAACTGAATTTGAGAAATATTTATTGACAGATTCCCTAATAGTTGCAGATATTATTGTTCAGACAAATAAGCATGCATTGTACTTGAGTGCGTGAATTACTTTAGAATGGCTCACAGTTACACTCTACCTGTGCTTAAGTGGGGGTTCTAACTGTATGGAAGACAGAATGGACGAGGGAATTAGGAGACTTGTGGACAGCAAATGCATGAGCTGTATGTCGAACGATAGTGGGTTGGGGACGAACACAGACGGCAGTCATAATGGGCAATGGCAAGTGCAGGGAGGCTGGAGGCAGCGGGAGGTGAGGTTATTGTGAAGATGTTAGGTCTCCTGTCCCTCTGGTCTCAGGACATCAGTAGGCTGTGGCCTAGAGCACAGGCACCCTGGGGGCTATCCATGGTCTGGTGGATACAGGGCAGCTTCAGAAGCCCCAGTCAGCAGGGTAGTCATATTGCAGGTGTGTGTGTGTGTGTGTGTGTGTGTGTGTGTGTGTGTCTGTGTCTGTGTGTGTGTGTGTTCAAGTGTGTATATGTGGAGGCCAGAGGTCAATGTCGGGTGAAGTCGAGTTACTAATTAATTTTTGAAATAGTGTCTGTCACTGCACCTGGATTTCACTGTTTGTCTAGATTCTCTGGCCAGAGACCTCCAGGCTATCTGTCAGGTCCAATTGGGACAAATGTCTATCTGTGGTGCTTATTAGCATACCAAAGTGCATGCTGGCCTCCAGGTTCTCTCAGTATCACAAGTACCTGTTACAGAGTCCATGCAGGTATCCTGTCTCTTAGCTCTTTTCACTTTGCCTCTCTGCCCTAAACTTCTCCAGCTCATGGGCTTCCCTTCCCCAGCTTCTCACTCCTTATAGCCTTATATAACTCTTTATTTAAAGATGTGCTTTCTTGGTTCTTCCTCTCTTGGTCTCCTTTGCCTCTGTCTCCCCCCCCCCGCCCCCCCTGCGCCCCTTCATGGCCCAGTCCAGTCTGCTGTCTGTGTTCAGTCTGTTACTTTCTCTGCTTTGGACACTTCCAGATGCCTCTGGCTGCTCTCTCTTTCTCTCATATCTACAATTAAAACCTTCCCCTCAACCGTACCCTGGAGCGGTCATGTTGTCAGTTTATATGTGTCCTTCTGTCTCTGGCTCCCCAGTGCCTATCCATGCTTTTATGTGGGTGTTGGGGATCTGAACTCAGGTCCTCATACTTGTGCGGCAGGCACCACCTACTGAGCCACCGCCCACACCCTCCTGGTGTGTTTTCACACAGACCACCTTCTTGACCCTGCCCTCTGGTATGCTAAGTGATTACTCTGAAAAATAAAATGGATCAACCCCTTTCAATAACCTATTTTATTCTGTGCCCCTCATGGCTCTTAATAAGATGGGACCACGAGCACATCCTGTGTAGTCTTCTCTACAGTAGCAATGTTGAATTATCCCCGAGCCCAAAGACTTGCAAGCTATTGCTGTAAGGTAAATTCTGTAATAATAGAACAGTGTGATTTTTCTCAGTTGCTAACAGGGGAGGGGATAATAAAAATAGCAGTGATTTAAGTTTTCTTCAGGACCCCCCAGAGAATGAGGTGTCCACACTTCCCCACTGATCCATTACTCGGGAAGAATGGGAACCAGGACAAAGGCTGGGAGGCTCTTTTGCAGCTTTCCCCAGGGCGTTCTGTGAGAACTGCCTCTGGGGCATCTGCTTTTCCAAGCAATCAATGCAACCACACTAGTGAGAAATGAGTAACAGCAACTGCTTAGCATCCATTCTTCCTTGTAATTAATACCACGTGGCTCTGCAGACAGCCCAAGCTGTCTGGTGGAGAGATGCTCATTCAGGGAAACCAAGCAACATATAAACAGGAGGGGAAAAGAAGGCTGTTTGCACATAATTCTTGCAAAATGCAAGAAGACAACGGCTTACCTCCAAGTTGTCTGAACCCAAGTTACCTCTGGGGGTTTATGTTTATGTTTGATCTTTTTTCTTTTTCTTCTGAAAAATCAGCTTTTATATATATTTGCAACCAGGAGGTGAACACTCTAAATTGTTCCATTAAAAGAGGTGTTGAGATGTTACTAATTGCCAAATGCAATTAAGTGTGACAACATGTCACAGGTAAATTAATGAGAAGAAGCCAGGTGCATGGCGGGGGTGGTGCTCCGTGTTCATGAGGTGGAAATAATTGTTACTCTTCCTGGAGGGGACTCTCGCTTGTCTGACTGTGCTGTCACACATGTCCTACACAGGACCCACTTCTGCTTTAAAAAATTCTTTTTTTTTCTTTCTTTCTTTTACCTCCTTATTGTGTGTATATATGCATGTGTGTGCACATACATGTGCAATAGTGTGCATGTGGAGGTCAGAGAACAAGATACTGGAGCTAATCCAGTCCTACCATATGTGTGCCAGACATCAAACTTGGGTTGTTAGGCTTGGCAGCAGTCACCTTGAATCTCTCACTCTAGTCTTCCATTTCAGTTTCTAAGTTTTGACCGTGGATTGGTTTTAGCTGCTGCCTCTCAGAGCTTCATAGTGGTGTGATATATGTTGAGAATATGAAAAGGAAGAGACAATTATTACTTTTGAACAACCCAGAAAGAGGGGAGACTATCATGTTTACATCTGAAACTAGGTGAAACCATATTCTACCTTGTCAGCCATTTGATGTCATGGCAGAGGAAGAGCCATCACGCCTGAGTGTCTTGGTGAAATTCTTTCAAGATGATAGCCAATGAGCTGCCAGAAAGCTCAGCTGTGGTACTGGTGTCTCAGGTCAGCTAAAATTCGCATAGCTTCTCTGATGTCACATTATCTGTCCGTTCTTCTCACATGCTATGTGCGGCATAGAATATGATGAAGGCCTCTTCCAATTTCCACTAAACTAGACTGTGAGCCTGTGGTGGTTTAAATGAGGACATTCACCATAGGCTCTGGCATTTGAATATTTGGTTCCTGGTTGGTGGGGAGGCTTAGGAGGTGTGGCCTTGGCTGGAAGAAGTAGGTGTGTGTGTGCGTGCATGCGTGCGTGCGTGCGTGCGTGCGTGCGTGCGTGTGTGTGTGTGTGTGTGTGTGTGTGTGTGTGTGTGTATGTGGGTGGGTGGCTGGCTTTGGGAGTTAGGCTCAGACCATTTCATGTTGGCTATCTCAGCTTCATGGTTCAAAATGTGAACACTCAGATATTCCTGTTTTTAAGTTCGTTACCTGATGTCATGCTCCCTGTCATAACAGACTCTTATCCCTCTGGAACGGTAAGCCCAAGTATGCTGGATGGTTTTTATGTCAACTTGACATAAGCTAAAGTCATCTGAGAGGAAGAAACCTCAATTAAGAAAATGCCTCTGTTGTACAATCTTATTTTAAAGTGTGTTACTTTTGTTTATATTGCATTTGTTTAACTCTGTGAAGCTGTGTTACTGTGCATGTGTAAAACACCCGATGGTCTAATAAAGATCTGAATGGTGAGTAACAAGGCAGGAGAAAGGATAGGTGGGGCTGGCAGGCAGAGAGAATATATAGAAGGAGAAAGCTGGGCAAAGAGATTGAGGAACGAGAGAGAAAGGAGGTGGGCATCAGGGGCCAGCCACCCAGCTACGAAGCAAGTCACAGAGTAAGAAAAGGGAAAAGCCCAGAGGCAAAAGGTAGATGGGATAATTTAAGTTAAGGAAAGCTGGCTAGACTTACTAAGCCAAACTAAGGGCGGACATTCATAATTAAGAATAAACCTCTGCGTGTGATTTATTTGAGAGCTGGGTGGTGGCCCCCCAAAAGAGTGGAAGACCCCAAGACAAACAACAACAATTTGCCTCTGTAAGTTGTAGACAGGCCTGTGGAGCATTTTTCTAAATTAGTGATTGATGTTGGAGGGCCCAGCCCATTGTAGGTGATGCCACTCTTGGGCTGGTGGTCCTGGGTTCTATAAGAAATCAGACTGAGCAAACCACGAGGAGCAAGCTAGTAAGCAGCACCCCTCCACGGCCTCTGCATCAGCTCCTGTCTCCAGGTTCCTGCCCTGTTTGAGTTCCTGTCCTAACTTCTTTTGGTGATGAGCAGTGATATGGAAGAGTAAGCCGAATAAACTCTTTCCTCCCCAACTTGCTTTTTTGGTCATGGTGTTTCACACCGCAATAGAAGCCCTAACAAAAATACCAGGTAAACTCTTCCTTCTAGAAGTTGCCTTGGTCATGGGGTTTTATCACAGCAACAGAAAAGTAACCAACACAACTCTCTTTCACAATGGGAATAGAATCCTAATATTCTCTCTCTCTCTCTTCTTTCTTTTCCTTTTTTTTTTCCTTTGTACCTCCAACACCTTACACAGTTCCTGGAACATTTTCAGGACTCAATATTTAATGAATAAACAAAATAAGCTGGAAAATGGAACTGCTTTGTAGGAGGAGAGATGCTAAAATTGCTTGCAGAAAGTGGAGAGGAAAGTTGAAAGGCTCTGAGAAGTAAGTGTGTTAAAATGGATATTATAGTGATGCTGGAAAATGGATCAAATGACTATGTTCTGTGGAAGGTTCTAGAGGCAGCAGAGTTACTCACACACATTTTCAACAGCAACTTATGCACGGGGGTTTCTTATGTGGGGTGGAAAGCCTGGCCACCAGCCATTATGTCACCATGCACCTGGCCTGCCCATTGGGAGCTTGGTCTATTAGATTCACTCAGCCAAAAAGCCTCAACTTTCTTATGATGAAGGGGAAAGATCTAGAACCAGGTAGACTATAGAGTACAGTCTACTCAAGGAAGTGGCCTAGACTTCTGGTCCCTGATACCATGGCACCAGAACCTTTTCCTCAGCTCACCTGCACTACCTGTGACATGCTGGTAAAGGAAAAGGAAGAAAACCTTATTTTGGTTTAGAGTTGGGGGCTTTGAGTGTGTGTCAGCAGAGCTACAGATCTACCTAGGGGTAGGCTATTGGTGAAATTATTAAGGCCACTCCATGTAGTTAAAAAGGAGGTTTATTTTGTGGGGTAACTCACAAATGAAGGGATAGGCTACAGGGTCTGGGGAAGACGGCAGTCTGGCAGTGTTCTCTGGAGAACTCTGTTCGGTCTACCTCTAGCGTCCAGGGTCAGGGAACTAAGAGAAGGCAGTGCATCTGGATCTCGGGTCTTCAGGGCCCTCTCTTGGCCCCACCCTGTAGGCATGATAGTTACTGAAGCCTCATTGGGGGTTGGAACTTCCAGACCAAAGCTGGAATGGCTACCCACTACAGTAGGCTTGCAAGCTAGTGATGAGGGAGAATCTTCAGCAGGAAAAGCTATGGAATTCTACCCAGACATTTATTTAGTGTGTAAAAATAATGACATGAGGTTGGGACATGTGTAAGTCATGGGCCATGGAGAATGAATGGGTCAGTTGGCTAGAGAGGAGCCTGAGTAGAGAAAGAGGAAAGTTTGAGAGAGAGGGGGTGTGGGCTAGTAGCATGAGATGGGACATTGGAGAGGAAGGTCGATGATATGAAGATCTGTGTATCTCATTTATCCTGACAGAGATCATAGATACTACAGAACCAGGTCAGAAAGTTCAGCATCTCTTCTTGGCTGCCCATATGTGGGTGCAATGGATAAATGCATGCTACCACAATGGTGGTGATAAAGGCTGTGAATAAGCACAGAGCATGGACCTCCAAGGTGGATCTATCTATTATCACTTTGAAATAACCACCTGTTTGCATCTGGGCTCACAATTCAATGTATTCCTCAAGGAGACCAAGCAAGCACTTGCTGGCAAGTTGACTTCCATTTTGGAGAAGGAACACTTTATATTTTAAGCAGCATACACTCGTATTTCAGATATGGATTTGCCTTTCTGGTCCACAGAACTGCCACCAGCTTCCTCCCTTGCTGGGGGAGCTTATCAAGTACCTAGTCCTCTGATACATATAACATGATATCCATCCAAGGATCATAATTTATGGAAGAGGCCAGCTGGTGAGTCTTTGACTACAGATACTGTGGTCAAACTACATATTGTACCAGCCAGAGAGATGTTGATCTGGTAGAGTGAAATGACCTGCTAACGACAGGACAGCAGTCCTCTCAAGGGATGGAACATTATTGCTCAGGAAACAGTGCATACTTTAAATAGAAGAAAAATGTATATACTGCCGTGTACCTAGTAGGTGGAATTCTTAAGTATAGGAACCAAATGGTGAAAACTAGAGCCTTTCTCTCAACAAACCACACAGGGAACATATGTTTATTACACCCACAACTTAGGGCTCCCCATATGCAGAGGCTTTACTTCCCTAAGAGGAAATATTACTGCCAAAGGACCCAGCAGGAATCCTGTGAATGATAAACTATGACTTCTCTGCATACTCAAGAGTCCTTGAGCTGAGGGACCCCTAGGCAAGAAGAAGAACTGCTATTTTGGCTGAAGTGAAGTGATTTACCCAGGGCTGTTGCAGGTTTGACACTCATGCAATTCACACTGCTTCCCTGGATGCTTTCTGGACTGGTGATAGTAGGAAGTGGATGAGTGCAGCAACCCTGCTTGCTGAGTAGGAGCTGAAACATTTCAGGTAGATGTAGTGGTTTGACTCACGCCACCAAGTAAGAAAGACATCAAGAGCAGCAGGAGTACCCAAGGAGGAGCTACTGATACCAGCTCTCATTTAAAAGCCAGTTGTGGAGAATGGGGAGCGGCAGGCCAAATATCATAATTTCACCAAGTCTGCTCCTGAAAAAGAAGGGTTCCTAGAAGTATGGAGAAGTAAGTAGAACTCCAAGTTCTACTACTAGAATTTGTGAGAAGAGCAGATCAAAGTGGCCCAAGAGGGAGTGTATGAATGAACTCTGATGTACCTCCCATATGTTCTTCCAGGAACAGAGGATGAATTCTCTCAGGGAAACCTGTCTGCTCACTGGAGAGGTTGTCCTGTATTGAGGACTGTCTTAGTTAAATGATCTCTATTGTTGTGAAGAGACATCATGAACACAGCAACTCTTATAAAGAAAAACATTTAATTGAACCTGACTTACAGTTCAGAGGTTTAGTCCATTGTCATCATGGAGGGAAGCATGGTGGCATGTGGGTGACATGGTGCTGGAGAGGTAGCTGAGAGTTAGCTCTACATCTGAATCAGTAGGCAGCATAAAGAGGAAGTGAGCCACCAGGCCTGGTTTGAGCTTCTGAGACCTCAAAGCCCACCCCACAGTGACACACTTCCTCCACACCTACTCCAACAAGGCCACACCTCCTAATAGTGCCATTCCCAATGAACCTATGGGGGGCTATTTTTATTCAAACCACTATATTCAACTCCCTGGACCCCATAGACTTGTAGCCATATTACAGTGCAAAATACATTTAGTCCAACTTCAAAAGTCTCCATAGTTTATCAGTCTCAAGCCTGTTTAAAAGTCCAAAGTTAAAAGTATATTCTGAGATTCATGCAATCTCTTAACTATAATCCCCTGTAAAATCAGAATGAAAAGCAGATCACATGCTTCCAAAATAGAGTGGTACACAATATATATTATTGTTCCAAAAGGGAGGAAAGGAAGCATGGTGAGGAAATACTGAACCAAAGCAAGACCAGAAACAAGCTGGGCAAACGCAAAACTCTGCATCTCCATGTCTGATGTCAAAGAAATCTTCAGGTCTACAACTCCTTTCAGCTTTGTTGACTATAACACACTTCTCTTTCTTTGGCTGATTCCACTCCTTGTTTGCTTTCCTCAGTGAGTATCCCAATGAGGCTTTCATTACACCTGTATCTCATTTCTGATCCTCCTTCCACCCAAATCTGTCTTCTTCCCCTCTCTTCTACAAGTGAGCACCCCCTCATTGATATCTAGGTATTGTGGTTAGCTTGCTGGGAAATTCTACACCGTGATAATTCTTCCAATTGTTACCCCAATGGGACTGCCCCTCTCTCTGTCAATTACACTCCTTGTAACCATTGTTGTAGACAAATACTCCCATCTCCTAATTTGTTGTATGGATTACCCTGTGCTTTCAGACTTTCTTCAAAATGCCATTACCTGGGAAGCTTTCTTGCTTAAAGGAACTCTAGGAGGCCTGAGCATGGCAAACATGGCTCTGGAAGGCCTTGCCCTTTTCCTGTTCCCTCTTTCTTGCTAAAAACTGTTAGGTTACATTCCTAAAGCTAGCCACCAGGGTCAATTCCCTTATTTGGCCATTTTCTCTGCCTGCAGCTGACAACTAAGGTCCAGCTGTCAAAGTATTGAAGCCCAGCAATCAAAAACTCCCTTGTGGCTACTATGATTAACCTGTCTAATCAAAATTAAACAGCTCATTCTAATACATTTTTACCTTTATAAACTGCCATTTGTCTATGGGCCAGGTCTGTCTCTACTCTATCCAGAGGCAGTCCTTTGTCCCCTCCCCTTCTTTCTCCCTTCCTCTTCTCCCTTGTCCTCTATCTCCTGTCTTTGTCTCTTACTCCCTGCCCCTTGTCCCTCTTGGGACCATATTCCCAAACAAACAAATCTCCTTTGTGCTGAGAACTTGGTCTTGGGGTGTCTTGTGACGATATTGGAACTTTCAAGGTTCTGATCCATTTCACTGTGGGTCCTTGGCCCCTCCTTTACCATTCTGTTCCATGTCCCTGTGTTGGTCTCATTGTATCTCAGTGGCTATCAATGGGTTTAAATTTCTCCCTTTGTGATGAGTACCTAGGTGTTGGGGATGGGGTCCTGTAATTATTTTTTCCAGCTGTATTCCAGTGTATCAATACCACTCACTCCTGGTTTATCTGCAGCTCTCAATCTTTCCCTTTCGAAGAATGAAAAACATTTGGTTTTACTGCTGGGAAGCATGCACAGGTAATCTGAACTGAGCTGTCTCATTGTCTGATTATTCCTGGGTGTGTACCTCTTTATCCCATTAAGAGAAAGCTTCTTATATTGGAGAACAGGCACTTTTTCACTTTAAATTTATGTTTCTATCTTTCTATAAAGCCCAATGTTCTAACCGTTTCTCCTCTCTGAAGGTACTTGGTAAGTGTTGTGTAACAGTTTCCTCTAGGATTAACATTCTGTCCTCTAAGAAGCTCCTTAAAGGAGGGTAAATGACTCAAAATAGCTTCAGGAAGTACCTAAAACTGACCAGATTCTCTGGGCTTCTCCCTGCCAGAGTAAACAATAAAAAAGCAGAGAGTTCCTTTCAGAGGAAGAAAGCTGAGCTGCTTAAAAGACTCTCAGGTAAATTACCAAAGCTGAAAAGAAGACTCTGAGACCAAACCAGCAGCCTGGAAGAAGCAGAAATGGGCTGAGTGGCCTGGAAGAGGTTTAGATCAGCTAGGGCACCTGGGAAGGAAGGACACTCTCCAACCTGTAGGTTGTGCAGTGGGCTCCAGGTTCCCTGACTTGTGAGCTGTCACCAGTGCTGGGGTGGTCTGGTGACACAGCTGTCTGTGAGTCATTTGTAAGTAACCACACTAAAACTAGTTAGTTCACTACGCTGGGCCCTGGTGGTAATCATGCTTTGGTCTGCCATGGGTTCCCCAGCTGGAGTGAGTAGACCTGTGTAGTTTCTCCCAGGAAGTCTGTCACACAACTGTAAGCCCTGCAGCTCTCACTGAACAGGACTGTGGGGGAGCCCAGAGTGGTCCTGGCGAAAAGGCATCCACAGCTAACACTTGTCCTTGGTTCTTTACCACCATTTTTCTTTAATTTTTTGAAAATTGATTTGGCTTTAAAGTTTTAGTACAAGTATCCATTACATGTTAAACATATCTGCCCAAGGCTTTGCTCCACTTTTTCCTCCTGCCTGGTCCCCTTAGACTGTTTCGTTTCTGCTTCCGTGACATATATAAATACACACTTTTATGCCTCTATATAAAATCTAGGAGCCACAAATGAGATAAAACATCTGATATTTGCTTTTCTGAGACCGGCTTAATTAATTTACTGCAATTATCTTCAGTTGTATCTTTTTTCCTACAAATGACATAACTGTGTTTTTAATGTATGAGAAAAATTCCATGTGTGAATGCCACTTTTTCCTTACGCATCCCTCTGTTGCTGGTCACTCATGCTGGTTCTATAACTCAGCTGTTGTAGGTAGTGCTGCAGTAATCACTGATGTGCGGGGCGTGTCCGTGATGTGTCTGCTTGGAGTCCTTCGGTTAATACCCAGGAGTTTGAACACCCTGGTGCCTCATTACCTCAGAGTCAGCTCTGGGAAAAGGCTGATGCAGTCACAGTGTGTGTCTTCCTGAGAAAAGGTTGATGCAGCCATAGTGTGTGTCTTCCTGGGAAAAGGCTGATGTAGTCACAGTGTGTGTCTTCCTGGGAAAAGGCTGATGCAGTCACAGTGTGTGTCTTCCTGAGAAAAGGTTGATGCAGCCACAGTGTGTGTCTTCTGGGAGGTGTGGTAGTGTGTGTCTCCTGGGAAAAGGCTGATGCAGTCACAGTGTGTGTCTTCCTGGGAAAAGGCTGATGCAGTCACAGTGTGTGTCTTCCTGGGAAAAGGCTGATGCAGTCACAGTGTGTGTCTTCCTGGAAAAGGCTGATGCAGTCACAGTGTGTGTCTTCCTGGGAAAAGGCTGATGCAGTCACAGTGTGTGTCTTCCTGGAGCATTGGTTTCTGAGTCTCATTTTTAAAGAGAATGGAAGGTTCTATAAAAGGTCTAAAGAACTGTGTATTCACCTTGGAGACTATTTTTGTTCTAAATTACATATTTAGTAATTCTTGATTGCTCTTCACTCTGTACTTTATACTTAAGGAGAGTAGGGTTTTGGCTTTTGTTCTTAGTGTTGTATCTCTACACCCAGCACTGAGTCTATCAATTTATCAATAGTGATGAATACACGATTATAACTCATTAAATATGTGCAAATATGAATCAGCTTATAAACAATCATTGGGTGGTTGGGAGTGTGTCTTGAGAGGAGAATCTTCACCCCTCAAGTCTCACCTTACGTCTGCTCCAGGCTCCGCCCCTCCATTTCTGATTGGAAAGGGGAAAGGACTGGAGACCACACCAGAGGAGCAGAGAGAGCCCGGGCAGCTGGGGAGAGCTCCTGCTGCGGATGTTTAGTGGGAAGAATGTTAGAGACAGCAGGCACCAGCCCAGACTGAGGTACAGAAATGCACTTTCTCACCCAAGGGCTAGGTTGAGATCAAGGTGTGGGCAGGGCTGGTTCTTTGAGGCCATCTTCCTGGCTTTAGGCAGCTCCCTCGCCTTCTTGTACTTACATCTTCCGTGTTTGTGTACTGAGCTCTCTTTTAAATAAGTGCCAATCATTGGTGGCTTAGGCTGCATTAAGTGTGTGCGTGTGTATGTATGTGTGTGGTGTGTGTGTGTGTGTATGTGTTGTGTGTGTGTGTTGTGTGTGTGTTTGTGTGATGTGGTATGTGTGTATATATGGTGTGTGGTGTGTGTGGTGTGTTGTGGCATGTGTGGTATGTTTTGTGTGTGTGTGTGCTTTAGGGTGTGCATATGATATGTGGTGTGTGTGGTTTTGGGGTGTGTGTATGATGTGTAGTATATGTATGTGTGTGTGATTTGGTTTGTATGTGTGGTGTGTGTGTGGTCTGTGTGGTTTGGGATGTGGTATGTGTAGCGTGGTGTGTGTGTGTGTGTGTGTGTGTGTGTGTGTGTGTGTGTGTGTAGGCTAGAGAGGTTGATATCAAGTGTTTCCTTAGTTACTCTCCACTTCATTTTCCAAAGGAGAGTCTCTTGCTAACTGATTCGGCTAGCCTGACTACTCAGTTTGCCCCAGGGATCCTGTCTCTGCCTTTTCAGAGCTGGGATTATTGGCAGGCTACCATGCCAGCTCAGCTTTTCCATGGGTGCTGGGGACCTGAACTCCAGTCCTCACACTTGCATGGTAAGCACTTGATCCACAGCCATCTCCCCAGCTCTGACCAAATTAAATTTTAATTACCTCCTTACAGGCCCAATCTTCCAAACCAGTCATCAGTCTATTCTGAGTTACTGGAGGGTAATGCCATAGGAGTTTGGGAGGGAGGGGGCAACACATTCAGCCCATAGCTTACACCCAGACCAACGGAGACCTCCAAGTGTTAATCCCACAGTCAAAACAGCAGGGTGTGTGTGGGGGGCGGGCTTTTCAAGCAAGCATGATTATAGAAGCAAAATGAAGCAGTTAGGAAAACCCCTCCTTGGACAATGGGTACAGAACATTCCAAAGGAATAGATGGCTGGTTTACCATTGAGCTTTGGGGTCACTTTGAGGGAACAGAAACTTAACTTACAGACTCAAAATGGCTTCTCATTATGAAATGGAGTCAGGCTGGTTCTGCACTTCCTAGGGCTGCTGGGGATGGCATGAGCTGAGGCAGGATGGATAGCCTGTGTCCTGCACAGCAAGAACTCTATGTAAATAGGCTGTGTCTGTCATCTTCATGGAACAAGAGCCCAGTTTTCCAGGACCTTGTCTTTCCTTTGTGTGACTGAGCAGGATCCAACACAGCAAAATGGCTTCTGTGCGTATGTAAGTAAGATGTCCATTTAGTTGAAGATAGAAAAGGCATTCTTTTCATACAGAAATTTGTACTTCAATTATTAAGACCCCAAATTAAGCAACACAAGAGAACAAACAATGTATAAAATGACTGAGCCCAAGGGAGGTAAGTCTGTGTTCTGACTTATGTAGCAAAGAAATGTTCAGGTTCAGCCTGGGTGATTAACCATTCGATTCCTTGTCAGGCTGTGAGAGGCTTTCCCTGTTTCCTTCCTTCCTTCCTTCCTTGCTTTCCCCCTTTCTTCCTCCCTCCTTTCCTTTTCCTCCCTCCCTCCCTCCCTCCCTTCCTTCCTTCCTTCCTTCCTTTCCTCCTCCTTCCCTCTCTTCCTTTTTTCACTTCGTCACCATGTCTCCTGTAATTAAGGAATGGTGGTGAGTTCTTGTCACCCACCATTAAGGAATAGTCACAGATAGTTGCATAACATCTGCTTCTTGCAAACGTCTAATTAACCATAAAAATCTGGCAGAGGACCTGACAGTTTGTCTGGAACATGGAATGTGAATATGAAACAGGGCTTTGGCTTAGGGACGGAGAAGGATGGCGTAAGACTGGGTGCTCTTTGTCCTCTTCTTTTAGATGTGACTATGTCTCCTGTTCAAAGTAAGATTAGGTCCATATCTTCTCGATAATGACTAATATTGAGATGCATCTTTTGACAAAAAGAATGTGGGTCAGGAGTATACTATGGCTCTGTGTGAGAGTCTGTGTTAGTGCTACCCTGCAACCCCCCTTATAACCTATCGGGATATGGTTCCCCTTCTCCCCTATTGAGATCCCCAAGTCCTGATGAGGAAACTGAGGGGCCTCTTGACGGGCAGACATCTGCCTTTAGCCAGGTCATCTCATAGTCTACTATGATGTGTTTGTCACTGATGACTTTTTGCCCACCAACCTGCCTGGCTTCCTGAGTTGTGGTCCCATTACTTCTGGGGAGTGCTTCTTCTTGTTTCTCATTCTCTGTATTCAGCTGTTGACTGGTATGTTCTCACTTGTGGTCACAGTATGTCTTTCTTCTTTGTACCTACACTTCCAACAAGTATCTGGATCTCTCCATGATTCTGATCTGCGGTTCTGGCTCCACAGATGTCTGTGTGGACATTTGGCTGGGGAACCTCTACTCTGTTGAGGCCTGGTGCTTTGCATCTTGCGATCTCTTGGATATGATCTCACAACCTTGTTTCAGCTCCCCTGGTGCTGTTGTCCTTCATTTCACTGTATCACAGGAAGGAGTAACCCTCCTCCACCACCCACATAGAGTCAGTGATTGGGCCCTGCAAATGGGAATGATAAAAGGCAAATTATCAGGAGGAAAAAGCAGATTTATAAAATGGGTCCACACAGGAGTTCACTGAACAAATATGTGACTTGGGCAGAGGCTAAACCTCAGGCCTGTGTATCATCTTAACAGAGGGTGCTGAAGTGTAGAGAAGAGGCCAGGCGAAGGTAAGGGGGTGAGGCTCCCACAGTGGGGAAGCTTTATAGGAAGGTGATGAGTATGTGTGTGATTAGTAAATGCTGTTTCCTAAACTTCCTTTGTTCACAAAAGGCCATCTTGGCTGATCCGTGTCTCTGGAACGACCCTGTTCCCAGGACAGAAATGGGGACACTTTTACAAACGGAAATTTCTGTTGACTTATAAAGAGAAACTTAAGTCCAGTTTTTAGAAAGTTGTGGGGAAGGAGAGTGCTGTTCCCACTCCTCCTCTTCCTTAGGTGCCTTCAACTCGAAATGATCCCTCAGCCAGATTGGCCCACATGGGGCAGTGCATTGGTACCCTCCACTGCTCTGAGAGAAGTGGGGATGAGACCTGGCTTTGAGTCTTCAAAACTTTTAAAAATTACATTTATTTAATTTATTTGTGTACACACGACGAGACAAGAGGACGGCTTTCAGGAGTCAGTTCTCTCTTTCAGCCATGTGGGGCCCAAGGATTGAACTCTCGCCATCATGCTTGGTGGCATATGTCCTTACCCTGAGCCATCGCCCTGACCCTGGCCTTGAGTCCGGAGAACTCTTGTCTTTTTCTATACTGAGAGGCATCAGTTGGGAGTTTGTTAAAATGCTAGTCCTTAGGACCTGCCCTGCTTCTTCTGAGTGAGAGTCTGCATTTTATAAGATACTCAAGCATGTGGTTCAGAAATCAGCTTTTGGATGCAAGTGTGGTAGGTGTAGGGAAGTTGTTGCCATTGCTGGCATAGGTTTGACTCAGAACAGGAGTCTGTATCTAATTGCAATAGATAAAGCAACTTGGGTTAAAGCCAGGCCTTCCGGAGGACAAAGGGGAGCCATGTGGGCATCTGAGGTGAGGCCATTAGCCATTGGATTATAATACAATGTGCTGTAATGGAGCAGTAATGAAAAGCAATTGATACAGTTCTGCTATAAAAGGGGCACTGTCTTCATTAACACATCCATCCTTCTTCATAGACAGTGTCATGGAGTCAGGGAATGGAGAAGGAGCTCTGCTACAGAGGTTTTAGTTTGTCTTTGCTCTGCTCTATTTTGTTCTTCAGGGGAGCATCTCCTAGCACTGAGCTCTTACTAGCCTCAGCTCCCAGTTACACCACTGGAAGAGAGGTGTGGAGAATGGAAACCAAGTGCTGTCCTGCTGGCCCCTCTGGAAGGTCTTGGGAGCAAGTTGAAGCTGAAGCATGAGCTCCTGCTGCCAGAGTCACAACCACTGGACTTCTTTTTAGAAGATGTCTCTTCAGTGAAGCTGATGCTCTGTAATAGATTTGATGGGCACACTGCTAATCCAGAGGAAGAAACAGATTTAATATAATAGCTTCACACAGGAATTCACTGAACAAACAAACACACACATGACTCAGACAGGAGATTAGATTCCAGGCCTATATATTATCTTAACAAAGAATGCTGAAATGAGAACAGGATCAGCATCCCACAGCATCAGCACCCTTCAGCACCAGTACCCCTCAACATCAGTACTACATAGCATCAGCACCCCTCAGCATCAGCACCCCTCAGCATCAGCACCCCCTCAGCATCAGCACCACACAGCACCAGCACCCTTCAATATCAGCACCACACAGCACCAGCACCACACAGCATCAGCACCCCTCAGCACCAGCACCATCTCAGCATCAGCACCACACAGCACCAGCACCACACAGCATCAGCACCCCTCAGCACCAGCACCCCCTCAGCATCAGCACCACACAGCATCAGCACCCCTCAGTATCAGCACCACATAGCATCAGCACCTCACAGCATCAGCACCCCTCAGTATCAGCACCACACAGCATCAGCAACCCTCAAGCATCAGCACCACACAGCAACAGCACCACACAGCATCAGCACCCCTCAGCACCAGCACCACCTCAGCATCATCACCTCACAGCATCAGCACCACACAGCATCAACAACCCTCAAGCATCAGCACCACACAGCATCAGCACCATGCCTCCCTGATGTTTCAATTGCTGTCTTTCACTTCATCATTTGCTAGACCATTCTGCTTTTCTTGTGTGTTCGAAACTTATTTCTACTAGTTCTTCACCAAAAGCTTATTTTTAAAAAGACTTGTTTATTTTTATTTTACATATATGGATATTTTATCTGTGTGTGACACACACATACTCATGCTTGTGCATATACATGGGTGCATATGCATGCACATAACATGTGCATGCTTGATTCTTGTAGAAGTCAAAGAGGGCATTGCATCTCCAGAAAATGAAGTTACAGATGATTGTGAGCTGCCATGTTGGTGCAGAGGATCAAACCCAGGTCCTCCACAAGAGCATTAATGCTTTTAACTACTGGGTCATCTCTTTGGCCCCACAAACTTTCTTTTTTCACAGTATTTCACTTGTTCCCCCCAAAATGGTAGGAAAATAGAATTAGCACTCACCCTGAAAAGACAGTTATTAATTTTTTATTTGTATAATGCTTATTTTGGAAAAAGAAAGACATAAACAAAGCCCTCAAACCTTGTACCATAGGACACACAGACCGAATGAGAAGCCTGAAAGGTAAGGTGAGGGAAAGAGAAGGTAATGGTTGTAGATGTCAAGGGTAATGGGAGTCATGATTAAATTGCACAGTAAATTTAGTGTTGGTGTCATGTAAACTCTTTTCTGAGGAGACATGGTTTAAAAAAAAAAAAGGCATATTTACCCTAGATAGAGCACCAGTGACTGAAATCCAGAAATGATTCCACCCAGGTACAGCCTGGTGACCCGGGAGTTTAACTGTTGGTACTTACAGAAGCATGGGCAACTTATGGGCAGTGAGACCACTCAAGAAAACAATGCTGCCCCTCTCCAGCATCTGTTACCTGTCTATACATTCTTGAGGAGGGGTGGGACCCCATGACCCCCTAGCTCTAGCAACCATTAAGTATCTCTAAATTTTTGATGGAAAGTGGATGCACCCAGATGTGTGTGGTTTCTGTCAGTCTAGATCATCGCAGGCACTGACAGTTCAGGGGAGTGGTGGGCACGACATGCTAGAAGACGGTGTTCCACAGCAGCTGGGTTTCTGGTGGTGTGCCCCTGTTAACTGTTCCAGGCAGGAGTGGGGAACAAGGCAGGTGAGGGGTGCTAGACAAACTTGTCAAAGGTTTTTTTTTTTCTTTTTTCTTTTTTGCTTGCTACCGAGATGAAAATGATGGATAGCATTCTTAAATGCATAGATTCTCCAGACACTTGCTGGTTCTTCCGTGTGTGTTATCCTCTCTGTCAGCTCTTTAGCATTGTGATAAGATGCTGGAGAGAATCAGCCTAGAATGGGGAAAGATTTAATTTGGCTTCAGAGGCTTCTCTCCATTGCCGCTTGGCTTCATTGTTCTGCAGCTTGTAATGAGGAGAACATCATGGCGAGGAGGGTGTGGTGGGGCAAAGTCACTTACTTACTTTAGAGGAGCTGGGAAATGGAGAGACAGAAAGCCAGGCCTGGCCTCTGGTTACCTGAATTTCTGCTATTAGCCCTCCGCTACCCCTTGAGAAGTTCTGGTATCTCTCAGCAGGCCAGAGGCTGAGGTCCCACCCTATGCACCACTGACTCTGGGTCACTCTAGATCCAAAGCCAGCATGAAGTGAGGGGATGGAGCAATGGTCCCAGTGCCAAGTCTGGAACAGAGAGCCGAGGCCTGACTTCCAGCTCCTCTGTTTACAAGCCTTGTGACTTCAGGCCGGTCCCTCACCCTCTGTCACCTATAAACCTGAAATGTCAATTGCATCTGCTAATGGCCGGGAGCATTAAATTATGCTATAGACACACTCAGCGTCTGGCTCTTCACAAGCCCTTGACATTGTTGTCGTTATTCCTACTTGACAGATAAGGAAATTGGGTCTCAGAGAGGTTAAGTGGCTGGCCCAGAGTCGGGTGGCCAGGTCAAATTGGCACCAGATCTAATCTGCCCCCTCTTAACCACTCACATGCTGACTCAGGAGCTTTGGGCTGCTGCAGGAAACCACTGGGTGAAGTCTACACCAGTGAGCACTTCTCACCTGCGGAATCCCTTGGCAGGGACTCCTCCCAGATCTTTAGCTTGTCCTTTGAGGTGACACCCACTTTCAACATTATAATGAGGCAACTGTACTAGTCATCCCATGTATTTGCTCACCTATGGGCTTACTACAGTAGTTCTTAGCCACCTGTCTTTCTCAGATATAATTGAACAGAGCCAATATTGAAGTTACTTTCTGCCAAAGGTCTTCTTTGGTGTTGCTTCCCTACAGGGAAGTGCATTCCCTACATGCACTTCTAGCCTATTTCCCTTATCTCAGTGTCCATCTAGTGCAATTCCCCTACTTCCCACCAGGTGTCCCACCCTTGCCTGGGAAAGGCAGACTTGGAGAAGGGGGAGGTAGGATAGATGGAAGGGGGAGGGGCATGGGGAGGTGAAGAAACTTTCAGATGCGGCTTCTTATCTCTAGACAAAAGGAACTGTTTGCCTTGTTCTTTGATGCAGAGTCGAATCTCTCCAGAAAGCCTAGAGAAGTCACCACAATTCAGGAAGCTTCTATTTTTGTTAAGGAATTGCTGTATGTCTGACCAGTCCCTTTCATCTCTGAGCTAGAAACTGCAATCTACAGTCACAGCATTCTTCTTCGGAGCCCTCATGGCCTCCCCTCCTTCCTTAGACTCTCCTTCTTTCAGGGTCTGATTAAAAAAAAGACAAGAAGTCCTGGCCCCACCTGCCCTCAATATTCTTTGAATCAGGGACTAGTGTGTGACAGTGGCACTAACTAGCGTTCCTGCAGACATTAACCTAATTCATCCTCATTTTTCATGTTAGCATGGCAGAAATACTTCCCCATTCTGAAGCAAGACTGTCACACGCCTCTCCTGCAGGCAGCAAAGGGCAAATTTAGACAAGCAGGAAAAACTGTAGCGGCTGGAACATTTGCAGTTCTAAAATGCCTGCTCCCCCCGGGCAGGTGGCCCCTACCTGTCATTAGCCTGCCTTCCTCTCTTCCTTTGTTTTAGAAGACCCTGCACACCTTGGAGAGGCTTGGTCAAGAGGAAAGCCCCGTGGTCTTTCACTCAAGCATTACCATCTGTCCCAGGGCTCTCTGGAGCCCCTCTAGCCTCATAGTGGACACTGGGCACCTCCCATGGTTTAAACTACATGGCTGTGGTCTTACAAGCTGGCAGGTTGCTTCTCACCTGGAGATCTGCTGAGGATATGGTGGCTTATGGTCATTTAATGTAAGCTTCAGAAATGGCAGCATGGGCTGTTTCCTACATTGAAGGCCTTAATGTCCAGAACACAGTGCTAAGGGAGTCCCTAGATTCTGTGTCCTGCACCTCATTATACATACAGCTTTTAATATTCGGAGACTTTTTGCCAATACACATTTTCATGTGTACTGGGAACCCAGAGCCCAGACACAATGTATTATTGATAGGATTGTAATTTACTCCTCTTGGGTTGTATCTATAGTGTATACCATTAGCACAAAATATTAAATTACCAGTGGTTGTATATATTTGTCTACTCAGGTTTGGCTCAATGATATTTGCTTTTCTCTTCAATAAAAGACTATGAATACAGAAAGCGGGTAATATTGTTTTTTTGTTACTGTTGCAAGGGTGTTTTTGATTAAACTATTTCCTCAACACTATGTTTGTGCTGAGCCATACTTTGCAGCCAGGACAGGAGACATAGAAGACTGGAGGCCTGGAGGGGAAGATGGATGGGCAGTTCTCTCCAGCTCTCGCTTCACACACTTCCCTGACAGGCTACTCTAGGCCGAGCACAAGGACTTTTGCTTCTGTGTGAGGGACCAGCAATCTCAGCTGCCAGAGGGAGGACATGGGCTGTTCAGACCTCATTGCCAGACATGCAGAGGCCCAGTCTCAGCTGAAAATGTGGAGCTGGTCTGGAGTGGGACTCCACTCCAGGGTGTGGAGACAGAGCCCTTGGTTACAGCTTCATGTCCTAGAATGCTCTGCAGTCTCCTCTTCTGTAATCATAACTAGCCACTTTGGTTCTTGTCCCTCGTGAGCTGGGTTACACAGAGACACGCAAGTGTGTTTCCTTCTCTAGAAAAGAACAAGGTTATGGGGTTCAAGCAACCCCACCCATGGAAATATCATATTATGTCTGCCTGGTGCTTTCTTTTAGCCTTTGGATTTCTTGCTGAGACTGGAACAGAAGGCATTTGTCAGTTCACTAGCTCAATACCCAGACCACTGTGGTTTCCCCAGTCAGATCCACTACATTATTTTTATGAGTAAACAGGTTTCTTTTAAAAATACCTATGGCTTTGTCTCCTCACCCCTTTGTGGGGCTCAGTATACTGTTGGTGATGGGCTGAGTTTGACATCATAATAATTTGAAGCAAGAGGGTAAGACATTTAAGATAAACGCTGTTTCCTCTGGTTCAGTGAGGAACTCTTTGGGGCAGATGGGCTGGGGAGGTAAAGAGGCCACTGGAGGCACTCAGGACACAGGGTCTAGGATACCAAAGCAGCCTTTACACTTAGTTCCTGAGAAAAACGGCAGCTGTGGGTTCTGTTGAGCCTGGCCACAGAGGGCATCTTCCAGAGGTGAAAACTGGGTTTCCTTTGGTGGGTTTTGTTTAGTGTCTGCCTTTTTAGCCGGGTGGCTCCTCAAGCAGATCCCTCCATCGAAGAAGGGGCAATTCCATAAAGAACTTCTCTGGGCAGGTCCTTTATACTAAGTGAATTTCCTTTGGACTTATGCCCTACCCCAAACCTACATCTTCTTCCCTGAAGGAGAGATGCAGTGTTTAAAACAAGAAACAAAACTAAGCAAAGTAATGGTCACTTAGGGTGTGCAGTCAATGAAATCGGTGCCAAATCTATCAAAGCAAATCATAAACCCTGACAGCCAAGAAGTATTTGTCCCCATCACACCCCAGATTTCCATACAGCCTCATGTTTTAAGCACATGTTCTGGTGCAGAGGGACCCATGGAAAGGCAATTACACTTGGTGAGTGATTAAAGTCGGATCTGGCAGCTTTATGTGTCAAATATGTTTAAATGCATTAACCTTTACAGAATTTACACTGCGTGCTGAGTTATATCCTGTACAGTGTCAGAAAGATCTAAACCTGCCTTCATTTAAGTCTTATTTACATTTATTTTATTATAATATAAATAGACTTAAATAATCTTAATGGGGATTTCCTCCCCAATTCTGCAGGTCTTGTTAGCACTGTGGGGAGTCTGAAGGCAATAGGATCCCTGGCTGGTTGCAAATGATGTCCCAGCTACCTCCCTGGGGTCCCTGGGGAGAGAGGGAGCCAGGGAGCCAGGAGGACATCCTTGAGCTCCTGTGGTATTTAACCCCCAGGGGAGCAGGCTCTGGAGACTGACAGCACAGGGTACATTCGGGAAGGCTCCTCAGCAGACAGGCAACTTTTAACTTTTGTAAGTTGCAGAAAACACACATTTCTGAAGCATCAGTTTTAGGAAGAAAGGCCACACCGCTCTCATTGGCAGTGCTTTCTTGTCTGCTGCTGTCGTCTCTCCGCAGGCTGCAGACACCTTCGGTGACTGCATTTTTTGAAGAATGCCTCTGTTGTTGTGGCGCCCTGCTTTGGTTCACCGCTGGCAGCTCCATGCCTCCTGAGCTTCACTCCACTGAAATCTGGTTGGCATAAGACAGACTCCGGTGGAATGAAGGACAAGAGGACCCATGGATTGTCTGGGGCTGTTTGTCTACCAAGCCTCCTCTTGTAGTGCTGTGTGTGACCTGGATGAGACCTTCAGGCTCCTGCATCCACATTCTTAGAGGACAGTGAGGACCTGGATATCCAAATCCCTCCCAAGCATCCTTGCTCCACCCCAGAGCTAGATCGTGGTGGGTGGTACAGCCAGTGCTGTGGGGACATCCTCTCTGTATACCTAGTTAGGATGCTGGCTGTCCTCTTCAATGTGTGTACCATACCAGAGCTGGGTGTTTGGTGATATCTAGAGAAGGCAGATGCTCACTCTGCCATTGCTTACCAAATGGTGGAATGCAGGAGCACAGGTCTTCTTCTGAAAAAGCCGCTGTGTGAGGGCATGAACAGCCTAGTTTGGGCCTGTGTGCTAGTGTGAAATCAAGATAAGCTGAGGAGGAGCTGAGGAAGGACAAGGACTCTGCTGGAGCAGGCCTGTTTATGGGGGCGGGTGGATGGTGGAAAGAAGAATTCTTGGTCCTCTTCCCACAGACTTGTCTGGGAAAGCCAGCCTCCGATGGCCATATGTCTTTCCCCAGTTCTGCATAGAATCAGTGAATGACTTCGCCAGGGAGCCTAGGGTAGGGGTCAGGAGAGGGAGGCCCTGTAGAACCTGTGGACTTTCTGTCCCTGCCCAAAAGAAAATGCCCACCAAGCAGGAACTTTGCAGGGACTGCATTGGCCTTGTCCTTGCTGTGTTCAGACTCGTCTGCTGCTCAGCATAAACCTCATAAAAGCCTGCTCTAAGCAGAGACATGCAGACTGGGTGGGTAGGGTTGAACTGCCTTGTTTGGAATACTTTCTTGTTCCTGGGCTTGTTCTGACCTGACAAGAGGCTCCACCTCTCCCATCCAGCCCCCAGGGCATCAGGCTTCTGAGAAAGGCTCTTACACAAAAGCAGGGGTTTCTAGCTATGGTTAGGGGAGAATCCCACTTTCCTAGATCCAAAGGAAATCATCTTCCTCAGGGTGTACACAGGGCTCATTAGAAAGTAGGGCTCTGTGTGCTAAAGGCAAGAGGTTCAGGGGATCTTCTGCTCAGCCTTCCAGTGAATACTTACTTTTCAATAGTAAGAAGTATGCTTTGTTTGTGAATTATCCAGACCACTGAAGCCCCCACACCACCTTTGACCTACTTTCTAATCAAAGAGGAGAAAGACACCAGTCTTTTGGCTTTGACTAAGGAAGGTAGGAGACTGTGAGAGATGTTCTGGGATAGAAGGAGTCTTGGCTTCTGTTCGGATTTCAGCTCAGTTCTGAAAGCAAAGGGGTCACTATCAGTTCTCTACCCAGACCTTCCTTAAGACAGCCCACCAGATTCCTCAAGTCCACAGCTGGACTCATCCTCATTTGAGATCCTGATCTCTGGTGCTTTCCAGGGAAGAAAAGGCTTGATAATGATGACAGGCCGGGCTGGAGAGATGGCTCAGCCGTTAAAGGCTAGGCTCACAACCAAAAATATAAGATAATGGTGACAGGCCATATGAACAGGGTCAGGGTGGAGGTCCTCAGGAAAGGCTTACCATTCCCTCATCATGCCCCTCTGGTCCTGTAGACCTGCAGCTGCGGTAAGAAGAGTTGGTCTAGAACCTGGATCCTGAGACCTGATCCACCCTGAGCAACAAGCATCTAGTATTCAAGTTCTCCCACTCAGTAGGCCTCTACAAATGTAATCCCCCAGTGACCACTGTCTTGGCCAGTTGCAGTACTGGGTTGAGTCAGAGACCCAACAAGACTCATGTTGGGCTATAGAGTGAGTTTTAGCCAGTGACTGCTCTTCAGCTGCCTTCAGAACTGTCCCATAAAGGTCTTAAAGAAGCACCTTGGACTTGAGAACCACAGAAGGGAAGCAGTTCTTGCATTTACTGTGAGAGCTGCTCTTAGCACCCCAGGACTAGGCAGTCAAACACATTCCTCTAGCCAATCCCCAGGAAGCCAGACAGAGCTGCCACGCTGCTGTTCAGCTGCCTGGAACCAGCTTCCATTATCACCAAGATTTACCACCCAGCAGCTCAGAAGTCCTCAGGAAGACAAAGAAGGAAGTTAATGATTGACTCCCAATGAAGACTGCCGTTTCCACTCTTCCCTTCTTACTCTAAGATCCCCAGGATCTAGCCACTCACCCGGCAAATCCAGAGATTTCAGACTCACCTGAGTACATAGGAGTACCTATACCTTCGGACATCGGGCTCAGCTTTGCCTTTGATGCAAAATAATACATCGTTTTCTGTCTTAAGAGAGAACCAAGCTGAAAGATTGTTGAAGAATCCTGGGTTAGGGGGAAAAAAAAGAAATTTTAAGTCTTGGGAAAGTCTTTTGCCCTCAAGAATTGAGGCTGGGAGAAGAAAGCAGCACATGCTCTACAGGGTGCCCAGCTCAGCAGCCTGAGCAGAGCAGAAGTTGCTCCTGGAGAAAGGGACACGTGAAAGACAATAGGAAAGTAGGAGAAAGTGGAGGCGAGGGGGCTAAAGGAAGCTGGGAAGGAGAGGGGGTGGAGAGCCGAACAGAGCTTGGCCACAGACAATAAAAGAAACTGGTTTTTCCAAGGCAGGGGTGAGGAGGCGGCACCAGCCTCACTATTTATGCACCCCTCAGCTAAGCGTCTTGTTACCTGCTGAGCCCAGCCAATGGAGCGAGGACCCGACTGCTTGCTCCGCCTCCCAGAACCACACCTGGGGCAGGGGAGGGCATGCTTGTTGAGGCCTTTCGGCAGACTAACCTTATTCTCTCATTGTTCTGTAAACACCAGAAAAGGCAGACGGAGGTCTCTGTCTGCCCAGAGAGGGCTTGTACGTTATCTCAGTCCTGGGCTGAGAGCTCTGCCCCTACCCTCCAGATTAGAGGGAAAGATCTTACCTTGAGTCATGGAGGCTGTGCATGTGTGTGTGTCCACTTGTCTACCCCCATACAGGGCTGAGTAGGGAGCAGGACTCAAAGTCCTTTTGCACCCTTAGCAGAGTTCCTGGCCACCCACCTATGCGGTGCTGCAGGACGGGATCTGAGGGTCAGAGAGCTCTTGTGTCCTTGTGGCTTGTCCCCCAGCCTGCTTCCTTCCTTTCCTTAGTGGGAGAGCCTCTGTGCTGTGTGAGAGGGAACTGGGAAGACCCGAGGAACTGGGGGAAAACCCAGCAAACCATTAAGAGGATTCGGAAGCCATTGTCGGTTCTATCTCCCCACCTTGTTTCACTTCCACTCACCCATACCACCCCTTCTCTCTACTCCCTCCTCCTTCCCTCCCTCACCACCTCTCCTGCTCTCTTCTCTCCAGTTTTCCTGGAGGCCAAGGGATATGGAAGTCTCTTTAAATGAATCCTAGAAGCCACATGTCTTCTGTTTGTTCTCAAGGCAGACCCTTGCTGGGCAAAAGCAGACTTGCTCTCTCAGGAGAGTAAGGAAATGCAGAATACAGTATGCAGAGCATGATGGCCCTGCCCTGTTCCAGAGCCCCTCACAGAACCTGCTCCAAATCTCCTTTGCCATCTGCTAACCCCAACTTCTTACAGCTGGAAAAGAGGCTGGTAAGGCCCATGAGGCACACTACTATAGCCAGTGTTGTCAGGATGCATGCCTACCAGGTCTGCCTTGCTTCACTGACCCATGTGAGGCTTCCCAGAATATACCTCACTGCCTTTTTTGGCAGTCCTTGCAGGTTGTGTATGGGATCTGAACCTCTCCTCTCTACTCCTTCCCACCCAGGCCTTTCTTTTCCCATTTCATTCACTCACTATGGCTTCATTCCATAAGTGGGTATTCTGCATCCTCTTGAGTTTTTCTTCTAGGCTCTCCCAACTAGATACACCCTCACGAACAGTCACAGAGACAGAGCACTAGAGTATCCACTAAAGGGAACAACCAGCTTCCATCTCTGAGGGCTGGCGAAGGATTCACAGAGAAGGTTCCTCTGAGCTGAATCTGAGAGCAGACAGAAGAGGGCAGGAGGTGTTTAAATTAAACCTCTGAGGTAGGAGACCTCCCAAGGGTCTAGAGCCCCTCTGAGGTATGGAGAGGCAGCAATGGGACAAGCCCATGGAGGAACACAGCCCCCTGGGCGGGGCCTGTGGGTGTTTTCTCTGGGAGGTAGAGTATACCAAATTTTGAAGCAGGGAATGAATGGCCAGAGCTGTTTCTTAGGCTCAGATGTAATGTGACTGGCCCCAGAAAATGGGGAAAGAGATACTAAGACAAAAACCAAACACAAACCCTGCTGGTCTCACAGCTTTCCTTTCCAGGTGTCATCTTTGACCTCTAAATGTGTTGAGAAAATAAAATAAATCTGCATTTGGCTGGGCTCTTAACTGTTCCTTGTTCTTTTCCTCTACTTCACTCACTACAGTAGGAGGGATGGCCTGTGGACTGGCTGACACTGGTTTGTTCCAGAATCTAGAGGGATGGGAAACACCCAGGGGTAATTCTGCTGGAAGCCACCTGTCTTCCACTCCTCAGCTAACTTTTAGCCCCAGAAGTCCTGAGTGCCTTCCTCCTCTAGTCCAGATCCAGGTTTCTAAGAGGCATTGAATTCCCAGACACTTTAGGCCATGCTAGGTAGGTAGAGAATGGGAAGGAATTTGGGGGGTGAGTGGAAGAGGTCCACCGATTCTCATCTCTACTTCAGTGTTTCCATGGTAACAGTGCTTTGTTCCCTCTTCTTTACCCCAGTCTTGTACTTCACTTTTTTTTTTTTCCATGTGCTTTCTGTCCCTTGGCCCTCATTTCTCTTTTTCCTGAGCACACCCAAGCCAGAGGCCCTCTACAGTTAGAAATCTTTGGTCCCCCATGTGCCTGGTTCCTGGGAACATACCACACTTCTCTGCTGGTTCTTCCAGCTCCATGCCTTGCTCATAGGACAGTCTGTAACAGGTATTTCTGAAGTAGTGAATTCTGGTTATAAGCCCATCTAATTTTGCCACTTCCCTGGTCTGTTTATACCTGGCACCTTGAAGTTCTACTAAATCCATGGGTTTGTGATGTAAAGGAGAGGCTGTTGGGGTTCAAGGAACCCCCACTGTGCCACATTGGGAGGGTAGAGGAGGGTTAGTGTGACATGGTATGTTCTCAGGAAGCTGCTGCAAACAACAGGGCACGCCTCACAGGGCAGGTACTGGGAGACCTGTCTCTCAGATAGCATTTGGGAGCTGAGAGTTTGCAGGTAGGCATGCTCATGCTGCTCCTTCCAACCCTGACTGTGTTCTGTTCTGGGACCCAGAAAGGGAATGTAAAAGTGCAATACTGGGAAGATGCAGGTCAGCTGCATCACACAAAGGCAGAAAGAGAAAATGACAGCCCAAAATGGGGTTTGAGCTTGCACCAAACTTCACAGAACTCAGGATTGCTACATGGCTGTACGAAGGGCAAGGTCTTTCTTTGATTACACTCTTAGAAACATGAGACGGGGCTGGGGTGTGGCTTGGTGATAGAGTGCTTGCCTTATGCACACAAAACCCAAGTTCTGTTCCCAGTACTGTGAAAACAAAGATGAAAGAAAGAAAGAAAAGCAGAAGGGAAGGAAGAAGAAGAAGGGAGGGCTAGGGATGTAGCTCACCTGGTAGACTAACATGTCCAAAGTCTTTAGTTCAAACCAGACGTGCTCACACATGCATGCACACATATATATGAGCATGCACACCACCTCTAGGGATGTGGCTCAGTGTGAAAGAAGGAAGAAAGGAAGGAAGGAAGGAAGGAAGGAAGGAAGGAAGGAAGGAAGGAAAGAAAGAAGGAAGAGGAGACCAAATAATAAAAGTGTTCAACCAGTCAGGGTAGTCTTGGTTCAACTACTTTCAGTTGTGACCGTCACATTTGAAGAGCAGAATCAATCAAACCAGAAAATGAGATCTGAGTGGTGGTAAGGTGAGTGGTCTGGGAACAGGTCACCTTGGGAGGTAGACTAAGAAGCTGGGCACTTAGTCAGCAGGAGTGGTGATTTGGGGGAGAGAGGAGGGTAGAATATGATGGACATACTCATGTCATAACCATGTGCCACATAGAAAAGGTTGTTTTGTCCTCTTGTGTAGCAAAAGGGCAGTTCATCATATGTTACCAGATGCTCAGAGGTAGGTACAGAGGCAACCATAGCAAGAGATGAGTCTGCAGTCCATGCATTTGAGGGCTGACTCTATGGAGCCAGCACAAGGACCAGCAGTGTCATGAGTACCCATCCTGTCCATATGGTCTCCCACTAGGGTTGCAGGACACCTGTCTGAACTCTGGCCAAGGGCCTGCACCTCCTCAACACATCCAACCAGCTCTTCCGTCCTCTGTGAATGAACTTCCCTGCATGACCTTAGCTGCTGAGCCTGTGCAAGACTGTGCAAACAGAAATCGAGATGGGGTGAGACTCCAGTAGTCAAGCCCGCACTGGTTCCAGAGGCCACACCACCACCATTCACTGACCTCTGTGACATCTGAGGGCTAGTGTCACACAGCAGACAACAGTCAGCAGGGCTCTCTTTACTACATGTTGAGATGCTTCTTTGAAAAGAAGGCTCCATACTCCAGGACAGTATGAGGCACAGTCCATGAGAGTGCTAAGGAACATTTGCGAACTAGAGGCAGGAGGTTTGGATGAGGTTCACTAGGGCACCTGCAGTCTCCTTTACTGTTCTGCGCTTCATGCCCCTGCTCTCTCTCCTCCAGCATGCACCAGAGGCCGGGATTCTCAGGAGTGTGGCCTGATGCTTTTCTGCTGTGAGGAGCCCACTGCCATCCTACCCCTCTGCCTCCAGGGTGAGGCTATAGGCCCTCATTTCCTGAGATGGGCTTGTTCCTGAGAGTGCAGGAGGAGGGAGGCAGGCTGGAGCCTGCCCTGTTTACACTTTCCTTTCTGGCCCTTTCCTCACAAACTCTCCTGGCTTTGCAGCTTAGAAGGACCCACTGAGACCACCCACCCCTGTGATGACAGAGAGGAGTGGAGCAGGCCTCAGCACTTCAAGGGAGAGCCAAGTGGGATTACTCTCTTCGGATGCCCTGTGCTTCCCCCACCCCCCATTTACAGTCGAGTGGATTGCTTGCAGGTGTGTTTGCTAGGCAACTGCTCTACCATTGAGCTGCATTCCTAGCCCTCCTTTGTACTTCTCATTTTGAGACAGGGGCAGGCTAAGTTGCCCAGGCCAGCCTTGGACTTACACTTCTCTTGCCTCAGCCTCTCAAGTGTTGGAATTACATATCTGCACCACCACAACGACTCTGTTCTCAACATTTACAAACCCCAACAGTGCACCAATGTCCTTGGTTACCAGCCTTCTGAAGTCAGAGGTTTCCACCTTCATGCAGCATGTTTGGGATTTTGTTTTGAAAATATTACAGGAACACTTAAGGGTGGGGAACATCCTAACAGAGGCTGTTCATGTGCTGAGACACCATGCAGGAGACCAGAAACCTTGGGTTGGATACATTTGCACCTCCAGCCTTGACCCAGGTCTCTCAGGATTTAGAAAATCAGAACATACAAGGAATGAGAGGAAAGGCTAGCATTGTTTATGATTTTAGGGTCACCTAACATTTATTGAGCAACTTCTATGTGCCAGATGCAAAGTGCTGGGAATGGTTGGTGACTAAGTCCCAATCTCTGAGCACGAAGTCTCTACAGAGGACACAGTGAGGAAGGCACCATGGTGACATATACTGCCAAAAATGAGGATGAATCCAGCAGCCCCTCAGTTGCTCCACAAGAACCAAGAGAGGATGATACTGACCTATAGGCAAGTCTTTGGGACATTTTCTTGGTTAATGATTCATGTGAGAGGACCTACCCTATTGTGAGTGTTGCCACCCCAGAGCCGATGTTCTTATATTGTATAAGGAAGTAAGCTGAAAAGGGAGGTGGTGACTCTTTACTCCATCACTCAGGAGGCAGAGGCAGGTAGGTCTCTGAGTTCAAGGCCATCCTGGTCTACAGAGTGAGTTCCAGAACAGCCAGGGCTACACAGTGAAACCCTCTCTTGAAAACCAAAACCAAACCAAACCAAACCAAACCAAACCAAAAACCAAAAACCAAACAAACAAAATACCCCCCCCAAACCAAAACAATGAAAAGGAGTAAGCTGAGCAGCGATGGAGTGTATGCTAGTGCTTATAGGCAGCCCTCCTCTGTGGTCTCTACTTCAGTTCTTGCCTCATGTTCCTGCCCTGACTTCCTTCATGATGGACTGTAAGCAGAAAGATCAAATGGATCCTTTCTGTCCCAAGTTACTTTTTGTCTAGTAGCAGCAACAACAACAAATAGATGAATAAAAATAAAAGGAAGACATGTAGCCTGGAGGGAGATGGGGCATCGCGGGTGTTGGAAGGAGAAAGTGATACAGAGATAATCAATATATGTGGTCTAAATGCACAGAATTTTCAAAGAATAAAAGATATTACTAAAGAAAAAAAGAAAGAAAAAGGGTGTGTGTAGAAGTGCTGAGGAAGGCTGGGCAGGGTGGACCCCAGTATATATAAAAAGATTCATATATAAATATAAAAAGATGTGCTTCCACTTGGGCCTCTGATTACCACCCAGGGGTCAAGAGGGAAGGGAAGGAACTGAGGAGCCCACCCTGCCGGGGTAGAGATCCTCAGCCAGGCTCTCCCTCCCAGGCGTTGCTGCAGGATGGAACTACACAGGTAATCGAGTTTGGCAATCTCTGTTGGCTGCCCTGCTGCGTTCTTCTGTGCGTTTCATGAGACGCCAGTTAAAATTTGCTAAATAAAGAGGGAAGGTTGGCAAGAGAGAGGCAAGTTTTAATGGGGAGAAAATGACCAGTGAGTCTGTAAAGGGAGGCAGGCGGGCTGTAAAGTCATGAGGCTGCTTGGCTCAGCACCTGGGGGCCACTGTGCAGCCTGCACGTGAGAATGTGCTCCTGTGTGCTCACTTGTCTCTGTGAGTGCACCCAGCCAGGATCCAGGTAGCTGACTGAGAGAGGGGAACCTAGGTGGGCAAAATGGAAGAGGTAGAGAAGGGGGATAGACAGAATCCCACGAAGGTTCTACCAAACACTTGTTAAGATGATCCAGGGGGAAAGGAAGCTAAGTTTGGGTCTGCCTTCTCATATCTGCATCCTTTAGACAGAAAAGAAAGAAAGGAAAAAGAAAAGAAGCCAAATCTTCACTGGCGGATTCATCTCAGACTCTGAGCATTGGTTTATGTCTCAGACCATGCTTGTGGCTGCCAGCTCATCCATCTCACCCAAGTCTGGGAGACGCAAGCTTCAGTGCTGAGGTCAGCAGTTCTGAGCAGCAGAGCAATAAACAGTGGGGAGGCCTGTCGCTGCAGCAGAGTACAATGATCCCACAATTTAATAATGGACTGGGTGGACCGCAGGCAAGGAAGGAGAGAGCCAGACTGGCAGAGGAGCATGGAACGCATATGGGGTTTGGGACACTCCATGAGCTGGATTGGGGAAGAGGAGGGTCTTAACTCCAGGGTGTGCTTTCCCAAGCTGGGGTGGGGGTGGGGAGCTTTGAATGTCTGTGGCATCAGCTGAAACTCAGAATGGGGAGAGCTGGGAAAAAAATCTCATCATGTTTAATGAACATCAATGACCTAGGAGTTAGACCTTCTAGGGTCATGAGTAGAGATAGTGAAATTAGACTAGATACCAGGCTCCACTACTTGGTGATGATGCTACATGGTCGTCACAGTCACATGGACGTTGTGGGTTTTGTTTGTTTGTTTTGTTGTTGTTTTGTTTTGAGGCAGTGTTTAGTTGTGTGGCTGGGCTGTCTCCACATTGAAGATTCCCTCTGCCTCAGCCTGCAGAGTGTTGAGATTGTCTGTGTCACCACGTCTGGCATTCTGTGGACTCTTGACATTTGGGTTCCTCACCTGCAAGGAACAATATGCAGAGCTTCACACTTGCTATTAATTTTTATCACGATGTTTCAGATGTAAGAGCTGCTGGGCACCTGGTTTCTGGTCTCTGTGTTGGATCTGAGGACTCAGCTGGCATTCCTGGTTTTCCTCAGCCCCACTCCTGAGATGGATAGCAGCTGGCTACTTTGTGCTTATAAGACCCAATTACTAGCATGTAAGGAAACAGTTTGTGGCTTAAACCTGGCCCTGATGGGACCTGTTATGCCAGCCGTAAAACAGAGTCTGTTGTTAAGCATTTGCTAACACATCTTCCCCTCCTTTGCCTTTGGGCATGTTGTGTGAGGTACCCAGGCCTCCGCCATCGCCATCACAAGCTCTTCTCCTCTCCTCTGCTTACTTAGTGCACTGAAGCAGGGATTGCTGAGGGCCCTGGAAGGCCTCTGGGGACTGGTCTCACACCCTAAGGCTCTCATGGCTGCCTCTGATCCCAAGAGATACAGGTTGTGTAGCTTTCTATTCTACTCTTGCTTATGCTCTGCATCCAGGGTTTTCTTCAGCCAGGACACATCTTGGGTACAGTAGTTTCTGTCCTTGGTCTCGGCCAGTTTTCTCACCGTGGAACTTCTTTCCTGTGTGTGGGCAAGTGGGTCACTCTCTCCCTGCCCTGCCACTGAGCAGAGCTGTCTTAGAGGCTGGAGTGGTGTCCCCTGACTGGCTTGGGGGCTCTCTGACAATCCTGTGCCGGGGTCTCCTCTTTCCTCCTCCCGAAATTCTCATGGGATGGAGTTTTTATAGAGAAACAAATGGAATTTACTTTGCTTGTGTGGGTGATGGAACTAGGATGTGTTCGTCTCCACTTGAGGACATTTTCTAGTTTCTTAGGCCCAGGCTTCCCTATCCTCATTCCTGGCCACCCCTCCTCCAAGAACGCTGTACTAGGCCCTGCCCAATGTCGAGTTAATGCCTGTTTGATGAATTAACTCAGACTTCCCTTCCTTGTAGCCACATATTTTGTCAGAAAAATGTGACAGGGATTAAGGAGGAATTAGAGTGTGATATGACTGCTACAAAGTCAACGTGCCTCCAGTAAAGCCCTGAGAGTGTATAGTACAGGCGGGCACAGTGCCCGACTTCTCAGGGTGTTGTCTAGAGGACCACTGAGGTTTCAGCAGAGAGGAGAGAGAGCCCTGCCTTCTTCAATGAACAGTAGAGAATGTCCGCTAACAAGATCTGTAGCGGTGATGGTGTGCACAGAGCACAGCACACCTTCCAGGCTGGAGGAACCTCTCCCAGACTTGACCAGCTTCTTGTACCTCTTGTTTCTATCCATGAACAATCATTTGATGTTTCTCCAATTTGAGGATCACTTCTAACAGTTCTGCTTCTAGTCACCAACTTAACTAAAACACTTAGCTGTTCCTGTCTTACCTCTGTGGTGGCAGGGGAGGAGGAATTACAAAGAATTGAAAATAGTAAGCTTTTAAAAAAAGCTTTTATTTATTCACATATTTATGTATATGAGTGCTCTGTTTTTATGCACACCAGAAGAAAGAATCTGATCCCATTATAGATGGTTGTGAGCCACCAAGTGGTTGTTGGGAATTGAACTCAGGACCTCTAGAAGAACCAACAAGTGCTCTTAACCACTGAGCCATCTCTCCAGAGATAGAAATAGTAAGATTTTTAAATTGAGTCTTTCTCAACAAACACAGTACTTCCTTTCACAGCATGGTACTCCTAGTTTCTGGCCGTGTTTTCGGGTGCAGTGGCCAGGAAGCATGCATTCTCTGCACTGCTATCTGTGGCCATCAAGAGTTCCCTCATACCTTTTTTTTTCTTCCCATGGAAGTTCTGCCAGGACAACATAGATAAATTACAGGTTTCCCTCTGGCCACTGTTTTGAAGAGCTATGGTTCTTCTCTTCTTTTCCAGCTCAGCTCTGATGTATGCAGACTCCCTGTAATTATGGTATAATTGGATTTAACTGTTGAGGTAGAACCAGTTTTCAACACAGTCCCCTCAAATAATTTGTTGCTTGTTAGAAAAAAAGGACACTCTTGGTGGTTCTAGGAGCACACATGTCTGGCCCCTCACTTTTTGTCCCAAGATAGGAGAGTTTCCAGAACAAACACCAGCCAGTTGACAGGGTTGGTTTACTCATAGTGCCCCACACTGGGAAATCCATTCTTCCTATAAAAGGACACGAGACAAGGTTCTCTAGGGTCCCAGTATGAAGTGCCCCAGTTTCTCTCATTCCATAGTCAGGCAGATCATTTACATGTCTCTGGTTCTCAACCTATGGGTCACAACCCCTTTGGGGGGTCGCATATCAGATAGCCTGCATATCAGATATTTACATTATGATTCATAACAGTAGCAAAATTATGGTTACTAAGTAGCAATGAAATAATTTTATGTTTGGGGGTCACCACAACATGAAGGGCTGTATTAAAGGGTTGCAGCGTTAGGAAGGTTGAGAACCACTGGTCTAGAATTTGCAAACAGGGGCGGTGCTCAGCCTGGTTCCGGCTTCATGCTTTTGGCTTCTGTGATGTTTAGAGTTGTGTATGCAGTTCCCAAGTTGGGTCACTTTACACAAAACTTTAGATTTCAGTATTCTCTCAAAAAGTAAAAGTAAAACAAAATGCATCAAATCTAACACTGCAAGGCCCGAGTTCCTTCATTACAGCACTATGCTAAAGTCATTCCTTCAGAGGAGGCAGCTTGTCTTCTGTCTACCTGCGGGTCCTTGTCACCCATTCACTTACATTTCTCGACTCTGAGGGCTTTGAATTTGTATCCTCATCCCCCCCTCATGTCTCAGAAATAAGAACACATCTTTACTGAGTGTAGTGTGACATAGTGCAAAGATGCCATCCTTCACTAGTCACAAACTTTGGGTGAACAACTTAACACTCGGATAACGTTTCCAGATGTAGTGGGTAACGCAGCCCTTTGTCATGGGCTGATGTGAGTCTCACATAGCAAATATTCTATAATTGTTGTTAGTTTTCCATTCTCTTGTTCAGCTCTAAATGAAGCTGAAAAATGACCTTGGCATCAGTTGAAGACAGAGATTTCTTGCACAGAAAGGCACCTGGAGAGTTTCTTTGTTGACTTCTTTATCTCAATTCTCCTACACAGGCAATTGCAGAGACGTGAACTTATTTGCTAAAGGTCACTCCATGAATAAAAAATAAACCCAGGTGTCCTGGGCTCTCAGCCCTGGGTTCATCTCACTCTAAACAGACTGCTAGACCCAGACTCTTCAGCTGAACTGAAGATGGAGGGAGCGTGGGATTTCTATTGCTTCGAGCTTGAAAAAGGTTAGAGACAGTGAGTAATTTGAATGTCTAAAATGAAGCACTGGGGAGTAAACTGAATTAATCATACAATTATTGTAGGATAGGACCAGGGAGTTAACAAGCTCTGCTTACTGTTTCATTCTTTAATGAGGTGGTTTACACAGGCTTCCTTTCTGAGGTGACTGTGTTGTATGGGCGTGCCATCCACATTGGCGCGGTAATCATCTTGGTCTGATGCTTCAAAATGAAGTAACAGCTGACCTGACTGGGACTCATTTCCTTCCTACCACCATGATCCTTTGTGGAAATGTATGTGGTCAGCAGGTACATGTCTTCACTTGTAAATGGCCCAAGGGTTATGGTGAAATAGAGGCCAAGTCTTGGGCAACAGTTTCATTTTCTCCTAAGATGATTCAAGCTCTATATGACATGGAAGACCTGGGCTTTAGCCTGTGTCTGCTCTCCAAGGACCTTGCATGACCTTGGATAAGTCACTTCATGAAATCTATAGCTCTTTTGTCTTTGTGACAGGCTGGAGAACATGCATGCAAAGGCTCTTTCCACTTCAAAGTCTTAGATGACTTTTTTGTTATTTGGAGATAGGGTTTATCCCAAGTTGCCCTCAAACTTGCAATCTTCCTGCCTCATTGTCTTGAATGCTGAATTTAAGACATGCACCACTTTAGATGTTTTTAGAAGTAGTACTTGTGTTCCTTAGATGGCTTTAGACTTTGGGCAAGACCCAGATCTAGTTGCTGAGAGATGGAAGAAAAATTTATGATGCTGTATGTGTTGCATAGAGGCAGAAGTCAGGTTATATGGCATGTGGTGACAACTTTTGGAATTCCCAATGAATTTAAAGAGTGCCTTTCTTCTAAATTGGTTTGAGTGTAGTTTAGGAGTCAGGTGATGTTTTCAGGAGGTAGAAATCTTGGACATTCCATCCCGAGGTTTGTCAGTCAATCAAGGCATCTTTGGGAAATGTTTCACTCGGACTTCCCTACATCAGAGACTTATGTGTGGGAAGAGTATGAATAAGGAAGGATGAGATTTTAAAAGATGTTCGTTCTTACCCTGCAGCTGGGATCAGACCAGAGGTGGAGTGTGAATATGGTTGTGAATTTCCCCTTAAAAATCCACTGAATGGTTTCTACCAAAGCCTTTTCCCCTTTGAAGGTCTGCAGCTGGTGTGTATCTCTGGGCTAGTCACATTCTATTCTTGGATGACTCTAAGTTTTTCAAGGGGAACGTGTTATCAGATGCAAGGACAATGTATAGATTCTGATATTTAGACATTTAAACATAATGTTGGCCCAGGACTACAACAGGGTAGAAATCAATGTTGATCTTGCCTGAATCCTAGGAACCTTCTTAGAACTGCTTGATTGAAAACTCAAGAAATGAGCAAAGCCCTTTGGAAAGCAGAAACAACTAGGAATTGGGCTAGGCTGTATTGTATTGGTCATAGGTCTTCTAGGAGGACTCTGAACCCATCAGCCCCACCTGTCTTGCTTTCTTGAAGATTTAACTCCTGATGTACCCCATGGATCCTTAGAACTCATGAGTCATCTATTGTTTTCCTATCTTGAGCTGGCATCTCCCATGTGATCTTCTTCATGTTATCTTCCCCATATACTTTAGCCCATGTTAATCTCTTAGGCCCTGATCTGTGGCTATTGCATTTTGAGCACCCTGTTTTAAATTACAAATGTGTGTGTGTGTGTGTGTGAGCGTGTGGAAGCCAGAGGTCACTTGATATCTTTCTCAATTGCTTTCCACTTTATTTTTTGAGACAGTGTTTCTCACTGAACCTCGAGCTTGCCTTTTAGATGAGGCTGGCTGGCTAGGTGGCCTGCCCATGAGCTCCAATGTCTGCCTTTCCAGTGTTGTGATTATAGGTGGGCACCACTGTTAACAAGATTTTTATATGGGTGCTGGAGACCTGAACTCAGGTCCTCTTGCTCACCAACCCCCTACACATTGTTTTATATTGACCACTAATTGTTTCCTGTGTATTAGTTGCCTCTTTACAACTTCTGCACATTATAGACTCCTCATAGTCATGGATAACATCTTCTGTCTTTTTGCAAATAGCCCCAGGCTTCATCTTCTGGATTCACAAACAACTTAATCTCTCATGTTCACTGTCTTTGCATTAGATAGTTTTCTTGTGGGGAGTTTCCCTTGCTTTACACTCTTCCCCAGCTCCTGCTTTGAGGCTGAGAGGATGAACCTTTCCCGTACAGCAGGGGTGGGGGTGGAGGCCTGCAGCTGCCCTGGCATGTTATCCACATCAGCTTGAAGAAAGCTGTCTGTAAGTGCCCTGGTGAGTCAGCAGGGCCCCTCCTCAGACACAGGAATTCCGAGAGCTTGCAAGCACACACCTGCCCATCAGAGGAACCATTCCAGAGCTACCCCCAGCCCTGTCTCTGGCTGGGAAGGGTCCTCACTTTTACCTTATTTGAGTAGCTTCGTGTATTATCTCCTGGTTGCCCCGACTTGTCAGAAGGAGATGGTAGCACATTTCAGAGAGCCAGCCGTAGGGGCAGGGGCAGGACAAGATGTCACCTATAGGGAGCTGGGTTGTTGCTGCACTCTGGTGAGCTTTGGTAAACGCGCGGGAAGGGAAATCATCACTTATTCTTGGTTTTTCTGAGGGGAGACCATGGCTGTGGCCTGGCCTGACCTCTAACTACTTTGCCATCTCCTGTGACTCACCCCTAAGCTCTTCTAGAAGTGGTTAGATATAAGTGGTAGCTCTCACACTTGAGAACAAAGAACGCTTTATCGAATGAACTGTGATGGACTCTAATTTCTAAGGAAGAAATGGCTGTTCTGGCTGAAGCAGGGAGCAGAAATGTTTTTTGTTCTCATCTTCTTTCAGATTTCCCCTTGAAATCTTGCCAGATCTGCCCAGAACACAGTTTGAAAGCACTAAGAGTGAACGAAGATTTCTATAGCCTGTTGTAAAGTGTGAAGTGTCTATACTGTTGCTGCTGAGTGTGGCTTCCCGCAGCAAGCATGATCTTGTTAGATACCATCACACCAGCCCCATCTGAGAACTACTGACTCAGAATCTGTGTTTTAACAGGCCACCCAGGCAATTTCTTCAAATGACCCAGAGACTAGGTGACCATAAGACCCAGGGGCTGGAAGTGTGGAGCACGTCTCTTTTATTCCATTTCTTGTGCTTTGGTGTTTCTTGTTTCCTTGAGGGAACCAGGTACCGGAGCAATAGGGTTGTTCCAGCTGTTCTGAGGAATGAATGTTGGTAAATGTTGGAGACACAGCATGTGCAGAACAGGATGGAAGTTCCAGACACATTGTAGTAGTGATTCTGCTGGGCCCTGTGCTTCCTGCAGCATCTCCATTCTCACTTCAGCACCAGGGTACTGGAGCTGGCTTGGACTGTCAGGGCCCCATATTTTGGTCTTAAGTGTGGTCTTCTCTGTTGTTACTGTGTGTTTTCTTGCCTTTGTTGGTCCTTACTTTCTCTGTGATGCAGCAGAACTTTGAAGGTGAAGTGGAGTGTATGGAAATGATACCATGCAGATGAGGGGCGGACACAGTTGACTGAGGACCACTCTAGCTGTTTTCCAGCCACCAGAGTGTCCCTTGCAATTAGACATCCTTGAAGCTGCAGTCAGGTGGTTTCTACCATGGGAGGAACCAAGACACAAAGGCAGGTTCCCACACACATGTACTAACCCAGGGTCTATGTCCTCAGAAGACATGACATCACTATGATATCACTTGCATTTGTGGAGGATCATGGGGTTTTAGTACTCTAAAAGGGAGACCTGGTCCACTATGATTTAGGATAGGAAAGGGGCCATCTTACCCCATAAATATGCCATCTACTGGGGCTGGAGAGATGGCTCAGAGGTTGAGAGCGCTGACTGCTCTTCCAGAGGTCCTGAGTTCGATTCCCAGCACCCACATGGTGGCTCACAACCATCTGTAATGAGATTTGGCACCCTCTTCCGTATACATAATAAATAAATAAATCTTAAAAAAATATGCCATCTACTTCATAGATAGTTATAAAGGCCTCCTTAAAATTCACAATGTAGACTCTCCTGAGCTGCTCCCCACCTTGAAGCATCCCACTCCAAGTTCTCTGGAGTATTTGCTTGTTTAGCTGTGTTAAATAAACTTCTGCTCAAACTATGTCTCCTGACTGAATTCTTTCCTTCACAGAGGGGAGGGAGGGAAGAGAAGACACGGGGTGAAGGGAGCAGTAACAGGAGCCCTCTGCAAATGAAAAAGCTCTAAACTCAAGATATAATATTTATATGAATTCCAGTCTTTAAAACTCCCAGAGTCCAGCTTTGACTGGACTTAGAGCACCCAATACTTGTTTGAGGCCCACAACCAGCTCTTAAGTGACTTTTTTTTTTTTCTGGTTTAAGAGTTTCTGGTGTAAGAGCCACCAGAACTTGATTGATCAAGTGCTTGATTTTTTAAAAACTGTTTTGGGAAACTGAAGAGAGGGAAAAGGGAAACCTAAAGCTATTCCCCAAATTAAAAAATGAATGGAAAAGTAGTTTATTATGATTATGTCCCTGTACTTAAGAAATTCTTAGAGTGTCTACTTGGCTGGACTTTTTCATTTGGCCAGAAGTTGGGATGAAGAAGGCCTTGAGTCAGCTCTGAAGATGAACTTGGTATTTCTTTCCAATTAGTTAATGTCTTTGTGGCCATTTCTGGGAACAGTACTTCCTGATAATCTGAAATCATGATTGTGCCATGGGGGAGGAGGTTCAGGGAAAATTTGTATTTTTTTTTTTTTTGATGCTTTTATACTGATAAAGAAAGAAGCTGTTTAAAAGTCAGACTTTTGAGATTGTCTTCTGATTTATCATTAATTTTCCCTTCTCAAAATTTGAAATCTTCCTCAGCCAAAACATTTTTTAACCAACTTTCCCCTTTTCCCCTCTTCCTTCCCTCTTTTATTGTCTTTCTCCCCACTCCCTTCTTCCCTCCCGCCTCTCCTCACTTTTTCCCTCCCTTCCTCTTACCTTAAACTTAAACTTTTCCTGCCTCAGCCTCCTGAGTGCTGGAATAATTGCAGGTGTATAACACCACACCTGGCTTAGAAACAAGTTTTAACCACCAATAGTGGGCTTGATTTGACATCTAGATGTCTGGGACTAAAGTAGCTTTGTAACTAGAGGGGCAGCCTCAGCCCAGCCCTGGCTTGGCTGTGCACACTGGTGCCTACCCTTCTCCCTTCCCCTGCTCAGCCCAACCTTGCCTTTTCATCCTCCCTCATTCACTAACCCAGCCAGGTTCTACACCCTTGGGGGATGCTGGGCTGCATTGAGGGAGATGCTCTTTGCTTGTTGTGTGGACACATGGACTTTGATTTGGCTGGGGGTAATCCAAAGAGGTTTGAGAGGAGGTTGGAGCTGTTGGGATGGAGCCCAGAGGTTACCTTAAACCCTTTGGGGGCCCTCCCTGCATTGCGGTGCATGCTGACAATTCCGGTTCTGGGGAGGTAGGAACAGGAGGATCCCTGGGGCCCACTGAGCAGCCAGCCTTGTCTAATTGGAGGGACTCAGCCTAGTGAGAGTCTGTCTCAAAAGCCAAATGAATGACAACTGAAGTTGACCTCTGGCTGGGTTTGGCTGTGCTGTTTAGCTGAGTCCCAGAGTCTAAGATTTCTGCTTCCAAAGCTCTTCCTCCATCCTTTGGGTGAAGATCTTTCTGGAAGGTCTTGCTTGATGGCCAGGATTGGCAGAGCAGAGATCGAGGCTACCTCAGCCAGATCTACCCACCTATTACTGGAAGGTGCTGCTCTCTGGGCCAACTGAGGCTGCTCCCGACTAATGCAGCATCATTCTTGGATATCCATGATGGTGGTCAGTTATAAAAGCATTTTGGGAGTTTAATTTGTGAATTTTCTCATGATGAGATGAAGGGATGTAGACTTCTCCACTGCATCCTGTATATCTATCTGATCAAGGAATCTCCCATACCCAGTGCTCTCAGAGTCATTCCTAAGAAGCATGCCTAAGCCCAAGATCCTCTTCCTCCAAGAGTCTCATCTTTACCTGGATATTTCACAGGATTCAAACCCAACCTGTTTAAAACTGAGTTATTCTCCCCTCCACCCACACTTGCTCTTTTGGATCCTGCCACGCCCATTTCCTTTCTAAGAGGCACCTCCTTTCACGCAGTGCTGAAGCCGAGTCCTCAGGAGTCATCTGTGGTTCTTCTAGAGAATGCTTTGCCTTCTGTACACTAATTGCTATGACAACCCACAAATTCTAGTGTCTTACTGTGAATGAGTCTAATCATTTCCATCCACTCTGATTACCCTTCCCCTAGACTGTGGATCTAAACCGATGGCATTAGACTCAGGCACTAAGATGGTAGAGGGAGCTGTTTCCAAGTAGCAGCCTTTTGTTGTAGAACCCCTGCTAGTGACTTTGTTACCTTGAATCCCAATCACTGCAGTATCCACCCCCTTTACTGGCCTTTCCCTTATGAAAGAATAGCTGGTCCCATTTATTCTTTTTGCGGCCTCTGTCAATCTATGAAAACTTTTATACAGCCTTTGTGTAATGCTAGGTACCAATCGAGGTTAGATACCTAGATCCATTTCCTGGGAAAGTAGCTGACCAGAGATGGCTGGCCGTGCCAGGTAATTAGCAGAAAAACAAAAAATGAATTTGAGATTTGGGCTCAACTTTCCAATTTCTTCATCTAACTACACAGACACAGACCTCTCTCTTTCAGGTTTCCTGTTCTCTCACTCCTTCGAAGTGTAGACTCCAAATCTTTGGCAGGCTTTCTCCTTTCCTCAAAGACCACTGAGGAAGCTGAGAGCTAGCTGTAAGAGACCAGCATCTTAAGGTTTTACCCTTTGCAAAGTCAGTGTGAATGCTTTCACTTCTCATCTTGGCATCGGAACATGACATGACATGTTTTGCCGATGCTCCATCTTAAACCTGTTGGGGAGGGAAGGAAGCCTGACACGGTTCATTGTTTCAGGAGAACTCCTCGGGTTTTTTTTTTTTTTTAACTCATTACCAAGGGTGGGGGTGGGGTGGGGAAGAGGAGGCCTCATTTAATTTCACAACTGTCCCTTGCTGTCTAGACTTGCTCAGAAGCCTTGAAGGGGCCAAATATTTTTGTGGGAGGGTGGCCTTCTGCTTTGAGAAGAAAATATTTTCTGAATGTGTTGGTCATAGAGACCCTTGCACAGCCATTGAATAGTTAGACTATTTCTGCTGAGGGGAAGCAAGCTGCTTGGTTCTGGCTTACCTGGGTGGGGTGCCAGGGAGGAAAGGAGCTGATGATTAGGGGTAGAGGGCAGGAAAGTATTGTAATGAGGAAGGATAAGAAAATAAGCTTTCTTAGAAGAATCAGAGTTGATGGACTAAGTCATTTGTTCTGAAAGAAGCAAATACATGGTTCTGAGCAGGTAGATAATTCTCAGGATTTGAGGACAGTCTTTTGATCTGCAAGAGAATTTCAAGGCACAGCAGAGGCTTTTGCTCTTTGAAACAAAGGTAAAAGGCACAGGTTTTCAGGTGGCTGGCTTTGTTGTGATGATCTGATAAGAATTTGTCAACATTTTTTATTCATCTCAGCTCTTCATCTGATTGACTTAAATGATTAATTATGTACCAGTTTTTCTTGATGTCTAGATTTGCAATTAGTGACTCCTGCTAATTTTAAAAAATTGAATAAAAAACATTGCATGTCTGCTGAAATTGAACAGACTGCCTCTATTTCATCTAGAAAATGAGCTCCAGCAAACTAACGTGTTATTGACTAAAACTTAATGTAAAGTTACTAATGATTAGAAATTTCAAAGCATCTGTTTGCTGGGATTATAGATCGAGAAATCCAGGGATGAAAGAGCGACTAATGGTGGTCTCCCAGTGGGTCTCAGTCAGGGCTGCTGGGAACACATACTGTCGTTTGGGTTTTTGTGGTGAGGAGACTGAGGGGGGCAGCTTCACTTCATGCTGGACTGTCATGTACACACAGCAGGGACTTCCTGTCCAAGTGACAGTGTTGCCTCTGCTGAGCAGTTCAGTCCCATCCCTCCTTTCAGATAGGAGAACCCCGAGGTCCTGAAATTCCCCAGGTCAATGAAACAGCAGGGAGTGACTCGGCTTCTCCTACTGCCTTAATCCAGTTTCACACATAGTTCTATACCTGGTGAGAAGAAACCTTCCATTCTCTCTCTCTCTCTCTTTTTTTGTTTTGGTTTTTCGAGACAGGGTTTCTCTGTGTAGCTTTGCACCTTTCCTGGAACTCACTTGGTAGCCCAGGCTGGCCTCGAACTCACAGAGATCGCCTGCCTCTGCCTCCCGAGTGCTGGGATTAAAGGCGTGCGCCACCACGCCGCCCGGCTCGTAAGCCTTCCATTCTCTAGAGAAAGAACCAATCAAACCTTGGGAGCTTGGAATCTTTTCCTTCTTATCCTCTTGGGGCCACAAATATACCACAACAATGCTTAAAGTAGCAAGAAGATTAATGAAAATTACAAAACATGGGAAGGCCAATGGCTTGAGGAAACAGGACAATGAGCTAGAAAAAGTACCGGGGACTTGGAAGAAGAAGGCAGGAAGCTACTGTTAAATGTGACATTCAGTTTGGGGAGAGGGAAATGTCCTGGTAGCAGTACAATTCTACAGATGCACTTAACGCCACTGGTCCCTCTACTCAACAATTTTAAAATGGAAAATTTTAAATTATTTATATTTTACCAGTTAAAAACTCACCAAGGTCTCCATCACCTGTAGGAGAAGCCCTAAACTAGAAAAGGCCAGGATGTTTGGACAGGCACTGAGCATCCTGTGCTGCAGCCTGTCTAGCTGGATGGTGAATGGTTGGTTTCTGGGGGCATGCTTTAAAGGGAATTTCATGGTGAGAATGGATTTCAGAATATCAACTCTGCATGAAAACAGATACTTGGTCCATGCCATAGATTGAACAGGCCCATGCCTTCTTGATACTGACATACACAGAATTGTATTTGTAGGTAATATGCCGTGCACACAGAAGATCATGTTTTCTAACAAACACACAGTTCAGTATACATTTCCCTTTTAGCCTTTCCAGGATCAGTGATGAGACACTGCAGCCCCTTCTTGACCTTGACTCCTGCCACAGGCCTTATCCATCACACCTTCACATCTCTACCTGCCTCCCAGTGACAACCACTCTCCAGACTTTTGTGAGGGCCCATTGTTTGCTCTTTAAAGTATCATTATTACCTATTATGCATCTGTGAACTACACGACTGCCTCTTCCCATTTTGGACACGAGGCATGTCCTATATTGAGCTTTCCTTTGCGGCTGTTGCCTTCAGCCCATTATGTTCTTAAGCTCACCCTTGCAGATGTGTGCATGCAGCTGCAATTAATCCCTTTCCCAAAAGATCAGTGTGTTCCCTTGTGAGCATATGTCACTGTTTATCCATCATTTCTCCCGTTGATGGACATCTGGCCTGTTTCCAGATTTTAGTTTTTGTAGCTGCTGCTGGCTGCTAGGAATGTTTGATTTCTGATACCCCCACACAAAACTGTCTCTAGGGGAATGCGCCAGGGCTGGAAGTCCTGGGTTGCAGGGTCCATGTATCTCCAGAGTTTTGAGATAGTTCCGAAGACTCTGTTAGTTTCCATCAGCACCAGCGGTGTAAGTTCTCACTACTTCTAGGTTGTCAGATCTAGACTGTGGTCTATACAGAGGAATTGGAGAAGGGAAGATGGTTGGTAAGCTAGCTCGGATATCCCTTCCTAAAAAGTGTACTTGAATAACACTAAGAAAAAACAATACATCTCGAATCAATGTGTGTGCCGTCCCTGAGTTAAGTGGCTTCATAGAGATGAGCTTCCAAACGTATCCTAAGTACGTTCGATGGGGACAGCCATTCAGTTTGGGAAGATGAAAAGTTCTGGAGATAGATAGTGCCAAGAGTCCTTCAGCTTAAATCCTTTAGCCCAATCCTGTCCTTCTTTGCTCCTCAGCCCCTCCAGGGTCATAATACCTGCTCACCAGATACTAGCTGTGTTTGCAGCACAGTGGTTTTGAAGGGACTCTACTGTTTCAAAGAAAAAAATATTTGCTGCATGATGCTGTCAGCTGCCAACGCTGAGCTGCCTGGTGTGTGTGGCTGACCCAACAATGAAAATGAGCAGCCTCTTAGAGAATGCTACTGGCTGCTCAGCATTGTCTTGAGAGAATGTCAGTATAGTGCTTTCGATGTTTTCCTGGTCTGGAGGCTTTAATAAATTGTTTGCCTTTAGTTACCCCGCCTGTAAAATGGGTAGTGGGCCTGCTCAGTAAACATTGTATACCCAGCTGACATCTCTTTCTTGAAAACTAATTTTAGCCTGTTTTCTATGACTGCAGAAGCCAGGCTTTCCCTGCAAGTTAGGGCATAGTTTCACTCTCCCCCAAACACCCAGGCACCCTTGCCCATTGTCAGTAACACCCATTTAGAAGACCTCTTTATCAGACCAGAAGTAGGAGCAAAACCAGATGGGTTTTTTTTTTCTTTTTTTCAGAAGAGTAATGAATCTAACAGGGTGATTTTCCCTTTTCTTTAAATACTTCTAAGCTCACCCGGGAGAAGTGCTGCACACATTATCTGTCAGAGTAAAGCGTTGTCTCGCCCGCAAGTCCCATTGACTAAGATTGCCCTCGGAGCTGTAGATTTTTTTTTCTCTCCTGGAGCACAGTTAGCAGGGATATTTTTCTGTAAATGGCCCCATTTCATTTGCATTTTTAAGCTTTCACAGCAGAGTTGAAGCCTTAGAAATGGTTCGGAGAAGGAGGCTGTGATCCCTCTAGCATTGGAGCCGCCTGCCTGAAGCTTCGGAAATTGGGTGTCAGCTTCTCTCAGAGTAGAGAGATATTACTTCATATCTGTGCATGCTCTGGTCTCTTGATGGCCTCATTTAGCCTCAAGCATTCTCCTGCAATGATTGCTTCTCCCCAATAAAATTAAATATCATTCCCCTCTTTTTTTTTTTTTTTAATAAGACATGTTCTTGTTTAGGCTGAAGAGAGACAAGGTCAGAGAATGAGTTTTCTGATTTCTCTTATTGTTGTCTTTGGACAAGGAAAGAACAGAAAAATGGTGAAGAAAGCTCACATCAAATCCAGATTAAAATGGTTGAATATGGAGCAAGCTGAGGCTCTCTCCACACCACACCTCCATTTTGACTTTCTGTCCTTGTTGGCATCTCACAGGGGTCACTAGGAGAGTACAGGTAATGACATCCTACAGTTTGGGGTCTAAATTGGAAGCCATATTGGGGTCACAGGTCCTTCTGAGTTCGAGATTGGGTAGTAAGGTATTGAGAAAGTTTATAAAGCTGTAGAAGGAGCAAATGACCTGGTGTTAGTCTCTTCACATTGATTCTCAAGTTTACCCACTTACCCCAATAACCTCAGGCAGGGCCTAGTGCTTATAGTCACTTCCAGTGCCTGTAATTCCAGTCTCAGAACAGGATCTCCAGAGTAAGCATGATAGCAAGACTCCATATTGGTGATCTCTGGGTTTGATTGAGAGATCCTGCCTCAATGAATAAGGTGGAAGAGCAATTTATTGACTTGAGGGATGTCTAATTTAACATATAGCAGTCCTTACTCTACCAGTGAGTCCTGGGCTCAAGTTGGCAAGCTGCTTTCACAGAATCAGGAGCAAAATTTACCCAAAGATGCCTCTTGAAAGTCCATTTAGCATTGTGTTAGTAGAAATGAATAAGATAGCTTCAGTGTGATAGGGCAGGAGTCCGGAGGGGAGGGAATCTTGTGGAAATTTGACAGGCATCTCTCCCCTGGTTGTCATAACCTTCCGTGGCCCTCAAGGAGACAACATTTACTAGAGACATGGATCCCTGTTCATTATGCATCTGGGCTTCCTGATGCCAAGATTCTATGGAGATCCATAGGGAGAGATTTAGAAGTTCTGTTTGGTTCAGTTCCCTGTGACTGTTGCAGCCACACCTGGGTGCTCCTATAGTGTCCTGGCAGGGTCTTTACCAACATGTCTTATGTTTCCTACTCCATATTTGTGATTTCATCCAGCCATTGGGCTATTTCAAGGTTGTGATGAGCAGGGATTTTGGTCTTGTTTTGTTTTAGACAAGTTGGCCTAAAACCCACTGTAGTTGAGAATGACCCTGAAAACCTCTGACCCTCCTGCTTCCACCACCTGAGTGCTGGGATTATAGGTTTGTCTCACATGCTGGGTTTGTGTCATTCTGGGAATAGAACCCAAGACTTGTGCATGCTACCAGAGTATCCTCAGCTTGGTTGTACTTCCCCTCTCACACTTTTTTTTTTTTTTTTTTTTAACCAGATGACTTCTGTTCTGAGTTCTGCTTCCAGGTAAGGTCCTGACAGAACTCTTATGTCAGTCCTCAAGAACTCCCCCATCATCAACTCCTTCATAACCTTAGACCCTTCACCTTTTCATCTGAACAAGGCATGGTGGCTGTCTTTCCCTACAGCCTTCCGAAGGGAGACTGTCTCTTATCTCCACCCCGCCCCCCAGAATCAGCAAGGATGATGACATCAGACCAGCAGCCTTAGCACAATCCTGATCTCTTTAAGCTGGGATGAGATGCCCACAAGTGAAGAGAGGTGGGACTGGGGGTGTGATGTGGAGGTGAACCCCAGGGTATTCCATCTTCACTCTTCCTGAGAGCAGCCCTCCAGACAGTCTGAATTGGATATGAAATCGCCTCACTTTGAAATGGTAGGTAGTGATCTCTCAAGACAAGCAATAAAGCCAGGCTGCTAGTCTAGTGGGATCCTCAGACCCATGACTAGGAATCTCTATACCGTCTGCTCGCCCCCATTACCTTCAAACACTCGCTATTCACAAAGGTACAGCATGTGATATTCATTCTTCTTCCTTCTGACCCAACTCTCAGCCTGTGGGGACTCAGGACCCCAACTGTATTGCCTCATCCTCACCCTGGCACCCTTTGCCGTCTTACCTGTCCACCGAAACACACGTGCACAGTTCTAACTTTGACCCCAATGTCTCTTTGTTCACAGTCAAATCTTAGACTAGAACCTGCCCCTTCCTGCTTTGCTGCCCGGGAACACACACTTTCTCTCTTGTCACCTGAGACCCCCACACATTGAGTCTCTCTAATTCTTCCTGTGAAGCCCTCCTTGGGGGGCCTTTATCAGCACCACCTCTGTCAGCTAAGACCCATGCACCATGGCTTGTTTTCACACATGCCTGACAGACTCTCAGCCTAGAACTCATTAACCATTAGTTTTCTCTGCCAATATGGCTGTGTGTTCTGAAGAAGCCTACCTGACCTGTGGGTGGGTTTCCATATAGCACTGGCTCCCACACTCTATCAGTCCTCACTGTTCCCTTGTGGGTCCTTAGCCAGCCTCCTCTTCCTGTTCTTCAGGGCAGCTTTCTCAGACCTTCTTTCCTCTCCTCCCCTTGAGTGTTTGACTCTCAGGGAAGCTTTTGTCATAGTTTCCTTCTTCACAGAGGATGCAGACACCAAGGATGGGGAATCCTCTCCCCTTAACTCACTGCCACAGAACTTACAAGTGACCTGTGTGTCTCCATGCCTCTCCCTCTCTATCACCATCTCACAGATGTGCCGTCCCAGCCCTGTCTGTCCCTCCTTCTGCTGTTCTCTGGAGCCTTCCTTCCCAGCTCCTTAGCAGCCTGTTGGACCAATTCCTGTCCCCCACTCTCTCTCCTCCCTAGTCTCCTCCTCTTCTCAATTATCCCTCTCTCCTGTGAGCTTCATTTTCTCCCTCTGCTTCTTCTTGACAGCACTTGGCCATGCTACAGCTTCTGTCTTCTCTCATGCCTTTCTGGTTCTTCGCTCCCCCAGCTGCTGCTTCCCCTTTAAGTGCATGTCTACACCGTCTCTCCACTTCTGTCTCCTCTTTTACATTCTACCCCTGTGATCTGACTTCTGCTTTCTATACTCAAACGGCCCCCAGCAGGCCCTCAGTGGAGTGACTACCTTCTTGCTCCAAGGACAACTTGTAAGCCACACTGAAGACTCTTTTTCCTTGGATCTTCATGGCTACAGGCTGGGTCTTCCCTCCTCATCAGACTCCTAGGTAGCACCTCTGACTCTGTTCACTCCTGGATTCTGGCTGGGATCTGTCTGTCTGATCTTACCTGGGCATGCTCCTCAGGTCAGAGTTTCTTGACTTACTAGTCTGCAAAGGCCCACAGTGAGCATGTGCGCAGGAGACAGAGTTTATCATGGGGAGCAGTTGAAAATAAAGTTGGCCAGCCATGGCAGTGAAGAAGATGGAAACTGAGAAGTTAGCAAGACCTTGTCTCAGAGATGTTGACAATAAGCCAATAGTACTAGGTCTAGACTACTGGGATCAGCATCACCAAGTCTAGACCTTTCTCTCTGATATGGAATGAAGCACAGACCCTCCATAACTGGATTCTATATCCATGGGTACAGCTGTGGATCAAAAATATTCATAAAATCATCTGAACTGGACATGTACATGCTTCGCCCGGCTTTCCATTTGTGTTGCACTATAATTTAGGGACGATTTAGTATACAGGAGGCTTGAGCAGGTGATAGAAAATGTGGTGACATTTTAGATAAAGGACTCAGGTGTCAACAGATTTTTTTATCCATAAGAGGGGAGACCCTAGAACTGATCACCCACTAATGCCAACTGAATTTGTCACATCTTTGGAGATGGAGCTGTTAAACAAGCCTTTGGAATTCCCCAGGTGATGAGAGCATCTTTGCCATCCAGGGTGAGCCTTGGGACAGGTACTGAGTGACGCTAATAAGGTGATTCCTGGGAGCTGGAGATAGTTCCAGGATGCTGTGGTGAAAGACTATTGCCAAGTCATATGGTTCATCTTCCAGCAGGAGAGGGGGCTGCAGGCTGAGTCTGATCACCCAGCCAGTGACTAGTGATGTCTACATAACAAAACCCCAAGGAAGACCCTAAACACTAGCTCAGATCCTGGTGCTGAGTGCTTCAATGTGCTGGAGAGGTGTGACACTTCCTGAGGTCACAGGGAGATGGCATGGAAGGGGCAGGTCCCCAGACCTATGTGTCTTTTTATTGTCCTGGCTCTGATTTATGCCCTTTAGGATGACACCATAATCCTCAGTACAGCAGTTTTTCAGTTCTGTGAACCATTCCAGTGAATAAGTGAACCTGAAGGAGCCGTAGGAACCCTTGAATTTGAGCCAAGTGACCATCATGGTGGCCTGGGACACTGGGCTTGTAGCTGGTGGCTCAAGGTGGCAGTCTTGTCAGAGATTGGTGAAGTCTGCACTAGCTCTGGGAAGCTAATCTCAGGGTCACAAGGAACAGAGAGGACCAAGAATAGTGGGGGTTAGGACAGAGGAGACCTCATTTAGAAATAGTGTCTTTAGACTTGAGGTATGATGGCAGCCAGGAGATTAAAAAAACAATGCACGGTGTTCACTTTTAATTCTGTTTACTCCCCCGGTGACAATTTTTGTGCCTTTGAGTCCCTGAACCTGTCCCTCAAAATTCTAGAATATTGTCTGTATTCAGGCCAAAAAATATGACTTTTTCTGTTGTCCCCTAAAAGGCAGCACACAGTTCTTGGGGATAATAATGACACCATTTACTCCGTGCTCTCTCATAGTTAAAATTGTGTCAGCCATTCTGACCCCGACAGGATTTATGGTGGCTTAGATCACAGCTGGAGAAATGAGTTTCGTGCAGCAGACAGGAGGGAAAAGGTCTTGGGCTCCGAGCATATTATTTTATCGAAATGGGGAGAAAATTCACTTGCGCGTCCCCTCCCCCTCTTCTCTTTCTTCTTTTAGCAGTCGAATCTGACTGTGCATATTCTTTTGCCACTGGCTACGCCTTGACATCACCAGGCTTTCCTGAAGGGCATGCTGGGTCATTCTGCTCCTAACAAGAATACAAGCTCCCATGATGCACTGCTGCCTTACTGTGTGACAGGTCACTATCACTGGCACCCAACTCCTCATAAACCCCTTGATCTGCTGCAAAGTGAGGACAGGAAGATGAGCAAAAGGCAGCGTAGTCAGGTGGAATCTGATCGCCAAGGTGGGCTGCCATCGGCATCTGCTTGCAGTACTGCAGGCTCACCCTGCTGCTGGAAGCACCTGCAGGTTCAGACTGGAGCTGGAGAGAAATGATGAGCAGCAAGTTGTTCCCATCCCTGGTGGAGCCCACAGTTCACAGAGAAACTGTTACTTTTTGATCAGGGGCTGGTTCGAAGCTACTGTTGGTGACTTTGCCTAAATTTGAAGAAGCCATTAAGAACTGCAGAGCACTTCGGTGGAGGTCCCTAGTCTTCTTGAGACTTCTCACCTTTGCCCTTCAGACAATGTTCGTGCATTTCACAGTGGATGCGAAATGATTATTTCTAGAATAGTAGTAGCGAAGGGTTGTTGCCTCAATGCCTATATTTATATTTGAATTCAAGCCAGGCTTTTTCTCCCTCTGGGCACTATAGTAAGACTCAGAAAACTGAATCTCCAGGACATCTTTCTTTGGAAGTATCTGATTCTCCAAGTCTATGGCTTACTTTTAAGTCTCCTTTTACAAAATAGGGGAAGCATCCTAGCCCACAGTGTTGGTTTATGTAACTAGGTAATACATAGTTTTTAACATCCCGTATGGTAGCCATCAAGTAGGTGAGCCTCAGGCAAAAAAAAACCGAGCCATGTGGACTCAGAGATTATGCGCATTTGTTATGTAAGAATGTGTAAGGCTACCATGGTTTCTGATGAGTTTGTTTGGCCCCAGGCTCTGGAAAAGCCCCAAGCTGCTTCTGTTCTGAGGTGTTGGCCTTTCTTTAGCAAGGGAGTGAGGCAGGGTGGTGGTAAGGAGGTGGAGATAGTGCAGGGTCCAACCCTTGGTTCTTCCCATTCTAGTTCCTCAGGTTGTGCCTGCACTTAGAAATGCCTTGACAGCATTCTGTCAGTGATGTTGACAGCATTGTGACTCAAAACCCTGGAGGCAGACCCATGTGGAGAGCGCAGCTCACAGATTTAGCTCACAGATTTAGCACACTGCTGTTCGTGGACTCAGAAAAGTTAAGAGGCCACACCCAGGTCCAGCCAGCAAATATCTGGCTTCATTATCATCCCAGAATCCTGTCCTCTCATGCAGGGATCTTTTTACATCCATGCAGATGACCCACTCAGGCTGGAGCAATAAAGTACACACTGGTCCATGAGATGCAAGTGAGGCCCGGAGAGAAGGGAGCTGAGATTTCAGGGCCCTGCAGAAAGGTTGTGAAGACAGAGGAAGCCTATCAACGGCTTGCTGAGCCCCATGCTGGCTTCCTTCTGCCCTGGGAGACCTAGCAGAGGAGCCTGAGGCTCTTCTCTGTATGCGGAGGAGCAAACGGGCACATAAAACCTCCCTGGACTTGTCAGGCCAGGTTCCATAAAAGGTTAAGAAAGTGTAGCAGGGCGGGAGAGAGGCAGCGGGATAGCTGGGCAGTGGACTTGTTTACAGCCAGTTTCTTATTTATCGGAGCTGTGCTTTCCATTTGTCAGGCTGCGACGGTAGTAGCTTTTATGAGTAAGCAAATTTTTAATGAACTTGTTTCAGATGCAGACTCCATTCTTGGAACGCTCTGTGCTCTGAGGCAGCTCTGTAATTATCGCCTTGAGTGGGGTAGCCAGACTCTATCTGGTGTTTATGTAAGCCATTTCCTCTTTTCAGCTTTAAATAAGCAAGGTGAGGGGCTGGGAAAAAATCCTACTGGTAGCTTTTGTTTAGCTTGTCCTACAGTCCTAGAATCTCTCTCTCTCTCTCTCTCTCTCTCTCTCTCTCTCTCTCTCTCTCTCTCTCTCTCTCTCTGTGTGTGTGTGTGTGTGTACATGTGTTTGTAAACCCATGTGGAGGCCAGAAGATAACTTCAGATATTCTTCCTTAGATATAACTGCCTGTCAATCTTTTTTTTTTTTTTTTTTTTTGACCCAGAGTCTCTTGCTGTCTTGGAGCTTGCCAAGCAGGCTAGGCTGGCTGGTTCCAGAGGCTCAGGGTTCTCCTTGTCTTCACCGTCCCCCCTCTCCCCCCCCGTGGTGACCAGCACATACTACCACTCCAACTTTTTATTTCATTTTTAGATAGGTTCTAAAGATTAAACTCAGGTCCTTATGCTTACAGGGAGACACTTTTTTGACTGAGCTGCACCCTCAGCCTGTGCATCTTTTATTGTTGCTCTAAAAGCTCCCATTTTAGAGGCAAAGAAACTCCTGAAAGAAGTTAACAGGTAGGAAGCGGCAGGGAAGCTTGAATGCTGCCTGGGTTCTGACCCTATCTCCGGGGTGGACTGGGAGGGCCATTTAGTCCCTGGAGAGCTGGAGCTGGGAAGATGGGGTAGTCATTCGTGTTGGTGAGTCATTTGCCGCCGAGTGTTGGTCCATGTGAGAGGTGGAGTCATTAAGTGCCGATGGTGCGCAGTAATTATACTCAATTTTCTGGTCTTTCACTTTCATAAAGGGAAATCGCAAAATGCACATCATGCCTTTCACAGCGCCGTCTTAACAAACTATAGCCCCATTATCCCAAAGTTCAAAACTCGTTGTTTCAGGAGCCTCTCAGTTCTGTGACCTGGATCTGCTACTACCCTCTTGAGACTGATCCCTTCTCAGCCTGGACCCAAGCCTGTCCCTTCCTTCCCCTCCTGCAAGCTGCTCACAAGTAGAGACAGGGCTAGAAAGATCTTCCTCTGTGACATCTGCTACTGGAGGGACGGAGGGCCATGGGGCCAGCTTAGACCAGCTCCTGGCCAGTGGCAGCTCAGGTGTCTACTCTGCCACCAGATTGCTCTGTGGCTCTAGGCCAGTGACTTAACCTCTCTGAGCCTGTGACTCCTCATTAGTGAATGGGGAATAATAATAAGGAAATTGTGTTCAATAGATTTATTCTGAGGATTAATAAAACGATACTGTGAAAATGGTGAGGTTGGCTATTACTCCCTTAGCTTTTACTGAACTTCCCAGTTTTAGCACTGGGAACTGCTATCAAACTGCTCCTAGTATTTTGCCTTAGTTTTAGCCAGTTTGCCAAGTAAACCCTAGGTAGGCTACCTCCTCAGTACACTGCTTCTGACAGTGGGGTTATTTTCAGACATTTTATATGTTTACTTATTTGTTTGCTTATTGATTTATTTGTGTGTACATGCAGATATTTGTAAAGGTGTGAGTGCAGGTGTGCACATGCCCAGGAGCTGGTGTGGAGGTCAGAGGACAACTTTCAGGAGTGGATTCTCTTCTCTCTCTGCTTCATTCTCCATGCTAGCTGTCCAGGAGCTTCCAGGCAGCTCTCCTCTCTCTCTCTGTCTTCCTCTTATCTGTACATGCTGGGATTACAGTGTGTGCTACCTCATCCAGCTTTGGTCATTTTCAATGTCTCTCCTGGGGTAAACATGAAATGAGCTTAGTTTGCTTTGGAGGAAGTCCATAAACCCTCTCCCACACCTGATGGCCTCTGGCTGGCACTGGGGTCTCCAAAGCTCCACATGGGGTACTCAGACACTCAGACCTTTACCTTTTGATTAGGACAGAGCCAGGTCCTTTACAGAGATGGGGATATTTGCTCAGTTTGACCCATGAATGAGTTTGTTTCCTTCCAATTAGTTGGAAAATCAAACTTCATCTACCAAGAAGGCAGGTTTATGGCCTCCGCTGCTACATTAATGCCTGACCTCTGTGTAATCGGAGGTGAAATCTGTCTGGAAGAGTCTGGCTGGTCACTGGCTTCTAATGATGATGTCCTTTACTCAGCCTGAGTGGGGTGGCTGAGGACGACTAGACAGTCCTTCCTGGAAGGTAAAGATCACTTCGGAGGCATGTATAAGGCAGCTACAGTGCCTGCTCTCCCGGGCTCTCCTCTTCCCTCTGCAAAGCTAAGCTGCTCTAGTTGAATTCCAAGGAAGGTCCAGCTGACCACGTTGTGGGCAGCACTCCACCCCCACCCACAAGGCCGTTTCTCTGTCTCTGCTTCTGGCCTGCTCTTGCTCTGCCTGCCTTGCACTGCTCTAAGGTTTTCTGCCTTATCACACTGTCCGTCCCACCTCTTCCTTCTGCCTTGTCTCTTCCTGGCCTCCATGTCCCTCCCCTTCCCGGTTTTTCCTTTCTTCCTTTCTCCTCCTTTGCACCCTCTCTGCCCTGTGCTCCCTCTAGGCCTTCATGCTCTCTTCTCCTCACCATCTTATTCATGGCCCTTCCTGCTTGGCTCCGTTTCTGCCTCTGATTCTAGTTTATCATATCTTGAAAGAGCGTCTGATAGCGTCTGCCTGACCCTGCCTGGCGCACAGCGAGGGGCTCTCAGGCAGCGTTTGATGTGGTCTGTGTGTGGCTGATGAAAGCCTCTCCATCTGCTCTTCAAAGCTGTGCTGATGGAGAGCTGGGGTGCACAGCCTCCTTGGAGCAGCTCTCTCTCTCTCTCTCTCTCTCTCTCTCTCTCTCTCTCTCTCTCTCTCTCTCTCTCTCAGAAACAAATCCAAATCACAGGATAAACCAGGCCTGTCTCATTTGTTTGACATGCTCATAGACCCCCTGATGCCCACGAGAGGAAAATCATGTCCTACAATCCTCCTCTTAAAAGAAATTCTCCTGCCCAGAATCGTTGTGTCAGGGGATTTGAACCCACAGAGGGCAGACACAGTCCCAAGTGAGACATATAGATTGGAATCTCTGTACGACAATGCAAGGAAGCTTTCTGGACAGAATCTGGTGGTTAGATCCCAGAGACCCAGGTCCCTAACACTGCAAGGGGGAAGGGGATCTGCTCTCCCTGCAGCTTCTGGTTCTGGAAGAAACGTGGAAGAGGTTCCCTCTGGAACCAGTCACCCTGGCACCGCACTGCACATTAGAAGATGAAGCACACTTTTGCCTAGCTATGTCTCCTGTATCTGTTTTTGTTTCTTAGCCTAAGAGAGATTTTGCTTCCACACTGCATGGCTCACGTGTTAAACTGCTTGAAGGAGTGGTGGACAGAATAACCTGTAGAAATTCTTCCTAGTTCTGAGGCTCCTTGACACTGAGAACATAAACTTTCGTTATGATGACGACACCTTGGCAGAAAGATGGACTTTCATGATAGAGCACACCTGAGCTCCAGCACAGATTTGGACAATTCTGAGTGTTCTTCAATAAATTTTTAAAATTTGTGCTTCTGCCCCCAACAGCTTTGCTACTAAGAGATCATTTACATCTCACAGAATCCCGACATTGTAAAAGTACAGTTCAATGATTTTTAGTAAATTTATAGTCCTGCCCCACTACGGCCATCCAGTTTTAGCTATTTTCTTTCTTCATATTAAAACTGGAATTATTTGGCAGATGGATTGTAAAACTCGGCACAGTCCTGCAAGCCTTCCTAGCTCCTTCCCTACCGATCTGGAATTGATTTCCCTGGCCCTTGAACTTGGGACTGGGATAGTGACTCACTTTTACCAGTCAAGTACTGTCTGTTAGGTCTAGCGGGTTCTGAGCCCAGTTGTCTAAAGGTCGTGGGTGTTTCCACTCTTTCTGGAGTCCCATTGTCTCCACTGTGAGGGCAAAGTTCCCAGATGCTAGAAAATAAAAACCAGTGTGGGGACAGGCTGCCCTGTGTTAGGCTGTCTCTGATTAGCTCCTTCTTCCTCTCCAACTGACCACTATGAGAGCACACCCTCCTGAGTCAGTAGAGGCCAGCCTCAACCTGTGAACCCACAAGACATATCAGAATGTGACTGTGCTAGTCCCTAATCTTTAGGATGGTTTGTAAAACACCACTGTGACAATAACTGATAGTGTAGTTATCAATGGGATTGAGTTTTTGAAAAGCAAACGGGAACATCTAGTACTCTTTCCTAGAAGAGGCCTTCACAGTATTCAAAAGTTCAATTTGATGAGTCCTGCAAGTACCTCAAATGTAAGAAGCACTATCTGGGCTTGTGGGGGGATTCGGAGTCGAAACAGAGATTGTATAAACTGTTAGGTCATTTGTGGTGGGAAGAGCAGGCACACAGACTGTAATACAGGACAGCCAATTCCTATATGGCTAATATTTATGTTGGAATAGTCTCTCCATTGTCTGCAAATAGCCACATTCTTTTCTTAACATGCCTCAAAATATGTTCCAGGGTTATTGACCTCCTCACAAACAGCACATTGACTAAAGTCTCATATTACCGGCTTGTTTAAGTACACTGCTATTTATAGGGAACTGTCTGGTAGTTTGGCCAAGTGTAATGCTCCAAAGATGCAGAAATGTAGACAGGATGCAGATCCATTGTTGGGCAGGAGCGGGCTGGCAGACAAGTGGTGGGAAGTCTTCACTTCAGAACTGACTGCAAGCGTTAATTCCAAAGATGTCTGAAGAACAGGGCATTGTATCCGAATATTCTAGAGGTTTGGGATTCAGGAGCAGGGCTGGGAGAAGAGGAGGAAGTGATAGGTGAGCAGGAGTCCCTAGCAACTGAAGATTTTCAATGGTGAATCACAAGCAGATTCTTGTAACAAATCCGTCTTCCCCAGGAAGCAAGCTTTCTAGAGAATCTAACTGCACCATGCCAAGATCTTGGGTTACCAGATCTGCAGAGCTTATGCTATGTGACCATGGATAGATGGACAGTCATGTCTCATTCCTTTGACCTTGGTAATGTGTAAGCTCTCTTTAAGAGTTTTCCCCATCCCCATTACTTTCAGACAGGGTCTCACTCTACGACTGGTCTATAGCTCACTATGTAGACCAGGCAGGCCTCAAACTTAGCTCTCTGCTATCTCTGCCTTCTCAGTTCTGGGATTACAGGTGTGCTCTACAATGCCCAGTTTCCAAGATCTTTTCTAATTTAAGTGGCCTGTAACTTCAGGTCTAGTTCACCCACCAAGATGAAGTAGGAGGCAGAATCAGAGCAAACCAAAGCTGAAGGACAGGCTGTCAGCCAGCACAGATCCCTGGGATAATTGGACTGTATTTAGAAACCAAGTTGGAGGGCAGTGGGTAAGCCCCATGGATTAGGGAGCCCTCTCCACTTCTCCATTGTGTGAACTCACACAGGCCAGTTCCCAGGACCTCTGAAGTCCCCTGTCCCAGCTGTGATCTATTGGGGGGAAAGCTCCTGGGCTCCTGGCCAGGGTCAGGGACTGCAGCCCTGCTTCATTTCCACTTTACTTAAATTAGTAGTTCTCAACCTTTGAGTTTGACCCCATTGTGGTTGAACAACCCTTTTAGGTTGCCTAAGACCATAAGAAAACACAGATTGCTTACATTACAATTCATAACAGTAGCAAAATTACAGTTATGAAGTAGCCATGAAAATAATTTTATAGTTGGGTGATCATCACACCATGAGGAGCTATATTAAAGGGCTGCAGCGATAGGAAGGTTGAGAACCACTGCCTTGAGGTCTAGTGAGGGGCTGTTGGAGGAGGAGCATTCCTAGAGGCCTGTTGGGAGGGGCTGGCCTTTCTTCCCTGCAGTGGAAAAACTCTCCTTGTGAAGAAGGCCCCTCCTGTGAGACACTCCGAAGCTGCCTTAAATCAGATGCCAGAGCTGTGTCTTACAGTGACAGTTGACAATGGTCTCAGGAAAACATCTGGGACCTTTTGGAATGGTGCATCCTTGTTACCTCTTAAGGAACTTCTGGGAGAGGAGGTGGTGATGGCAGAAACAGGGGAGGTTCCAGAGGCACCTGCCTAGATGACCTCCCCCTCCTGACCTCCGATTCCTGGCTTCCAGCCCTATGAGGTGGCATTTGCTGCCCAACCCCACCCCTGGGCCCTGAGATCACATTCTCTTTCTTTTTCACCTAAAAAGAGAAAACAGTATAAACAATGTTGTGCTTCGGGCGGCTATGGGGACTCCCCCATCTGTGCCTGTCTTTTCTTTCTTCCATCACTTTAGATGGCTGCATCACCAAACTCCGCTGTCACCACAGGTTGCCCATACTGAGTGGCTATAAACAATCCCCACAATCCCCTAAATCTAAATGTAGCCCCAGAGTTTCTCCCTGTTCCCACGAGGGCTTCTGATCTCTTGACCTCTCAGATCTGGAGCTACTTTGGAGGTGGCCACAGGGAGGTCAAGAAAGTGTTGCTATTTCTTTGGCCATGGTTGAAGTGCCGAGTGTCAGCCGGTGATTGCCCTGCTGCCTAGCGCACTGGAGAAGGGGGGGGTGTCTCCATCATTAGAAAACAAAAGTGGCAGCTTTCTGGAAAAAACATTTGTTTTCTCTGCTCTTTTCCCATCTCCTACGCCAGCCCCCCAACTTGCTGCTGTACCCATAGTCTGCTTTGGAGACTGCTCTGTGGGTGTCTGGTACTGTGGTGCTTTCTTTTCCTTATTCTTGATGGGTGGATTAGATGCTATTGACCCATACCCAGGCTCAGAACAGTCCTCCTTCGTGGCAATCCCTTTATGCCAAGCTTTGACTCACCATGCTTGCCTCAAGCAGTTTTTCCTCCACGAATGACGGGGGAAAATGGTGGCTCTGCAGCCTGTTCTAGATGGCATTAACTTGCTGGTCGAGTATGGGACCTGGCTCTAGATACTTGATCAGTGAATAATTGTCAAATGCGTTAGCCCTGAGTGGCGTGTGTGCACTCATGGCTCTGGCGCAGGCTTGTTGAGTGAGGATCTGGGACCACTGAACAGTGGAGAATCTGGCCTGTTCCAGATTGTGTGGACAGCGTGTGAAGGACATGTGCTCACATGGTCTGTTGGGACTGGGCTTGGTGAGGGTGATCCTGTGGCATACGTTTGTGAGTGAGGCCATCAGCACAGCTAACATGGTAACAACTGAGGCTTAAGGTGCCCCGTAAGTTTACCATGTGCCAGAGGGAAGGTGGGGGGTGGATTCATAGCAGCTCAGTTGTTACCATGTGAGCTGTGCTGATGGCCTTACCCACAAACTTATGCCACAACAACTCTGAGTGTCAGGCAACTTGTTCAGTTGTGGCTAACTTGTCTAAAACTCTCGGGCTGAGCCTGACCTTCCTCGAGAGGATTTCTTTATAACAGGGGAAGACTAGGCTTATAGGGCAAGTAATCTAACAACCTATCAGAGATGCTGTGCTTCTAGAGAACACTCGGGGACTGACTTGCCTACATTTGTCATACAGGACAAAAAGGATCAAGAGTGTAGTTCAGTGGTGTATTACCTAGTATATTGTACCTAGCCCTAGATTCCATTTCCAGTTAGCCAGCAGCAGCAGCAGCAGCAGCAGCAGCAGCAGCAGCAGCAGCAGCCTGGAGACTCTCTTGCAGCAAGGACCCTGCTGGTACTACCTCTGTCCAGCTCATTGAAGTGTCCAGGAGGCATCAGGGACATCTACTGAAGATGGGGGAAGATTGGCTAAGGCTCTCTAGAGGAGGTGGCATGTGAACTGGGTGAAAAGAATGCATAAAGTTATCTCATGAAGAGAGGCTGTGGAGTAGGAAAGGACATTTCACAGAGTAGAGGAGACATTGTAAAGGTCTAAAAAAAAAGTTTTGTACTGGAGCTGAGCTGAGGTTTATCTGACTTTATTTCGTTTAATTTTCTTCCCAGACGGGTCTTAGAGCCTAGATGGTCTGTAGCTCACTATGTCGTTAAGTCTGGCCTCCAACTCTGACCTCAGCCTTGCCAGTGTAGGGTGACTGGGGTAAGCTACTACACTGGGCTCTTATCTGCCTTAAGGTGCAAATACACTTCTCTCCCTGCATGGGTGGGGCTCTCCCAGATCTCCCTCTGTGAGATCCTCGATTAGGCTGGAGAACCCAGGAGACTTTTCCTGGAACTTCTATGATGTGGCTTCTTAGGAGGGGCCTGTCAGAGATCAGGAAGCAGCACTGTGGAGGGCTGCTGCTCACTGGGGAAGTCCACCAACCCCACATGCCTTTCAGGATCTGAGAAAAGTGGGCCAGAGATCATCAGGAAACAATGGCTTCTGGGTTGACTGCCACAGGCAAGGCATGACGAGTCAGAATGAAGTAACAGTTACAGACACCAACAGGCCCTGCTGGCAGTGTATAAAGATATTACCTCAGTAATGAGCAGGGTTGGGGATGGGTGTGGTCTTACTGAATCAAAAACCCACTGTTCTTTCTTCTTCTTCTTTTTTTTTTTTGGCCTGGTGGCAGTGGGGGCTGGGGAGGGGCACATGATTGGTGCATTTAGGTTTCTAGTTACTAAGTAAACAGCTTCTCCCCTTAACTCCCCAAATTGGCAGGACCATTTGGCTTCAGGGTCTCCTGTAACAGGGGCTGCTGGCATTGAACTACTGTGTAGTTGAGGACAACCTGAATTCCTGCCTCTCCCTCCTGAGTGCCAGGAGTACAAGCGTGCACAACCACACCTGGTCTGTCTCATGCTGGGGGCATACCAGGAAAATACTGTACCAACTGAGTGACTACCTGGGTCCCAATCTTGTCTCATGCAGTAGTTTTGGGGAGCACTGGGGTAAAGGCTGCTGAAGCCCAGGAGGAAAAGCTCACAGCATAGGGGTAACACAAGCAAGCACAGCTTCTGTCCTCCCTGGAGAAGATTCTGTAGGAAGCATCACACGAACAGACAAGGCAGGGAGGACTTTACAGGAAATCCTCGCTGGTATCCGGCCTGGAATCACAGAACTACAAGCTGGAAGTAACCTTGCTCATGTTCCAGGTCAGAAAATCGAGCTGAAGATAAGAGGGAAGTAATTTGTCAAAGGAAAGACATGAATTAGACATCAAACCAGAAGAGAGCCATGGTTTGACTCCAGACCTAGAGCCTTTATACACACTGATCTCCCCTATGCTACCATTCTGCCCATTGTCACAGGCTTTGGGACAGAAGATAGTTGAAGGACGATACCATCAGTAATCATAGGCTTGGTGCCCATCAGATTGTTCAATACAGAGTTAACACAAATACAAGAAATGCCCCCTGTGTTTTAATCCTTGAGTATGCACACAGAGACCTCACCGGGGGCTGAGATTGCTATATCCCTTTTAATTAGATGGGACTTCATGGTTAACAGGCTTTTCTCCTTGGCCCCCATTCAAATACATCTACATTTTCTGGGTTATTTTGCATCCAAAATTCTTGACAGGTAAATCCACCTATCTAATCTTTGTTTTAGAAGATTACCCGAATATCCAATAGAGCAACGAGGCCTGCTCCTCCACAGCATACCAAGTTAACAAGTTGCTGCCTCAACCATGCCCACGTAAAGGGTAGAGGTGTAGGACTCTACCTGGAGAGATAGAATTGAGGAACAAATGGAATGTTCTTTTCTGGTTCTTCTAACGTTCCTTGAGAGGCCACACTCCTGGGTGGTAGGGAATGATAAGTTAACTTCCAATGAAGCAAAGGCAGCTGAGACCCAGGGAAGAATTTCTCCCCTAGGGGTGGTTGGATGGTGGTGGGCTAACAGTTCTTACTGTTGTTGACTTGTTCAGTTGAGGTGGAAAGGCCTTTCTTCAGGATGATTCAGAGAGATGGTATCCAAACCTTGTAGTACAGTTAGAGAGGTGATGTCCAAACCTTGTAGTATGGAGAACATTTTTGAATCTAAGCATTTTATAGATAAAAACATTTTAAGATAAAAGCACTTATGAATGTATGTGCAGTCTCTCACACATGGACATACACACCCCTCCTACACTCATTCTCTCTCTGCAACACACACACACACACACACACACACACACACACACACACACACACCCAGAAACTATCAATCTCATAGGAGTTTAAACTGTTAGTCACAGCCTTCCCTTCTCAGTACTCCAGAGTAGGTGAGTCTTCCCACTCTGCCTCCACAGCTTTCTTTGCTATCTGCACTGTGGGGATAGGCAGTTGGTTTGACTTCCTCACTGTCTGTTGGATACACAACACCTAGCCTGACTACAGCACACAGCAGGCACTTTGTGTATAATGAACAAGTATAAATATATCAGAACTGTTGATGGTATGGTTATTAATAATCTCTCTAATAAATATATAAACACTGACTTATGCAAATACAATGCTCCCATGGAGTTCAAGTGCCCACAAATTAGTGACTGAAAGCATGGATGAAGGCGTACATCTTGATGTCCAGTGTTCTGTTGTATTTCCCTCACAGAGAGCTGAATGCTCCATAGATCATAAACTTTGGTCTTTAATCTAGAGACAAATGACGAGAGAGACCAAGAGGCCAGGTCAAATAACCCATAAAGTCCTTTCCAAAATGGAAAGTCCACAGAGGGCACAGAACGCTTTTTTTTTTTTTACAAAATGCTGAGACTTCCTGGCACTACAGGGACCGGAGTGCTGATGCCACTCCTCTCCAGAGCCAGCACCTAACATTTGTAGGAACAAAATGTGAGCCAATCTCCAGGGGCCCGCAGGCCACAGCGTTGTTATTTCAACCCTCAACAGGTTTGCAGAGGTACTTCATTGGCTTCCTCTGTCAACCTATTTGTGCAGAGTGTTGATAACCAATGTGACACACAGCGAAGACTCTTTGTCTTGTTAGACGCTTGCCAGGAGTGGAGATGAACCGAGAAATATGGGAGTTGAAAGGAAGAATGTTTAGTTTAAAACATGTGCGTGTGTGGCTGCCTCCCAGAGCCCAAGTTAACATTAGCTGACATCTCTTTTCTCCCTTGGACAGCAGCTTCTTCCCCTCATTCTCCTTGCTCCTTTTTATAGTCTCTAAACAAAGAGAATGGTATTCCAGGTGTGAACAAATCAGGGAGGTTTCCTGTTTGAGGTTCAGAAATTCATAAGCCCTGAGGGACTGAGTTAAAGAGAGGAGAGGAGAGAGCAAGAGATGAAAAACAGAATCCCCAAAGCCACCTGCTATTTAGTGATTAGCTCCCAGATAAGAAGGCGCAGATGCATTCCAGAAGCCCAGGACTTGTCTGGGCAGAGCAAAGCCTGGAGGGCGGAGGAGGGCTTGCAGACAAGAAACAGATGGTGGAGGGGAAGCAAGGCTGCCCCAAGCTCCCTATCAGCTTTCTTCCTGCTTTTGTTCCACGGAGCTTTTCTTTTCTTTTTGGGATGACAAAGTTGAACTCAGGGCCTCCCGAATGCTAGACAAGTACTCTACCACTGAGCCACATCCCCAGCCCATCCACAGAGTTCTTAAGCACAGCATCTTCATCCCTTTTTCATCATTCCTGCCCCCATCTACTCGCTTCAGTTTATGGAAAGGATTTTTATGAAGACTTGATCTACAAACTAGCTATGTGACACGGGCAGATCACATACCTTCTGAGACCCAGGTCTCAGGCTACTTTCTCTTTTTTCTGTTGTTTCATCTTTTGCTTTTGAGATAGGATCTTCCTATAGCTGACCTTGAGCTTGCTGTGTACCCTGGTCAGCCTCAAGCTCTCAATCTCAAAGAGATGAGGTGTATGTATGTGCCACCATGCCCAACTTTGGGTGCTGTATCTTGAGAGTAAACAGCTTTATTCAAAAGCATATGAAAGCAATGTTCCAGCCACTAAAAACATCCCCTAACACAGCCCCGCTCTCTCCTTAAACGTGTATGCCTGTCTGCCACCCTGTTTGACTAACTCACAAAGCAAGTGTTCATTCACTCACAGAGGAGCAGGCTGCTCACTTAGTTTTCTTTTTCAGTGGAAGGGGGTGAAAATAATTTATCTGCACTCTACTCTTCAGCGTGTGGCACCTGTGGCCTCAACATGACCCCAAATCCCAAACAGAAGGGACAAGAGGCTATGTGCTTGCCAGGGTCGTATGACCTCTTCCCTCATTAGCCTTTCCTGTTCCTTTTGTTCTTAGGATAGGAGTGTTGTATCCTTGACAACAGTGGTGTGTTTAGTTTTTCCAACATGGTGAAGTCAGCACATTGTCTTCTAGCCTCTAGGTCACGTATGCATCATCAAGCTTCGACAGATACAAGATCAATTTACTAATTCTCTCTGGTTTTCATTTTGCATTGTTTCCCATAAAAAATAAATGTGGCGCCATGAACAATTATGCCAGGGTAGAAAATAAATACTCCCATCATTAAAAATTGGAAACCTTCAGATATGTGTTTCAATTGTAATACCCATAATGGTCATATCTGAAGATTTATCACCAACCTCCACAGGGACAGAAGTTGTAATTTGCATTTCCCCAATAGCAAAGTATGTTAAACACTTTTAATTGTTTGTCAGCCATTTGTATTTTATTTTCTGACAATTCTGTATTTAGCTCTATGCCCCATGATTAATATTTAAAATATAAACACATAGCAACTCCCTTCTCCTTCCTCTTTCCAATCACTTCATGCCCCCACTTACTCTGACTCAAATTGGTTGTCCTTCTTTCTTTTGTTATTATTATTACATACATATTTATATATCTATGCACATAAATAAATATAAGCTGCTTAGTCAAAAACAAAAACTGTAAATCACCAGCTTTGAAATTTCTCTGAAAATACAGCCACAAATAGCATGCAATACCAATCAAATAATGACTGTACAACTCAAACTGTAGACATTGTCTTGCAAAGCAGTCTGAGCTGTGGTGGTGACAGATTCGCACAGACCAGCTCGCTGCTTTTCTCCATCATTTCTGCCTTTTTTTTTTTTTTAACTTAGAGGGGGGCAAAAGGGTTTTGTATCAAACTGTTCATTTCAATATGCAATTTGCCCCAAAGAATTTCTGACTTAATTCATTTTCTCACCAACCCAAATCCAATTCAAAAAATATTTCTTGAAACCGGAACAATCTACTTTCTGTTGAGGAATGCTAATAGGTGAAATGTTACCCTGTCAACTTAGGAGGCACCAGCTGAGCTCAGAGCCACACTGGAGAAAGTTTTATTTGCATCCTTCTGAATTGTTAGCCAGATCTGGATATGTAGGAGAGCATAATGAGAAACAAACCACATTGCTAGCTTTTCTTCACCTATAAAAATTCAGATTGGAAGATGCTTACATCCTAATGTTGAGTGTACCTCTAATAAGGAAGAATTTCATCTGAGTGAAAAACAAAAATGTGAGGTCAAAAGTCTCTTAAAAACACATCTTCACTAGTTTTTGCAGTGCATTAATATTTCCCAGGAGAGGAGCCTTTAAATGTCTTTGTATTCTATATATCTGGAGAAACTCAACAGCATGACACTTTCAGTTTGAAAGTATTTGCTGTGGTTCTCTAATAAGCATGAGGCAAGGGGGGTGATGTTAATGAATGTGTGTGAGTACTCACTATGTACATTGCATTCTACTCTCCCTTCAGTGTTGGAATTGAGTGGATGCCACACATAAGTTCTGCTATTGAGCCATATCTCAGCCCTGAATAATTCAGATGTGATAAAAAATGATTGGCTCAACCTCATCTCCTTCCTCCTCACTTTGTAAACAGGGAGTTTAGCCATCCAAGTCTTAGCCATTTGGACTTTACCTTTGATACCAAAAGTCATCCCCTTGCCTGACTCCTTTGTGCAGATGACTGCTGCTAAGTCATAAGGTACAGATTCAAATGCTTTTCTCTTCATTTATTTATTCACCATTCATTCGTGTATGTAATAACAATAGCCAAGTTCTCCATGTGCTATAGCCACTATAGAGAATGGGACAGATGGAGTCATAGAGTTCAGAGGTTCACATTCTGCTGTGAAAAGATAGCACACAACAAAACAAGTAAGATTATTTTTTTAAAGTCTCAATAATTATCATAGAAATTGAAAAAGTAGTGATGGTAATCCATGGTGTGTGGCTGTACTATCAGAAATGTGTTCTCTGTGCAGGTGATGGGTTAACAGTCAGGTGGTGACTGGATGACGTGTGGGAAGAGAGCTGTAGGCAGAAGATCCAGGTGAGCACCTGGGAGGGAGGGGTGTAGCCTGAGCAGGTCTCTCTCTCGGCCCACGTTCCTGTGGAGGGATTTACTGACTCTTTTAAGCCAACTGGGAAGCTGTCTAGAGAGCTGTAAGTGTTACTTTCCTCAAAATGAAGGATTTGCTGGCCAGGATGAGAAACTCCAGTTCTCTGGTCCCCCTTGCCAGGAACAGGTTTTGTACCATGGGATGCTTATTCTGTTTGATATTAATTTCTAGGCTCTTCTTGAAACATGGATGCTGGATTGAGTGTTATTTAAATCCTCTTCTAGGTAGGCATGTCTGAGCTATCTAGGAACATATTCTGGGGCTGCATATAGGATGAGGGACCATCACTCATACATGGTTTGAGCACTCTCTCTAGAGGAAAGAACTCTTCTAGAGAGACATAGAATGCTTCTTGGCCTCTACAACCCTCTAGTCTCTGGCAGTATAGTGCAATATGCAAATATCTATCCTAAGACACAGAGAGGGGCATGATAGATGTCTTGAGGGGAGTGGTAGTGTCTAAGGTGACATCTGGAATCAGCCCTTGATCCTTAGGATGATTGGGACATCAAGCAAGGGTGATGAGTAAAAGCTGGGCATATCACAGAGACTCCAGGAAGAGCAATATTGTATCTGGTCTCCAAGGAGAGGACCCCACAGAGGTTCAGACTGAAGCTCCAAGATCCTGGCACATGGCACCAGAGCTCTGCCCCTTGGGAATGCAGCTTCTTTGGGTGTTGAGGCATCCAACTCCCATCTGGGAAAGCATCAGCCTCTTCCCAATAGCACATACAAGGGATGGACTGGAGAGGGCAGGCTGGGTTTCCAGTTACTGACCCTGAGTTATCTGGGGTTATTGTCCTTGTTGCCCTGGTGACTTGCGTGGGAGTTAGAAATCAACTTCAGTCTCAGGATGTGTTTATTGTGACCTACAAATGATACATCAACTTGACTTTCCCTCTCCACACATGCTTCTCCATTGCAGGCACAACTCTTTGGCATCTTTCTTTTGTTCCCTGATGATGATGATGGTGGTGGTGGTGGTGGTGGTGGTGGTGATTGTCTCTAAGGCTTCTAAAAATGTGGCCCAGGTCTATATTCCTTCTCAACAGTCCTAATCTGGATTCTCTTGAGATTTAAAGCCACACATTCCCTAGCAGCTTTTCAGAAATGAAGGATAGCTTTGTCCCAACTCAATTCTACCTCACTGTCCCCAGCAGTCTCCCTTTTATGTCAGCCTTGTGCCAACCAATTTATTTGCATTTACTTTTTTTTTATATCATTCCTACTGTCTGCTTTTTTTTTGTTGCTGATGTTTTACTTATCTATTATTTATTTGCAGTTTCATGTGTGCATACAATATAGTTTGGCCATTTTCACTCCCTGTTATCCTCTCTCTTTCCTCCTCCACTCCTGCTAAACCCTCTTTCTTCCCCCAAAAGCCTGCCTTCCGTTTTCTTCTTGGTTTTTTAATTAAGGTTGTTTATGAGAGAGACAGAGAGAGAGAGAGAGAGAGAGAGAGAGAGAGAGAGACAGAGAGAGAGACAGAGAGAGAGAGACAGAGACAGAGAGAGAGAGAGAGAGAGAGAGAGAGAGAGAGAGAACGTGTGTGAGGGTGTGGGGTGTTTACTGACCACAAGCAACTTAACAGCTATGGCGCTTAAGAAAATGATTCTCTAAGCATCCATTAAGGACAAATAAGTCTTCAGAGAGGGGTCTTGTGACCTATCCATGATGGACCATCGGCAACCCCCTTTTATATTTACTCTTGATCCACATTTGGATCTGTATTTCTAATATGTTGTAGAATTCAGAGGAAACCTCCATTGTTGTTCCTCAGCAGTGAGACAGGGTCTCTCACTGAACCTGAATCTTGCTAGGTGAGTCTGTCTGGTCACAAAGCTCCATGGATCCACCTATAGCCACCTTTCCAGACTAGGATTCCAGGAGCACACTGCCACACCCGGCCTTCCGTGTGGGTTCTGGGGATGTAACCCAGGCCCGGCTTGTGTAGGGAGTACTTGACTGACTCCGCCACCTCCTGTCCTGAGCTCTGTGTTTAGACACAGACCTAGAGCAGCAGCTATGGCTGCTGGCTCGCCTGGCCTGTGATCTCTACGTCCTTGATGATGGTAGCACTGCCTCAGTGTTCTTTTTCAGTCACAGTTATGGCCATGAACATAGCAGTGGCAGAAGGAGCAATTTTGATCCTGGAGTTCTTTAGCAGATGTCTACCATGGCTTCACCACTCCAGAAAACCAGAGAACCAACTGAGACTCCAGATACTAAGCTTTTTAAGGTCACTCCTGTACGAATCCAGTCGGATAGCTTCCACGCAGAACTCTTAAGTGGAGCTGGTGGGAGGGGAGATGCTTGCTCTCAGTCCTTTCCTCACCCATCTGCAGTTCCCAGGAATCCATTGGGTGAAGGGCCTGGGGACTACAAATGAGCGGATCCCCATTGTTACTGAGCTTGGGTTGAGAAACACCCAAAATGGACTAAAAATGTCTTTTCAGTGCCTGCTCATTGAATGCAAATTTTCATTCAGAGAGTGATAGTTTGACTCTGCCTTAGTTCTTATACAATACCACTTTAATCTTATTTTAGATGGCTAGGTTCCGGAGGAGGCTTTCATCCCACAGAAAATTTCATTTTTTGATCATTTCAGATAGACCTGTTATTTGAATTTGCCTTTTCCTTCTTTTAATACGGTGCCGTAGTCCTTTCACATCTAGATTTTGTACTGTAATGCTATTTCTTGGTGGAATGTTGTCACGGTGGGGCATTAATGATGAAGATGTCAGAATTGTATTCTAAATGGTAGTAAAATTCAAATAAAGACTCCAGTAGAAAAATGTGCCTATAAATATTTTAAGAGATCTCTTTTGGGGAGGCATTATTTTTTTTTCTCTCAGCAAAAGGAAATGTTGATTGATACAAATACCTTAGGAGATACATTTTCTTGTTGAACGCGCCATCATAAGAAATAGTCACGTAAATCTTGCTTGTCAGAACTCCCACAGAGGTCAGTGTGCTGGATAAAAAGCGGTTTCAGCTCTGCTTTCCTGTGTAAACGTTTTATCTAGGTCTGCCCACCGTGGGGAATGTGATGGTTCTAATAACACCCCGGCCCATCTAACTCAGTTTCTTTCTCTCCATCAAAAACTCTAAAATGACGATTTCAAAGACAGAGATTAGCCATGTTTCCTCCACAGGAAACGACGAAGGTATTACTGAGATGGGATCTGAGTCAGAGCTTCAGTATTGACCTTATCTCCTCTCAGTTTCATCTTGTGCACAGGACAGAAGTGAAATCTGGTATGAAAATAGGCTTCTGCGAGGCCCACGGAAACTGCAGCAAACCATCCATATTCATCTTCCTTTGGGGATGTTCCTGCTCAGCATGTTCAAATATTTGGGATCAATGTAAAGATTGGAGCTCAGTTCTCAAAAGACTTCAGGTCATTGCTTCAGAGCTGTGTTTTCTTAGAACTAAGGCTCTGCCTCTTTGCACACTGAGATAAGATATTGTATTTGACATAGATATCTTCCCCCTCCTCTGGATTAAATATAAATGTTCTCATTATCTATTTAGTCTTTTTTCTTTTTTGAAAAAAACAAAAAAACGAACACTCAACCACAACAAAAAGTGAAGAAAATGAATTTTGGCTATTACATCTAACCTACTTGGATGGAAAAGCATTCTTTGAGGCTGGAGAGATGGCTCAGAGGTTAGGAGCACTGGCTGGTCTTCCAGAGGTCCTGAGTTCAAATCCCAGCAACCTTATGGTGGCTCACAACCATCTGTAATGAGATCTGGTGCCCTCTTCTGGCCTGCAGGGATACATGTACTGTATACATAATAAATAAATCTTAAAAAAAAAAAAAGCATTCTTTAGTCCTACACCCTTCCAGTTCATTCATTCCAGCTCTGAAAGCACCTATCAGACCTTATGGGGGTGCTCTTTATCCACTCCTTGTGAGCTGGGGTGGGGGCTTGCATGTTTAGATTCCTTTAGGAACAGTAAGTAGTCTTTAGGCAAAGGAGGAGACAGCACTGTGGTCAGAGAACGTGAACTTGACTGCACACTATCTCCAGCTCTCGGAGCTCTTGTCACCTGTTGAGCAAAATTAATCTTTAATTTAGTTTTTCCAAATGCAATTAGTTCTCTTCACAACAGTCCTATGAGCTAGATGCTTCCATTTTCATTTTTTCAGGTGAGAAAATGGGCTTCTAGCTACTTTAGGCCCCAGTTGGATTCAGAGCCAACATTTGAATCCTGATCTGTCTGACATCAGTATCTCTTCACTACACGCTACACTGGCTGAAAATATAAATAACAGTTGATGACTGAAGGCCTGGAAAAGTCAACAGAAAATGAGATTCATCTCCAGGGTCAGAGGGATTAAACCAGAAGCTGGAAGGCTTTATCCGCTCCAGTGTGGCAGGGCCTCCTTTTAATGACTTCCCCTTGCAGGCGAAATTCTCCGGAAGAATGCTGTTGACAGCCTTCAATGCACCATAAATAACACCCAGGTGCTCTGGAGGACCCCTCTCCTCACCCTCCTCTGGGAGCTTTGCAAAGGCCTCAAAATTAACCCTCTCAAAACCAACCATGCTACTCCTCCTTGAGACTTAGTTGCTCATAATGGATGGCTGCTTTGCAACTTTTCTAGGTGTATTTGTAATAATTATCACTTCCTGTGTGTGTCAGCCACACAGTTAGGGTTTAGGGTCTCTGTGTAGTTGGTATCTAAGAATTCTGCCAACTTGTTATTTGCTTGTTTGTGGTAGAGAAAAGTTGCCTAAACTTACGGCTTCTTTCAGGCTGGGCCAGGCTTTGTTTTTTTCATCCTTGGCCTTGGATGAAGAGGGCTCAGGACAAGTGCTCAGAAAAGCCTAATGAGTGAAACCAAATATGGAGTCAGTTCTCCTAAGCTTTGTGACAGGGAAATACATTTTGGATAGGAGAATCTTGGCTATAGAAATCACAGTGCAGAACATGATAGGATGTTATGGAGAAATACCAAGAGCCTGGGTGCTCCAGAGTTTGGATAAGTCTATCCAGGGGTATCTGATGGCTGTAGGTACCCACCAAACCAGTGACAACAAGATAGAAACCTTGACCCCTAGGAGGTGCTTCTTGTTCTCAGAAACAGGTGAGGGTAAGACTAGAGACATTTTTTTACTTACACTTTTCTAGTTTACGGAATGTTTTCATAATCATTCAGTCCTCACAAAATTAAAATATAATAAAGAAGAGAAGTGGAAGAGGAGGGAATGGGAAGGGAGGGGAGGAGAAGGGGGAGGGAAGGATCGGGAGGATGGAGAAGGGAAAGGGGAGGGGGAGAAAGGGGAGGAGGGGAAGGAGGGGAAAAGGGAGAAGAGGGAGGAGGGGGAAGAGGGAGAGAGGGAGGAGAAAGGAAAGGAAGGGAAGGAGGGGAAGGAGATGATTCATGGGAAAACCAGTGAGTGACTGGGCTTGGAATTCTCCAAGCTGCAGGCTGGCTGTAGACACATCACTGTACAAAGCTTCCCTCCAATTCTAGCCTGCTGATTTGGGAATTGCCAGTTGCCAGGATGGAGTGAGTCAGTTCCTTCAAATTGAAGGGCAGGGAGAAAAATTCCAAATAGAGGACACAGTACAGAGATCGGCATACCTTGACAGTTCAGAGAGACAGAACTGAGAAGGCTGGGCCTGGGATGCTGGACCTGGGCAAGGACAGAACAGTGGATGAAGCTATCGAGAGAGTTAGGGCAAAACCGTGAGAGTGGAAGATGAAGGTAATACTTGGTGGACTTGGTGCTGACTGAGGAAGTCACACCATGATTATGCTTGAGAGGAGACAGGCCCTGCTCGGGTTCTGGTCATGAATGTAAAGCACTGATCAATCTGTGGGGGCTTAGCTAGCTAACTTCACCTCTACTGCTGAGTCCAATGTCTGGGAGCTCCTAAGCCAAGGATAACCTCTGCTCCCTGCATTTATCAGTTCTGAACTAGGCAGAATCGAGGACAGGTGCTCAGAAAAGATTATGGCACATTTGGAGCCAGTTGTTCAAAGTTCAATGCTACTAGACTTAAGGAAATAATCAGGATGGAATTTCCAAGAGACAGGACCTGAAGAAAATCGAGCATATCTCCAAGCACCCATAGATTTCTGGCTGCCTGTGGAATCCCAAGCTGGATGTTTTCCTGCTTCACATTTTTTTAAGTGTTAATTAGCTCACCCTGCCCTGCCTGAATTCATTTGTTTCCCTTTAAATATGCTCAAGTATAAGTGTGTACATTCACACGTATCATTTAATGTAAGCCTCCCCTTTCCCTGATTCTCTGGTTCTGTTAGGGGAAATTAGGGCGAAAACTCAATTTCAGTCAAATACCCATCTACTACTCTAGCCATTTCCCATCTGCCATTGTCTTTATCAACCACCTCTTGAGGCTTTAATCAGTCTCTGCCTTTCTGCTTTGTCCTGTGCTGTATGGTCAGGTCCTCCCTGCTCTGTTTTTATTCTTAGTTTCTTTTGACTCTGAAGTGAAAATTCATTATTTTCTCTGGGAGACTAAGTCCTTCTTTGATGCATTTTCATATTTCAAAACACTCCTTTGAGTAACATGCTTATTTTGCCCACAAAAGACATTTTGAGCAAGATGTATGTCCTAGGGGCATTGGCACTATTGCTGGGCACAACTCAGAGGGTTTTGTGATGGTGTGTTAGTTGTGTTTCTTGTTGCTGTGATAAAATACCTGGGGAAAAACAAAGGAAGGAATGGTTTATTTTGGCTCACAGTCCAAGGGTATAGTCCATCAGGGTGGCAGGAGCCTGGGGTGGCTAGTTCATATTGCAATCCCAGTCAGGAAGCAGAGAGAGATGAATGCTAATGTCCAACTTGCTTTCTCCTTTCTATTCAGTCCAGGACCTTGGCTCAGATAATGGTACTGTCTATATTTAGGATAGATCTTCCTATCTCAATTAACCTAAACTAGATAATCCCTCAGAGAATTGTCCAGAGTTTGTCTTTTTAGTAATTCTAGGATTCTGATGATTAATTTTATATGCCAACTTGGCTAGATCACAGTATCTAGGTAGTTGGTTAAATGTGTTTATATGTTGTTGGGAAGACATTTTGAGATAAATAGATTGTACTCCGTGGTATTATGGGCTCTATACAATCAGCTGAAAACCTTTAGAAGACAGACCTTCCCCTAAGGAATTCTGTAGGGCAGGCTGGCTCCATGCTTACATGGCTATACCATTGCCTCCCCCTGTCTCTAGTCTACTCATCTACCCTCAAGATTTTGGATTTGCCCATTGCCAGAACCTCATGAGTCAGTGTTCCTTGTGTCTGTCTTTTATCTCCATCTCTCTGTTTCTTTCTCTCTTTCTCATTCCATTATTTTACTTTTCCTGGAAAACAGTGATTAATTACATACCTGTGGCTAGTTTTCTTCATGTCTGTATTCTATTTCTCCAGAAGGATTATAGCTTTAAACAATCCATTCCATAAATACTCACTGGATATTCCCTAGGTGCTAGATGCCAATGAAACAGCACTTATGTGCACCGACATCTCTTCCACCTCTTTTCCCTGCATAGTAGCCCCCATATCACTGAACTCCCATCTTGTTTCCTGTCTTGTTTTTTGCCTTTGGTAGAGGAGAGCATAACCCACTGCCACCATTGATTGATACTCAGTTTGAAGAGACCTGGCTACTCACTGAAAGTTTTCTAGAGTCTTCAGTCTTTCTTCCTAGTCCTACTTTTCAGTGTTTTATGAACCTTCTGGTACTTTGAGGTCTCCCCAAGTTCACTATTGAACTTTGCTGGACCTTAAGCCCATTGATACATTTCACAGATTTTACAGTGTCAGGATGAAGTCAGGCACTTGGCATTACCAAGTTTCCTAAAGACATGTATTCCTGGTGAATGTGCGTGCATCAGCAGTAGCCATAGCCATCATTACGGTCAATTAAGGTAGACTGTCTGCAATAGCACCTCTCCCTTTGATAGGCAATGAAACCACAGAGGTTCAGCTGGGTATGTGGTCCCTTAGTAGAAGGGACTCCCCCAGTCCTCCTTATATAGAAGTGTGACCATTTAGGAAAAAACAATCTGATGAATAGAACACAAGAGGAAAGGTTATATAGAATTTCTGAGTACAGAATGAAAGCAAAGGTTAGGGTGGGAGCAAGGTCAACCTGAGTGTTGGCTAAGATTGGGGTAACATGCCCAGAGTTTTCTGTGACTATGGCTTGAGTGCATTTTGGGGGAAGATGGAGCAAGGGAACAAAAGGAGCCTAAACCCTTGATGATCTACTGGAGTGACCACATTGCTTTGGAAACACTTTCAGTAAGCTTGGTTTTATTCTTTTTAACTTTAAAGACTTTTCTGAGAGAGAAGTGGAGAGGTTTGGTCACTGCCATGCAAGTTGTTCCAAGAAAACTGAACCCCTGACTAATCATGGACATGGATGAACATATCCCTCAATTACCCAACATGTTTTCCATGTAATTCCTTCTTACAATGCAAGGTAGGGTGGATGTCTTGCACACCCTGTCAGCCTGCTAAGCTTGCCTGTCCAAACAGAGCTCTATGTGACTTTACTGCCCTGGCGTGTTGGTACACATGCTCCCCCCACCAGAGTTCAGGGCCTGAGCATGTGGGAAAGATTGAATGCAGCAAGATTTTCTACTCACAACAAATCAAACAGGCCTGGAACCGAGGACAGTGTGAGTCTCACTGTGGAATGTTCTGGCTTCTGTGTAGATCTTCTGCCAGGGGATTCCAGAGACTCCTTTCAGTTACAGAGAGATTAAAATTCCTTCAAATGTGCACAGTAGTCCATGCTACAGTGACAAACACAATCCCAGCAGGGAAAAGCACTGCCTGGGTTTTGCTTATGTATAATTATTAGGTTCTGTATACTGAGTATAAGCTAGTTTACTATGTGATCTTGAAGGGAAATACTATGTTCCCTTCAAAGACCAAACAATTCATGTTCTGAAAGCTTGGATGCTGGTCACAGTTCCAATTTTGTATACTTCAACAAGTAAAACTTTTTTTTCAGGGCCTTGAAACTGTAGTATTCATTCACCCATTCATCCATCTCTCATTCATACATCCACCATCCACCCAACCATTCATTTGTTATCTATCCATTCACCATCTATCTACCATCTACCCATCTATTGCCTATTATCATTCTTCCATCCACTGTCCATGCATTTACTACCTATTCACTGTGTATCTATTGTCCATCCAGTCATCATTCATTCCTATATCATCCCATCCACCATCAATACATCATCCATCATCCATCCATCGCCCATCTACCATCCATCATATATAATCATTTAATATCTATCTGTCATTCAACCATCATTCATCAACCTACCATCTAACATTCACAAATCTACCACCTATCCATTCATAATCATCCATTCAACTATCATCCATCCACCATCCTCCCATCCATCATTCATCTATTACTCACCCAGACATTCATCTATCATCCATCTGTCCATTCATTCACCCATCCATCTATACATCCATCCACCCATCCACCATCATAAGTTACCTGTCATTCATTCATCAATGATACATCTATTATCTATCTGTCCATCAGCTAGTCATTCATTCATTCATCCATCATCTATCCATCATTCATTGATCTTTCTACCAGCTATTCTCCATCCATCTATTTGTCATCCATTGATCCATCCACCCTTCATTCATCCAGTTCAAGATTTATTAAACATGAAGTTTTGCAGGTTCTGTGCACAGAGATGAACAAGACATATCTTTCTCCGCTAGACAGTTTGCTACCTACCTGAGAGTTTACAGTAAATGGATGGGATTGTATTTGAAAATGTCTAAAAGCATAAAGTAGATACATATAACTAATGGGATATTTTCAAGTCATACCTTGTAAGCCTTGTTTTCCTTTCTTTAAGCATACCATAAGAAGCCAATGGAGGAAAAGGCATGAAATTTGTCAGCTGGTTACTATAGCCACTGGCAGTAGCTGCTGAATCACAGACAGGCATTCCCATGAGGATAAAGGTATCCTTAGGACGTTAGTTACTGAGAAGGATCTTGTAGCCACCCATCTTTAAGACCCCTTATAGCTAAAGGTACCTCAGGCCACAGACACCTGTCTTTATGGTTGAAGATGCATCTGTCAGCCAGGAGAGAAATTTCAGTATTTTATTGAAAGCATTTTGCAGCAGGAAATTCTTCTCTTTTTTTCCTTGCTGGTGCCAGCATAATTTAACTGTGATTTAATAGCTCCTTTCATTTACTTGCTAAATTATGCCTTTCCATCACCTTCCCTTTGGGTTTTCCCTCCTTTTGGTCCTACAACCTCCCATTATTTATTAATGCCCCATAATACATGATGGAGGCAGGCAGAACACAGTCGTTTCACAGTGATTTAGGGGCTCCTGGCAGTGAGACAGCAAGAACGGGTGCATATGCTTGGAGAGTCTCTCTCCTGTGCTTGCCTTTTTAGAGCAGGGTCAAACAGCTCCAAGCCAACTTCTATGTGAACTCTCCCGCCTCCCCTTCCCAGTCCACCCCCCAGCCATTTTCCTGCTTGGAGCAAATTCAAACACTTGGCTCAGAATGATGGATGAGTCACAGTTCATGTTTTTTTTCCCCAAGATTCAACTGCTAGAATGAGAATGCTGTTCAAAGTGTGCTTAACTGAAGGAGAGCCAAGAGGTAACTCAGCTTCCCTTCAAGGAAGGAGCCCTGGGTAGGACTGGGAGATTTCAGACAATCTGAATCTCAAGGGAGTCAGCTCTGGAAAGACAAGCTAGGAAGATGGTTCTTGTAATTCTCATTTGGAGTAGCTTGGAACATTTGACAGGCCGAGCTGCATAGGAGAAGGGCCCATTTGGGTACATAGTGTGTTTCATGACCTACTCAAGAGTCTTGATCTCTCATACCAGGAGCTTCAGAGCACCTCCAGGAATTGGCGAGAGGCACAATCGGCATTCTCCACCTGGTTCTTTTCCTCATCTCTTCAGGTGTGCTTTGAACTACACTAGAATGTATTCACTCACATGGTAGATGAAGGAGGACCTGCTCAGTAGCACACAAACATGGGCTGTGCTTCCTTTGTGACTAAGTATTGATGGAGCAGATTGCTATCTCATCATTTGGAGATGATGATGTAGTCAAGCTTTCAGCACAGTGCCTAGCACTTAAAATGTTTGCCTTCCTTTCACTATGGGCTTCCAAACAGATACAGAAGTTACAAGGCAAGGGTGGGCTGCATGCGCAGAGTAGCCAGAAGGAGACCTGATCTCCCATGTAGGCTATCTAGTAACTGGTCTGAAAATCCAAAAGGAGCCACTCAACTTCTCTGCAGGCTTGGATAGTCTCTGTGATAACTTCCTGGTATAACTGCTCCTGACACTGCTCTAGTGGAGGCCTGGGAGGTTCTTAGAACACAGAGTGGTAGTCATTTAAGGAAGGGGTATACGAATTAGGAGCTCAAAGTGCATGGGTTTTGTGATTATTCCATTGGGCAACAATATCAAGCAGGAAAATTTCTTCTGGCTCTTAGACAGTCCAATCTTTTGTTCCTCTCTCCAGATCATTGATGTCTTTGGCTCATGCTATGCTGGACCTAACTGTGGAGCAATACAGTTGTACCAGCAGGCCCTTCTACTCTCCTTCACCCTGGACTGCAGGCACCTGTTTCATGGCTCTGGATGGTGACAAGAGCCTTGGAGCATGGACATTGCCCTCTGGAGACATGTCCTGAGGTTCCCCAGGGGTCTATGTAGCCATTCACCATCTGTTGAACTAGAGAGAGCTCAAGGACAGAGGAGAGGAGCTGAGATGAAACAGCATCTGGAATGGTTATTTTGATCCTCTGTCCCTTTACTTGAGGTGACCTCCTGCCTCAATCTCCAGCTAGCAGAGGGTGGCAAAGAGAGGGAGTCTGTGAAGAGGCATCCCTTGCTCATCTTCAACATACTCCTCTGCTGCAAGCTGACTTTGTGGTGACCTCTGCAGTGCCCCTATTCACATCTCTGCAGTGCCTGGGTTTGCAATGACATGCTCATAGTTTCCTTCAGAAGTTTCATTCATATAGCTCCCAGGCTGGGGAACTTCAGAGGGCCAGGCTGCTCTGTAACTAACATGAATGTGTAATCTGCCTAAGCCTTGACTAATGTGTTCCTTGCATTATTAAACACAGATTAAATATATATGGATATTTAAATGTAATGTGTTATTTCCCCAAATCTGGCTTCTTGGTGTTCCCGACTTACGCCTTTTCAGTGCTCATAATTGTCTCAGGGATCATGAATTACAGGCAGGAGCTGCAGCTCCCTTGCCTCTAAAGTCTTTGCCATTCCATTACATTTGTTGAAGAGATGCATCCCATAGTCCTTCCGCCCAGAAAATTACTGAGGGGGTTCTTCTCATGGGAATGTACTTTTCCTCTTCTCAGGCAGAGTTTGCTCCCTGCCAGCCAGTAAAAGTTGAGCTAGCTAGGGCCTTGCAGACTTGTGGTTTGTGTCTGCTCTACAGGAAACCTTGTATCCCTGGTAAATCACCTAACAGCAAGCTAAACTAAGCTTGTTGCCCTCTACCTACTGTCCAGCAGTCACATGTCCTGTGTAGGTGCTTGCAGGACCCTAGGGAAATCTGGTTGCTTTTTTTGGTATTTGATTGGTGTGTGTGTGTGTGTGTGTGTGTGTGTGTGTGTGTGTGTGTGTGTGTGTGTAGCTCCCCTATTGAGCTAAACTAGCTAGTCAGCAAGCTCCAGGGATTCATTCACCTGCTTTGCCTCCCTTGAGTTAGGGTTGCAAGCACACACCATACGTGGCTCTTTTACATGTGCTCTGGGGATCAAACTCAGATCTTCATGCTTGCCAGACAAATACTATTGATTACATTATCTCTTCAGTCCCCATTTAAAAAAAATAATTGTATTTCCTTGGAAGATGATTGCTTAATATCTCAGCCTAATGGCATGGAAAATTTCCATCCATGGGAAGTAGCAGCTTGAATTTGAAGACTATCCAAATGACTCCACTCTTGCCTGCCCCAGATTTCTCTCCATTGCAAAGCCGGATAGAGGATAGGTCTTGGTTACCTTTAAAGTATTTGCAGACTCTCTCTAGAGAAGTAGGAGGACTGGATGCCTGGTGTGGTTCCCTCTTTAGCTATGCAGCCGATTTCCTTGCTCCATGAAAATCCACTCCTCTTTTAGTCTTGGTTAATGTTTTTCTCCTGCTACTATTAGGCCAACTGAGCAAGAAACTGGGCTTGTGTTTCTTATACTTGTCTGTACTGGTATATTGTATACGATCTATCAGCCACTGATCTCTTAGAGATGTTTTCCACCCAGCAATAGCTGACGGTGTTTCTCCTCTTCCAGTCCATTCCTTAAAACCAGCCATCGAGAAACATTTACACCATGGGAATTGGCCACAAAATAAGGTAGCAAGGTTGTTTTCCCTTGGAGAACTGATTCTTGAAACTGAGCAGCACAGCTGGGCATCTTGAAACATACCTGTCATCTGAGCCTCCTCCCCTAGAGGTGGGAACAGAAGTATGAAATTCAAATCTGGCCTGAACTATATGCAGAGATCCTGTCTCAACCTGACCCTTTCCAACAAACAAACAAACAAACAAACAAACAAACAAACAAACCAATCAGGAAAAAACCAGCCATGCACTGTTGTAAGCTCCCTCAGGGTGACTCTATATATTTAAATATGACTGAGCACATGGGGTTTAAGGCTGGTAGCCCTTGTGGCTGAGCACAGAGCACAGTTATCTCTGATCTTCTTGGTTTGCCTCTACAGTTATAATCTCTGCCAAATATCACAGATTTCCATACTTGCCTCTTGTCTATAATCCTGCACAGCTGCTGTTAGTTACTCTCACAGCTAAGAGGTACTCTATCTCAGCCCCAGACTTCCCTGAATTGGGAGTCATAGGAGCTATTTAAGGGAGGAAACTTTTGTTTTTCAGCTTCCCAGGACAATTATTGACATTTGGCCTCTTCCACTAGGAAAGTCAGCACAGCCAGGTGACCTAAGGCTTACCTGAGAAGGATGAAAGGGGTGGATCTGGGGACTGTGGGTTTGGAAGAGCAATACTTGGCTGGACCAACTCCAGCGACAGTCCACTTATCAACTGGGTTCTGAAAAACCCACAGAAAAGAAAAAGCCCTATTTGGTGGTCATGGCGTGCAGCATTCCACATATTTGCTCACAATACAACATGCAGCACGTGGAAGTTTCTGTTTCTATTCTCTTGGGGCTGGGAGGTCTTCACAATAGCTTGCTTTTAGTTGTCCTCAGAAATGTATATGCAGTATATAGCTTGGGACAAGTTAGGGATTTATTAAGCAGTCACTGGGTCAGGGGAGAGTCTTCAGTGACATTCAAGGCTGTGGGCTGTGGTTGCAGGATGCAGAGAGGTTTGCCCCACCCCCACTCTGAACTCTGTTTTATTCTGCTTGCTTCAAAGTGCCTAGCCAGGCCACTCAAAGAAAGGGAGGGAATTCTCAAGATGTGAGGAGGCAAACAGGAGAGAGGTTATGGCAGGAGGGATCCAGCCTTTGTGCTTTGCAGTTCCAACTCTTCAGGGGTTGTTCAGCTCAGGCAAGCAGGGAGTTAAGGTCTGAGGAGAATGGAATTTTCCCTGTGGCTGTACAGACTTGTTTTAACCACAGGAATGAACACAAGATGCGACTTGTTCCCTCTGCTATTGTCTGAATCCCCTTTCCCTCCAGCAGGCAGCCAGGCTAATGTGTGACATTTCTCCAGGCATCCAGAGTGCTCCCTGCCCTTCTCTTTATAGCGTTTCTGCTGCCCTCCTCCCAGACTCTCACTAACCTCACCTTCAAAGGCTTTTCAGTAAGCCGGAGCTATCCTCTGTGGACTGGGCAGGGAAGACATGTGGATTTGGGTTATTTATTAATTTTAAGATGTGTGCGTCCCATTCTTTCTGTGCCATCCTCTGCAATTCCTTTTGGCAACCTCAAAAATTCTGCCATCATCTCTTGCCAATCCCTAAGTGGGGTGATGGGCATCAGACACCAGGCAGACTAAATCACTCCATGAGGATCCACCCATGCTGGCTGGGACTCCAACGGCCCCATCAGCACACTGAAAGGACAGCTCTTTTCCTCTCAATTAATTCTTGTTGCCAGCCCCCAAGCACTAAGTCCTTCCAAGCCTTGGTTAGAGGTCTTATTTTATGGATGTGCCAGTTGTCTAGTCTCTGCATAGCTCAGGGGAGGCCTCTACCCAACCCCAGCACATTTCCATCATTAACCTTGAGTACAGGGGAACTCGGCTTTACTCCCAGATGGTGAGATAGACAAAGGGTATAGGAGAGGGATTATGTCACAGTCCTCTCCCTTGACATCCCCATGTTCTTGTTCTACCTTTTCACCCTTTTGCCTGGTTCTCCAGTTCTCTGTGCATCCCAGGATGACAAGTGACAACAGAGAGGTCAGTATGCTTTGGCATCTTAAGTACACCTGGAGCTGGGGACTCATTTCTCCCTGCCAGTACTACAATAGAAAAGCCTTCCTACAGACAATTTTCTTTAAAAATCCTCTTTAAAGCAGCATTAGAAAAATTAAAATATATTTCTTTCCAAAGCATAACTCTTGGATAAGGTGCAGAGAAAGTTCAACGAGAAGCCAAACTTTGGTTTCAAATATAAGACACCTTTATTTGAATTATAATCATAATGATACAATGTGTTTGGGATTTAATTATTTGGAATTAGAGTAAAGAAAGACATCCTGTAATTACCATTGAACTTATCTTGAGGCATAAATCTAATAATTAAACACTTTCAGATTTCAGATTTCAGATTTCATTCAGTGAGTAATGAAATAGCAAAAGCACCATGGATTCCCTCTCACATTTGTAAAGAAGGTTCTAGAAACATCAGTGGGTCTCAGTGGAAATACCTCATAGTCATTGTGTGTAAAGTACACGTGTCAGCAAAATAAAAAACCCAGGAACAGGGTGTCTGAGCAGCCAAGGTTTGATAGCAATTGGGTGTGAATGACAAATTATTCCTTCTAGAGAGCGAGAGGGAGAAAGGAAGAGAAGGAGAGAGTGGGAGGGAAGAAAGAGAGGGAGAGAAGGAAAGAAGAGGACAGGGAGCAAAGGGGAGATGAAGAGAGTGGGAGGGGAGGGAGTAGGAGGGGAGAGCAGGGGAAGAGAAGAGAGATGGGGAGAAAATAAAAGAGTGGGAAGGAGGCCATTAAGACTTGGGAAGTAAACAAAACAGCTTGTAAGTCTCAGGAAGTCCCTGAAACTGACCAGATGCACAAGGCTCCTTCTCCAAGATTATAAAAGCAGAAAGGAATGTGGAGAAGATTCCCTAATCTGTCAAGCTGCCTATAAGTCATTTAGAGAGCCCCAAGGTTTCTACTTTTGTGAGTCATCACCCGTGCTGGAGTGCACTTTTCAGACATTCAGGTGCTTTTTAGTTGTCCCTGCTCCTGAAGTAAACCCCTACTCAGACTCCTATAACCCAATAAACTCATTGGTTCAGGAAATTAAATATTGGTGGTATCCTTTCTTTGGTTCCTTATCTGGAATAAGTAGATATTTGTTCATGTATTCCCAAGGGATGCTCATCTGTAAAATGGGAATAATCAATGCACAAAGTTATGCAAAAGAAGACACAGAATGAGCTCAGCATGATACCCAACACTACAATTATTTACAGCTGTCCATAAGAGACTCTTGTTAGACCTTGTGGAATGATGCTAACTATAGAAATGAAGGAAATCTCAGAGAATATAGCACATGAGATGTGGTCACATTTTCCATTCCCATTCTCTTAAATTGTAGACATCACTTAAGGATTCATTATTGATCTCTTCTTTAGATCTTTGGAAATTTAACTATCCACATAATGTGACTGTATAATTTATGTGACTAGACTCTAAAGTTTTATATTGGGCACCAATGGTTCATCTAACACCAGTACCCTCTTTTAATTTTCTCTGCACATATGCTTCCCCAGCCTGAGTGCTCCAATTTATAGCAAGTGTTGCCCAAAGGTTCTTGTTTCTTTGGGCAATGGGACCACACTCCAGATCTTAAAGACTAAGTGCCCTCTGATGTTTCCATCTTCTTATTTATGTCCAGTCAACATGAAGTTTATGTCTATTTTATTGTCCCAAGAACTGAGGCTGCTCTTTTAACATGGGCAACTGCATTACCTTTCTAACTGGTCAATAATTACCCTTGTCATGGTGCTGCACAGTCTTCACACTAAACTTCCAGACGATAATTCTAATAATATTAGTTCATGTTCAGAGAGCTGGAACAATGAAAAAGGAGGAAAGACCTATTTTGTGCACTGTTCTTTTCTCTGGACATAGGCTGTCTTCCCTTTATTTGTCTTCAGCTCTCAGTGCTCCTGCCCTCACATTGGTCCTCCCCAAAATTTCACCCACTGGACTCTTACTCCTTCAGGTGGCTCACTGCTTGCTCTTTGACCGTCTTTCCCCAGTCACTTCCGGTGGACAGAGCCTCTTCTCTTTCTGCGATGCTGAAGGACTTAGTATATATCCCCCCTTTGATGGTCATGATATTGTACTGTCTTAAGGTTTAACTAATGACCACAAACATCGTGCCATGTTATTTTTATTAGTTTGAAAAATGACACCCTTATATGTTTATGTATCATATGTGAGCTTACATGGTTTGCCTCTTCCAGACGAGGAAACTGAGGCTTACAACATTAAGTCAGTTGTCCAATGTTCAGAAGGATCAATCAGAAGAATCATTGTGAACTCAAGCCCATCTGGTTCCAAAGTCATCACAGAATATTGGTAGGTGGCTGGAGTTGAAAGAGAAAGAAGAGGCAGTTGAAAGATGGGGCAACTTTTGCAGAAAGCTTTACAGGAAAGGAGTTGGCAAGTTGGGCTGTGACAACTAGACGCTTGCAGACAGGTGCAGAGGAGGGAACACTGGTCAAGAGGACAGATGAAGTATGGCAGAGGACCCTCAGTGAATGCTATAGCCAGTGAATTGGAAGGCAGGACTGCCCTTCTTTCCTGCCTTGAGCTGCACCCATTGTAAGGGACCTCCATGCTCCTCTATCCTACCTGTATTTGCAGACCAAAGAGGAGGAGGCTGTTCGGCACAGGGCTTCTCTACTCCAGGGAAAGCTCTGGGACTCAGACTTTTAGGCACTTCCAACTCTAGTCTTTAGGTGTTCTGTCTGGTAAGCAGAGTTCCTTCCTGGGCAACCTGGCCATCCCACACCTGCCCAGACTCAGCATGCAGCCCTCTCTGAGCAAATCCACAGTTATCTCTCAAGGCAAGGTCAGAGTGGACAAGCACTTCCCTGGGAAGCAGGCACTGTACCAGGGGTCTTTGTCACTCTATGTTCTATGTTGCTGGCCCTCACTCCCAGAACTGCCTGGGCTAAGGCTACTGCAGGCCCTCTGAGTCAGTACCTCCCCAGGCCTGGGCTCCATCATGTAGAATCTCAGCTCCAAAGAACAGGGGAAGCAACAGGGGAAACTTAACTAAACTATTTTACCAGGAGAAGCAGGAGGAGAGTCCTGGCATCTCAACTAAACAGGAAGCAGCAGGAGCTCCCTGTTCTGAAGGCTTCTCCATCTGTTAAAAAAAGCCGGTGAGTTAGGACCTGACTCACAACTCCAATTACAGATGGCTGCCAAGGCTCTGGGCATGGCCACATAGAGTCATGGTTATTTAAGGCCTGATATCAATCCCATACAGGATGATAGTCGAGTTTGAACAGATGTCTTAATCAAATGTCACTAACATATATTTCAGCCCAATAGTCAAAATGGATTCATAACCCTAACCAGAAATCTGGGCATGGTAATACAGGTACTAGGAAGCTGAGACAGGAGAATTATTGCAAATTCCTGAGACCAGTCTCAGGAAATATCAGACAAATATACAAATATGCATGTAAAAAGCCATCAATAGCAGTATTGGTGTATGTTAGAAAGAACCTCTGGTGTCAGCAGTTATAGCAGGAGATCAGGGCAGATCACAGCATGGCCTTCTAATCCTGAGGTACTGGACTGCATCTGTGTGTAGAGAGAACGAACAGCTTCAACTGAAAAGATAGGAGAATTCAGCAGAGGATATTTAGCTAGGTTTTTTTGTTTTAAAGAGGAAAACAAGAATTTTTATGTTTCAATCTTTTTGATGTTTCCCAATTTTTCTGTAGTAAGCATAAATTATTATTTTTTTTAATAAACCCAAGAAATGACACAGAATAGACTAGTAGCCTCTGTCCACACCCTGTTTCCTGAATCTGAGAATATTTTAGGCCACATGACATAAGAACTTTACATATGTGGTTAGATTAGGTGTGCCCAGACCCAGTGTGGTCATCCTGGCCTTTGTGTGGAAGATGGGTGGAGTTCCAGAAACCCAAAGGGGTTACATTGTTGATGGCAGAAACACCACCTAGGAGTCCCAAGAAGTAACAGGGCTCTGCCTTGATTCTCAGCCTGGTGAGACTCATGGCCTCAGAACCGTGAGTTTTCTTTTGTGTCAGGACACTAAGTTTCTGGTAATATTTTTGCTAGCAACAATGGCAAACTGATGCAGTATATTTTTCAAATCTGAAAAAGCAGTGCCCAAGAACCAGGTCTGGTTGTGCCGATTTCTTTTTACAGTAACGCTCTGGAGGGCAGCGGCAGAAAGACAGAGAGGTTTGAAGACACAGTGAGCTAGAGAATGATGTCTTATTTTAAATATCAAACAAATAATTATTATACTAACAAACCCACTGCCTATAATGGAGCTGTTGGGTAGAAGGCAGAAGAGAGATGGGAAGGGGTCTGGTTCAGGGACAATCCTTCTTAGACCACAGTGAAGTTGTAGAATGTTCTGGTGCATTAGTAGACTGATAGAGTTTCTATAACACTTAAACTACTTAAACTTTGCTCCCAGAATGCTTTAAGCTATTGAACATTCTCCTTTAACCTCTGGGAAGCTAGACTTTGCTCACCTCTCTGTCCCCAGCAGCTAGCCATCCCATAGCCACATGCTTTGAATGGGCAAATGCATGGCTGGAATTCTAGAAGTTTCAGTGTATCTCCAAGGAAACTTTTCCTCCACTGTGGGGACTTGAGGATAATTCCTTGTTTTCTGCATGCAGAGCTTAAAGCAAGCTTGATCCTCATACTGAAGCCCAATTCTGCATGTCAGCATTTGTACGCACAGTAATGCATAAAGCTACCATAAGCTTTGCTCTGAAGTGGTAGTGGGGTACTTGTTGTACTAGGGATACCTGCTTAGGTCTCAGGAGGATCCCAGTTCCACATGCTCTGATAATGCCTAAAAAGATGATATTCAGGGTCTTAGGACATGACTGAACAAGAAGGTGTTGTCCCAGACTTTTCTGAGCTTAACTATGCTTAGCAAGTGTGGAGTCCTGGGAGGCTTTGGAAGGGAGAGCATATATCAGCAAATCCCCAATAGTGTCTCCCAAGGTGGCTGTATTACTTATGTTTTTGCTGTGACCAAAGGCCAGATAGAAACAACCTAGCAGGGTAGGGGGTTTGTTTGGGCTCAGGTTTACAGAAGTTTTAGTTCGTGGTCATTTGTCTGTGTGTTCCGTGCTCCTGGGCCTTTTTGTGAAACAGAACATCAAGGCAAGGAAATGTGTGGAAGAAGAGACTGTATGTCATGGCAAGCAGGAATCAAACTGAGGACCGAACCAGGCACAACTTTACAAGGCACGTCTCCCAGTGACTTACTTCTTTCAGGAAGACTCTACTTTCTAAAGTTGCCAGAACCTCCCAAAATAATATCAACAGTTGGAGATCAAGCATTCAACAGACATGCTCCTGGAAGCCAGTTCATATTCAAACCATAACAGCTGTGTGGGACTCCAACTGCTGACGCAAGCATGGCCTTAACACACTTGCCCTGACTTTAAAGACAACCTTTCTGGTTGGTATGCTGTATTACAAGAGAATGTAAGTTGCCCCAGAGAGTTAAGAAGTGAGCATGGAAACAATGTGAAGGCATGACAAGGAGGAAGAGAGCTTGGCCAGGAGCTGGGCCGCTCACAAAAGCACTGCAGCTCTGTATTGCACTATCCCAGCATCCTTGTTTTGAAACTGCATCACAGGGGCTTATAGGAAAATGTGGCCATGAATACTCCACAGAAGAAATAAGAATCCTGGCCAGTGTAGAGATAAAATTAAAGAGCTAAAGGGGTATATCATAGAAGGGGGTAAAGGAAGACCAGTAGGCAGGACAAGTTCTCCTGTGTCCTAAATCAACAGAAATCCCGACTACAAGGTGCAGAACAGAAGAATCAATTCCCAAGTAACAAGGTAGCCCAAACAGGTTTGCCCCTTGTGCCAGGGAGCAGGGGGCAGGCTAAGTGCCCTTTGAGATTTCTCCCAGCATGGACTTGGCTCTTCTTTTCTCATAGTTGGCCACTTCTCCATCCTGTTTTTCTTTAGTGGGTGCATGGAGCTGCCATCCATGGCAACCAGAGGCATGTTAGTGGGAAAAGCAAGGACTTTGTTTTCAGGTAGTATCTCTGCTGAGGTGTGTGGTACAAGGGACTTTATTGTTTACTGTGTCATATATTTAACAGTTACTGTCTATAACTTCCTCTTTTCATCTCCAGGAGGGACTCAGGGGATGAGGGGCATGGAGCTCCATGTTAGATGCTTGCAGATTTACAACCCATGGCTGTAGGAGAACAGAACTCTTTAGAGTAAGGCATCAGGCAGCCTGCCCAGCTGGGAGGCTTCATTTTGTGGATGATCCCAGCTTAGACTACTAGCAATAGTGGAGAGGGTGCCTGAACTGGCCTACCCCAATAATCAGATTGGTGAACACCATAACTGTCATCATAGAGCCTTCATCCAGTAACTGATGAAAGCAAATAACAGAGATCCACAGCCAAGCACCAGGCTGAGCTCCACGAGTCCAGTTGAAGAGAGGGAAGAGGGATTATATGAGCAAGGGGTGGGGAGAGTCAAGATCATGATGGGGAAACCTACAAAGACAACCAAATCAAGCTAGTGGGAACTCATGAACTTTAGACCAACAGCAGTGGAGCCTCCACAGCACTGGACTAGGCCCTCTGCATAATCGAGACAGTTGTGTAGCTTGATCTGCTTAAGGAGCCCCTGGCAATAGGATCAGGATTCATCCCTGGTGCATGAGCTGGCTTTTTGGAGCCCATTACCTATGGTGGGACACCTTGCACAGCCTTGATGGAGGGGGAGGGGCTTGGACCTGCCTCTGCTCAATGGATTAGGCTCTGCTGACTCCCCAATGGAAGCCTTATCTTGTGGGAGGAGGAAATGAGGGGTGGGTTGGGGGAAGGTTGGAGGGGCGGGAGGAGGGAAGAGGGGGATCTGTGGTTGGTATGTAAAATGAATAAAAAAAATCCTTAATAAAAAAAATGAAATCTTGATTCTAAGGTCCTGATTTGCCTGTGGCTTTTCAAAATAAATTAAGCACATGGCAGTTCCTAAAGGACTAATACTTGGGGCTCCCTGATGGTCAGAGGGAGCAGAGGGAACAGACTCTAGCCACATGTGTTTTTTGTCTTCCTCCATGCTTATTCTGTTTTGCCTTTCTCTGCAGCACACTGAGCCCAAAGCTTGCCATGTACTTCTTACTTAGGAAATACTAAAGAGCCTTCTTTGCAAAGACATCCACCACATGCTTGTCTGAATTCTGGGAAAGCTTCACTGAGGGCTCTGCCACTTGATGAAGGGAGGCACCAGCTCCCTGAAGGCTGTGGGGCAGCACACCACACCTTTAGTTCCTGCGGCTGCGTTCTGAACACTGGGTGGCAGCACGGAACTTCCTAAGCCTCCAGCAGAGGCAAAGCTCAAACCTGAGCAATTCCCCCTTAAGAAGGCCACGCACAGAACCATGCAAAATGGGAGCAGTAATTCTGGGACGTGGCTAATCTCCGTAAGTCACCCGATTGCAGATACAAGTGACAGCTGCAATAGGGGTGATGTTCTCTCATTCGCTGTGTCACCAGGATGCTATTTCGAATCTTCTTGAGATTAGAAAAAGGATTACAATTGCCCCCAGGGCCTTGCTGTGTAATTTTTATCAGCTTTGATCTGTGAGTTCCCCCAGGCAGTGTGTGCGTATTCACGCACATGTGTCTATGTGTCTATATATGCACAGTGAACAGGCTCATGGTGTGATTTAAGGTTCTTATAAACTATATGGTTTTTGCCATTAGGTCTGTATTTCCAGGTTGGCTTCTAATTTCAAGAGTCTTGGATTTTCGTTTGGGCTCATTCCCTTGGATTCTACGGCATAGTGTTAATTTCATAGCTACACAGTTGGTGCAGAATAGATTCCCAGAACAGAGTGGTAAGAGACTCCATCTTTGTTCTAATACTTTGCTGACTCACTATTTTAAAACATTTAGTGGTGTTTAAATAAGGGGTCTTGGATTTTTTATAGATATATTGTAACCAAGTTGACACATTCCTCTAAAGCTCAGGGAGTGAATGAAACACACAAGTCTTATAAAACTCCTGAAACTTACCAAGATTCACAGGTCCCTTCTCAAAGTTGTGTAAGTGTAATAACTCCAAGTGGATTAGGAGCTCCAGGGGTGCATCTTTTATAAGTTGCTGTCCATGCTGAGGTGGATTTTTGGGGATGCAGCTGCCTTTGAATCACTAGTGCTGCTGAAAGTAAGTTCAGGAAGCTTACTGGTTCATTAGGCCAGATGTTAAGTGGGACTGTTTCTCAGATCTGTTGTCATTGCCCTGTCTGGGATGAATAGATGTTTGCACACATCTCCCCAAGAAAACTCACTCAACACATTTCCACTGTGACTGGGCTCCACATATCATACAGTCAGTCCTACCACAGGGGAGCAGAGGTAAATTCTGACAAAAATCTTGACTGTTCTTTTCTATCTCAGTCTCATTGCCGTGACTAGCTTGGCTTAGAACAAAGATACACAAAACATGGGCTTTTGGACAGATGGGCTTATGGCTTGTACTTGGTGCCCTTCGTGAGGCCTTCTCTCACTGGGAGTCATTGTTAAATGTCAAGATGCACACATGACTATTCAGCACTTTGTAAGCACTCGACAATGCTGTTTACCTCGGTATCCGTGCCTTTTGGACATTAGCACCAATTCTTTCTACATTATCTCCATTACCTAACAGGTATACCCAGTCGGAGTTAAATCTTGGTTACATTTACAGTGAAGAATTGCTAGGGTTAATGTTTATCCTGTAGTCCAATTTCTTATGTGTTAAAAGAGTTCCTTTGTTTTTAGACAAGGTCTTGCTCTGTAGCCCAAGCTAGTTTGGAGCTCTTTGTGCAGGCTGGCCTGGAACTCATCACTCTCTTGTCTCAGCCTGACCAATTCTGGAATTACAGACTTGGGCCAACTATACTTTCCCTTGAAAGCAGTTCCTTGTTATGCTTAGGCCTCTGTTCAGGGTAGGATATGCATGCATGGCCATGCAGTTCTAATTTCTTGGGAAAGCTGCCTGCGTGTAACTCCCTACAGGTTCTAGAACCTCTAAAAGGAGCCTCTGATGGAGATGCCTCTCCCAGGGACCTCTAATTACCTAGATGTACTGTACTGTTATAACATCCACAGACACCTGACAAACAGCCATTAATCCTGCCCTCCCAGCTTCACGTCACATATGGTTCATGACAGATGAATCTTCTGCCTGGGCACATCTGGAAAGTCTGGGGTCCAATGCTGCCTCTATTAAGGACTCTTGTGTGGTCTTCAACAGCTTTTCTGGACCTCAATTCTTCATGTGCAAACTGTAGTTAATAAATTACAGATGGGCATTACTCCTGTGAACAAATGCTACGAAGATAAACCAACATGGAAACATTCTGTTAAGAGCAGAAATGATTTCACAATGGGAAGAACTGCAATATTGCGTTTCAACAGTTATGCTCAAGTCCAAAATCCAAGGCTACACTGAACAACATGCTTTTGTAGGCACTGAAACTTCCTGTTTCTGAGCCTGGGGTAGGCATATTCAAGGGACAAATAGAAAAATTCCTCTAAACACCAAAATGTTCACAGGACATTTGCTCTCGCTCAAAATAGCAAGGAGCAAAGGAGGCCAAGTGAATTCCTCTTGGTCTGTTCAGAGCTTCCTTAATCATGTCTGAGTGAACCTCCCCATCCTCTGAATTTTTATAGCTTATCTGTCATACCCACATGTCACTGAGGTTGGGCAGATGTGAGTTACATCTGTAATGTGAACCAACACCCTGTCTTCTTATTTGGGGACAATGAGGCTAGTAGATGTGTGCCCCACCTGGCAAACACCATGCTTTTGACCTCTGTAATGAGTGTCAGTATAAGAGGGTGGCCTAGTCAGTCTGCTGCGTCAGGAGGCAGGCTCCCCAGCATTTTAAGAAGATTCTGGAGTGCCTCTATGTGGTCTCTGCTGACTGCTATCCTTTGGATCTGAATCATTCCTCCAAAGTCCATGTGTTAAGAACTTGGATCCTGTCTGTGAGCTTTTAGAAGGCACTAGAATCTTTAGAAGAGGGGTTCTGTGGTCATTTGGGGGCATGCCTCCATTTTCTCCATTTTGTTTCCAGGCCATTTGATGAGCAGCTTTGCCAAATGACCCTGTTGTGATGTGCTCTTCTTCCTGGCAGAGACCTGAAAGCATTGAGCTTACACAAATCCTGGATAGGAACCTCCAGAGTAAATCTGTTATTTATTTATTTATTTATTTATTTATTTATTTATTTATTTAACAATTTAATCATTTATTTATTTATACTTATTTATTTATTTATTTATTTATTTATTTATTTATTTATTTGTAAGGTGATCATCTCAAGAGTTTGCTGCAGTCACAGAGAGCAAGCACATTGACTTTACTACAGAGACCATGAGTGAATGTGCTTGTTAAAGATTGGTGCTGGGCTAAGGATGTGGCTCAGTCACTAAAGTGTTTGCCTTGTAAATATGAGGATCTGAATTTGATACCCAAATCTATTGGAAGAAAACAGGCATGGTGACAAATGCTTGTCATTCCAGCGTTGAGGATATGGAGACAGGTTGATCCCAGGGGTTTTCTGGCCAAACACTTAGTCTGTTTGGGGAGCTCCAGGCCAGTGAGAGACCCTGCTTCAGAAACACAACGTAGATGGTGGTGTGGAATATTAGTGGAAGATGGGTTACATCTTTGTTTATGCCATGGAACATTTGTTTAATGATGCAAAGATGTGTTACATTCTTTTATGTTACTTTTGTCTAACTCTGTGAAGCTGTGTTGCTTTGCCTGTCTACACTCCTGGTTGGTCTAATAAAGAGTTGAACAGCCAAGGCTAGGCAGGAGAAAGGATGGGCAGGACTGTCAGACAGAGAGAATAAATAGGAGAAATCAGGGAAGAGAAGATTGGGGAATGAGGAAAGAAGGCCAGAGGACTCTAGGGGCAGCCACCCAGCTACACAGTAAGCCACAGAGTAAGAAGTAAAGAAAGGTATTCAGAAATAGAGAAATTTAAGAAAAGCTGGCTAGAAACAAGCCAAGCTAAGGCCAGAAATTCATAAGAAATAATAAGTGTCTCTGAATATTTATTGGGAGTTGGGTGGTGGGCCCACAAAAGAATGAAGAGTAAAAAGAGTAAAGACAACTACAAGATGACAACAGAGAGTGACACCCAAGATTGTCCTCTGCCTCCATCCGTACATGTTACATGTAGACTCCTCCTACCCCAGTATATACAGACTCTCTCTCTCTCCACATCCCCTCCACATACACACACATACACTCTACACAGAATCACATGCAAGAACAGATGCAATCTCTCATTTAATGGAGGACACAGCTATTTGCAACATTGATAAGAACATCAATTGGGTGTGTACCCTATTAACTGGGAAGAGCAGGGAAGGGGCCCCAAGCCTTCTGTCTGTGAGTAATCAAACAACTGATTTGGTTTTGTAGTTATAACAACTACAGACACAAGCTTAGTATTCTTAAGTTGGCCTTTGAAAGGGACCCCTGGAATCTCATGGGAAATACAGTCTCCGAGACAAAAGAACAATTTCTTCTAGCCCCAAATCCTGAGCCCCCTTCGCTCCTCACTGTCTCCTTCACAACAAAAGGCTGGCTGTGACCTGTCCTCTAGCCATCAAACTACTGGAGGTGGAGCTGTGTCACTGATATCTTCCTCTGAGGGCGAGGATGGACTGGAGGACTCTATTTTAGGCTGAGGCTTTTCTGAAACCCATAAAGCTAATGATCCCTGGAAGCAGCTGGACTTCACTCTCAAGCTTTGAATAATCTACTTATGGTGATAAAATGATGCTACAGTAAGTCATTCAGCCCATCCCTCCATCTCTGAGTTGTGTTATATACAGTGTGTTTCAGAAAGATGGGATAATCATCCCACGCTTGGGGCACTTTGGTGTTTACCAAGCATTGTATATGCACTGTTTCATTTACACTTTCCCCAAATATTTCAGATTTAGTGGTTACTGTATCCAGTTTCCAAAGCAAATCAAAAGTTAGAGAGGTTGTAGCACACCTCAAACCACACTGCATGTCCCAGTGCCCAGGTAACAGGAATCTTCTCAAACATCTTTTCTGCAGCAGGTCTGCACTGATCCAGTCAGGTTTTCCCCAGGTAAAGAATTTCTACCACTGTCTCATAGGGTGACAGTTCACAGAACCATGAAGTCCCACCTTCTGCATATGAAACTGTTGTCTATATCATCCTCTATTCCACTGATAGCAGTGTAATGCCTATAAATATAGACCAGTCTAGCCTTACACTCCCAGGCAGACACCCCACACTTTAGCCTTTCCTTTCGCCAGCTCTGGAGTCAACCCGTTCCACAACTGGGTAAGCCATTTACAACATACATCTTCTCACTACAAGGAGATGATGTCCATCCTGCACTGGGCTTCTGGAATATCAGAAAATGTGTGTGGCATGCATAGAGAATGTGCAGCAGGCCAGACATTGGAAGTTTACTTTGCTACCTTCTCTTTGTGGTACCTCTGGCTCTTTGCTGTCCTAGAAGAGCCCTGAGAGAGGGCATAGGCTCACACATGGGTCTAAGTTGCAGCTGGCATTTTCCTAGGAAAGGCACTCTCTGAGATCCCCAACAAGTCACAGTAATAATCTGAGTAATACTCAGGGGCCTTCAGAAGGTGGTGGAAGTATATTGCAGGGCTCATCAGAGGGTAGTGGAGGGGTACTGCTGAATTCATCATAGGGTAGTGAAATGGTACTGTAGGGCTCATCAGAGGGTAGTGGAGGGTTACTGTGGGACTCATCAGAGGGTGATGGAGGGGTACTGCTGAATTCATCATAGGGTAGTGAAATGGTACTGTAGGGCTCATCAGAGGATGGGGAAGGGGTACTATGGGGCTCATTAGAATATGGGGAAGGGGTACTGTGGGGCTCATCAGAGGATGGGGAAGGGGTACTGTGGGGCTCATCAGAGGATGGGGAAGGGGTACTGTGGGGCTCATCAGAGGGTGGGGAAGGGGTACTGTGGGGGCTCATCAGAGGATGGGGAAGGGGTACTAAAGGATTCATCAGAAGATGGTGGCAGAAATAGGGTATTTGTCTTTGGGTAGTGGAGGGATAATAGAGGGTAGTGAATTCAAACCCGGGGCAGTTGAAGAGTAGTGTGTGGGGGTCATCCTTGGGGGAGAGGACTCAGAGGGCAACAGAGGAAAACTCAGTGGCCTATCAGAGAGTTGTTCTGTTTCTGATAATTCAAAGTCTTTTATTTTTGTATAGTCCATGCTACACCCCTCATCTGCCTAAAATGTAGCCACAAGGTGCCGCCCACGGCACTGATTAGTCTAGGAAGTGCAGATGCCTTTAATGTGGGCAGCTTGTGCTGTTTCCAGCCACTTGACTACATCTATTGGCTGATGTATGAATTATCTTCAAAGGGCACTTTTGCCTTTTATCACACTTTCTCTCCAACTACCAAGGAAGAGGGCGTGCAGGAGGCACATCCTTTCATGGCAAGAAAGTGGTCTGTGGATCAAATGTGTTTGTTCTGGAGCAACAAAGCAGACAGCCTGGGCCTGGAGGAGGTACCATAGCTCTCAGAAATCCTCATCAGTTTTCACCCTGTGGGCCTTATGAGTGAAGGATATGTGTGTTGGGGGTGGGGTGGGGTAGAGCAGAACTGCCGAGGAGGCCTTGGTGCTCAGGGTGCATTGGCTCTAGGGTGGTCAGGGCTTTAGATTCTGCTCAGCAACATACTAGTTCTGTGACTTGAGAGACAATTATGGACCCTCTCTGAGTCTGACACACACACACACACACACACACACACACACACACACACACACACATGCACGCATGCACGCACACACTCACGCACCGCGCGCGCGCGCGCGCACACGTACGACAGGCCATTGAACACAGGGTCTTATAGACACTAGGCACATATTTTATCACTGAAGTACCTCTCTAAGACCCCTTTTTACTTTTCATTTTGAGATGGGACCTCATTGTGCTTTTTAAAGTTAAACTTGAGTACACTCAGGGCTCACAGTCTTCCTGCATCAGTGTGTTGAGTAGACAGTTACAGGTATGTGCTGTCAGGTGTGGCTAGATTCTTAAATTGAGTTTAATACTGTATTCCTCTTAGACTTCTTGGGACCACCAATGAGGGGAACCTCTCCCAATCTCTCCCCAACCCCAGCTAATTGCCATGAAGGTTGGTGTCATTAGGGAACATTGGTGGTGGGAGGCCTTCACTTCAATGCGGGTAGGCACTTGTGCTAATAAATCCTTAAGAAAATTAAAAAGATGAAATGCATTTCATACATCTTGCTCAATATTCAGATTTAATTCACTGTTTCATCTTTCCCTGGTACATGTTGTCCTTGTTTGGTTCTCTTTTGCTGTGATAAAACACTGACCCAAAGCAACTTAGGAAAAGAAAGGATTTATTTGGTTTAGAGGTTACAATCCATCATGGTGGGAAGCAATGGCAGAAACTCATGGCAGGAGCATGAAATGGAGACTGTGGAGGTATGCTGCTTACCGGCTTGCTTTTAGGCTCACATTAAGCTGCATTTAAAAAAAAAAATACATCCGGGCCCACCTGCCTAAGGATGGTACCACCCACAGTGGGCGGGACCCTCCTCCATTCATTAGCAATTGAGTTTTCCTCTCCTTTTCCTATGTGACTCTAGGTTTGTGCCAGGTTGACTGGAAGCTAACTATAACACACACCAAGTTAAACAGTACCCTGGTTTTAAGTCCTTTAATCCATTCCCTACAACAGCTGGTGCAAAAGATAAAAGATCAGAAAGTAATTTTGGAATTAAAGTGAAATGGACTCTTTCATGCTTCCATGATTATTGTGTTTTGTTTCTGTCTGGCCCAGAAGACCCAAGGGGAAGACTTGTAGGTTATTGGCTGCTGCTATTAAGTTTTGGGTTCTAGACTATAGCTTGATATTTTGTAAAACAAAACAAACAAGCACAACACCAACTGAGTAGTGGATCAAGAGTCCAAGGGCCCTGGCCTTCTATATAGGTCAATAAGCTCTGCTTCTGTGTGAATTTGAGGAAGTTACTTTTCCTCTCCAAGACTCAGTTTTCTCAGCTATAAGACAAGGATGAGGAGACAAAAGTGTCTTATAGGGTAGTAGCACAGGTCTAATGCATTACTATGTTTCAAGCTTCACTACAGTGCCTGGCCATAGTCATGGGTCTGCTGTGTTCACTGCTGTTCCTGTTGCTGCTGTTTATAACTGGTTGTATGATGAGTAGGGCTCCTTGGGCTGGACAAACCTCTTCTATCTACAATATTTGGTGAGTTTAATGTATCTAAGGCAGCAGGTCTCAACCTGTGGCTCGTGACCCTGCGCATCAGATGTTTATATCACAATTCATAGCAGTAGCAAAATTACAGTTATGAATTAACAATGAAATAATTTTATGGTTGGGGGTCATCACAGCATGAGGAATTGTGTTAGAAGGTCACAGCATTAGGAAGGTTGAGAAGTACTGCTCTAAAGGAATCAAGGGAGAAGGAAATGGGGGAGACAGAGAGGTGACTTAGAGCTCATTTGCCTCAGGTGTTGTAGCATGTCCATCAGTTTTGATTCTTGTTTGGTACAGGTTGTCAGTGACTTCATGACTCTTCTGTGACCAAGTATGTATGTCTCTGTTAACATAGCTGTCCAGGAACTGCTTTGTCTTTAGTGTGGAAACTGAGGCCTGAGGTTTATAGATTGAATCCTGAGTTACTCAAAGAAGCCCAGATTGTTGGCTTATAGAAATCTAACCTCATAAACACTGGGGAATGTTCCAATTCCCTGAAGCTGGTGATAATCTTCAAAGCTGAGAGGCAAGATAGAAGCCTCTTCTTTGGAAATGTTCCAGAAAGTACAAGGTCTGGACCAGGAGGCTTGCCAGAAGGCTCAGGGCTTGGTATTCCAACCATCTTTTACATTGGGGGGGGGGCAGAACTGAAGCACAAGTGTGGGCCTGGATGCTGGATGTCATTTTGGGCAGGTGGCACACTCTGTTATCACAATTGCTAAAAACTTGTGTGAATGGGATGTTGAGTGACTGGGAGAGCAGGTGATGCTCCAAGGAGCCATGGGCTTTGGGAGGGAAGCACCCTCAAAGAAGCAGCAGAACACAGCTCCAGAGACACACCTGGAAAGTGGGGCAGTATTTGAAACTTGTGTGTGGGTGTGGTGGGGAGGAGTTCACTGCTCACAAAGGGATGCTTTTCTCCAGAAGCTGACCTTATTCTCTGTTGACGTGTGCTGCTTCCAAACTGGATGGACAGTGTTCTGTTGGAGATGCTTTGACTGAAACATTCACTGCAGACACCAGAATTGTTCAAAATATTAAGATAAACATTGTTTCCTTGCAGCAAACACAGACTGTGACAGAAAATGCATACATAGAAACATGAGGAATGATTGAAGTCTTTCATAATCCACCAAAGAGAACCAATTAGGCCTTTGCTGCTCTAATTCCATGTTGTCATTTTGAAACACAGTTCAGAATGGCATACAAACGATTTAATTCTCACTTTTAAATATAACAATTTAGCATAAGCGTTTCCACATGGTTTAAAATGTTCATAAAACAATAGGGATGGCATTATAACATCCTGTTTACGTCTGTACTCGGCTTTATTGAACTATCACAGCATCCGCATACCAATACCAGATTCTGGGTGTGTCAGACACTGATTGGAATGCTTTCTATTCAAAAGCTCATTTGTTTCTCCAAACAGTGTGAGGCTTGCGCTATTGATAATCCCTTTTATAGGGAAGACACTGAAGGGTAGGTCATTTTGGAGGTCACTCAGCTGCTGAGTGACAGGGCTGAGATTTGAACCAATGCAGTTGGTACTTAAAGGGCTTTTGGCAGCAGCCCTCCACTATTCAGGTGCTCTGCTGCCATACGTGGTCAGAATACTCTAACTTGGCTCTTTACAGAGAAATTTCCATGAAGGAGGTCTCCCCTCTTTGTGACATATGGTGGATATGGCCTTTAGTCCAGGCTGGCTCTTGAGGGCTAGTTACAGTGGCTGCTGGTCATGTGAGACTCAGAATTCTGGGGTCAATGCTGACATGAAAACCCCACTGTAGGTAATAGATTCAGCATTAGGACCTCTTTCTGATTTCTCTCCAGTCTTCCCCTTTCTATTTTCACACACACACACACACACACACACACACACACACACACACACAACACACACACACATCTTTCTAATGAAGAAAGACAATGCAATCTTTTGAAAGGCCAGTGTCTAGACAGAGTCATTTCAGGCATAGATGGGGACTTATTAATTATAGTATGTTATTTTCTGCCTATTTCCATATTTATGACCTGGCTTAGAAAGCCTTGGGTTTTTCAAAAGCTTTTTTTTTTTTTTTTTTTTTTTTGGTTTTTCGAGACAGGTTTTCTTGTGTAGCTTTGTGCTTTCTGAATATTGTAGCCAGGCTCTCGAATCAAGATCGCTGCTCTGCTCCGAGTGTGGATTAAGGCGTGCGCACAGGCTATCAAAAGCTTTTTTTAAGTGCCAGGAAGGGACTCTGTACCCCTTTTATATTGGGCCTTAAAGGAGAATTCCACATCTGAAGGGTGAGAGGCAGGGGTGACCTGTTCCCTTCCACGCTTCTCGGCACTGAGGCGACTTTTCCCTGGGACCCTACTCCTCTAAACTCAACATTGACCTATGAGTGCTTTAGACAGGAAATGTCCTTCCCACTCCCACATGCTTAGGTGACAGTTTCAGCATGCTCAACCTGTCCCCACTCATTTCCAGGAGAATTCTCCTTTGACAGGCCAAACTCTTCGGTCTCCCTGAGGCCCAGTTGGATTTCCATGAGTAGACCTCTGGCAATGAGTGGAAAAGAGGCGAGGATGCAGGTACCCTGTAAAGGACTGATACTCATTGGGCAATAGGGTGGGAGAACTGGGTGTGGAAAACCAGTTCACACTGGTGACTAACCCTCTGAAATATCCCCGAGATGCACATGAGTAAGGCTTGGTTCCCAGTTACTGGTATTCTGAGAGGTGATTAGATTCTAAGGGCCTAAGCTCATCAATGAATTGATCTATTGATAGCTTCATTGATGAATTCATAGCAATACATGGCTACTAATGGGGGACACAGTTGGATGAAGTAGGTCACTGAGGTGTGTACCTTTAAAGGGCCACTCTTGTTCCTCAGCCCCTTATGTCTTGTCTTGCTCTCTCTTTCTGCACCACCTAGGGTTGCCTGAAAACAATGGAGTGGACTGAGCATGGACTGAGGGAGACTGCTGAAACCATGAAACAAATGGAGTTTCACTCCCTTCAGTTCTTTTCCTCGGACATTTTGTCACAGTGATGAAAAGCTGGCTAAGACCCGTGGCACAACAATCCCAATCACTTAGGGTAAATGAGTAGCATCGAGAGTCACAGACAGAGGACAGCCTTGTGAAGTGTTTACTGAGGGACTACAGACCAGGCCATTGAGAATTTGACTGTCTTCTGATCAATGTAAGATTCTCTGAAACATGGCAGAGGTTGGATTGCTTTGAATGTGACATGCTATAGTGGGGACTAAAGTCTCAAATGAAACTGAGACACCTATTTCCCCAAACATTAAATTTGACTCAGTGGATGGCACCTGATGGGAACAGAAGGATTTGTCTTCAGTGTCCCAATCCTAGGGCAGGGAGCGACAGTGTCTGTGCAGCTTCAGGGGTCAGTTACACATGGAATCTGTGGGACTGGGAGACCTACTTCTGTGTGCCCCTGAAGATTTCCTGCGGGCCTCTCTGGGACCTGGGTCCTCTACTGTCCAGTTTGTGATACCGCAGTCATGCAGAAAGATCAAGGCTGCAGCTTGCTCAATTTGGCCAAGGACAGCATCCCATAATCCAGGAAGAAAGAATTTGATATCTACTTTTCAGAACTAGCTAACCCCCATGAAAAGTACATGTGTGGGCAAGAGACTCCCAGGAAAGAATCACAACAAAGCAAATGGATGGTCTAGGTGCAGGTGACTCAGGTGGCCCAAGCAGAGTCAGGGACTCTATAGGAAGGTCAACTCTGGTGAGAGCTCATCCACACCAGGGCCTCTTCCAGGCATCTACAGCTCTCTGTGGCATACAGGCCTTGGCAGAGCACTGCACATGCCACCAGAGCTAGGGAAACACTTGTGGTCATGTGGGGACAGGCACAGAAGCACGCTCTGTGACAGCCACTAAGTGTGAGCTGATGAAGTTTGGGCAACACAGTTTATTCTATTTCTGGGTTTCCTTTCCACACAGCTCAGGGAAGGCTGTCAGTTCACTGAGCAAGATGAGAAACAAGTTAAGTGTCAGCTGCACAGCCCAGTCTTGAGGAAGGTTGGCAGGAGTCGGTAATCCTCCCAGCTGCACCACTGACACTCCAGCTCTCCCAGTTGGATTCAGGCTTCAGCAGATAGACTGTTTGCCATGTGCCTGCTTTCCCTGGCTCATGTTTTCCAACAGCCAAGGATAACTTGGATGGAGTCATTAGTGGATCTGCCTTCCTGCCCTTGACACTGCATAGACAGGCATGTTTGTCTGTGTAGCTTTCTGGCTACCATTGTAAGGATAGGTGGATAAAGGGTCTTTATTCACTAGCATCCTGTTGTCCTTTTGAAGAGACGTGGCTTTGTCTGGAGTCAGTTGGCATGGATTCTTCACAAGACTTCAGACACATCCATCAACTCTTAGCAGGGAATTCTGTGGCAGATTTGGGAGCCACAGAATAAGTCAGAGGTCTATACCCTGACTGTTAAGGGCAATAGGAGGATAATTACCAAAACTATAAGTGCATATCCACATGCACTTATGAAATCCAAGGCAGAAGGCACACACTGCTGTTGGGGAACCTCATTGGTGGGAGGTACATTTTGTCCCAAAGAGTTAGTAGCATGTTTTAAGGCTGGGGCAAGGTCTGTACAAACAGATGCACGTGTATAAGCTCAGTCTCTACCAGAACTTCCAGAGCAGCCTCACAGCAGACTCCTTTGGCACTTTGGTCTTTTCATGGTTATATTGTGTCCTGGATTATGGAGTTCAAACCTGTTTTACAAAGGCCATGTTTTTGTCAGACCATGTGAGAACCTAACATGTCCCCATCTGGGATGTATAATTATGGAGGCCAGACTCATAGGACCCGAGGCAAGTTCTGAGTCGTCCTGTGCTTTCATGTGCATTTGAAGGAGAACCTGAAGTTGCATAGCAACCAACACATTTCTAGATGGTGAGGGGCTCTCCAAGGCACTGATGACAGGGGCCCAATGGCAGCTAGGTTGAGAAGGGAGAACTCCACTCTCCTGAATGCTTATGGCTGGTGCTGGACATCTGTGTCTCTGCTGGATTCCACATCTCCCAGGAGGTTCAATCAGAAGCCATGAGTTAAACTTCACCCCAAGTCACAGAGTAATTACTAGGTGGATTTTTTTTTTTAAGTCTGTGATGGGAGAGTGGGGTCTAAAGAGGGAGTGTGAGAATTTCTCAACTTAGCTTACTTGAAATATCTGGTGAAGAGTTTCCAATTCTAAAATAGGGGGTAGCTGACGCTTGCTTAAGTTTAAGGGACCATGTAGCTTTCTTGGTCTCGGAAAAAGAATAAAAACCTAACTCAGACTCCCACCAGTCAACTCCCGGGCAACACTTGATGTTGTGAGGATAAGTCAGAGGCAGGACTGGAAACCCAGCTGTGAAGTGTTCCTTGGTTGGGACCTTAGAACGTTGTTAGTGCCCTGCCGCCGGAATTTGGTGGTCTATGCACGGGTGCTGTTTGCTCACCTCTGAACTGCTGGGAAGCACACATCCCCAGAAACACTTCTTTACTCTCTCCTGAGAAGAATATAGTTTTCCGTTGGGAAGAGTATATCAGATAGGGGTTAGGCCATGTGGTGTGAGATTTTGATTTTAAATCATTTCTGAAATAGTTTCAAGATAAAGTGTCCCTAGAAAGTGACCCTTGCAGTGAGATACAACCTCCCTGTCTGGCCGCAGCACCAGAGAATCACCCAGAAGAAGACTTTGGAGCCTTTCCAGTCTCTGCTTTGCTGTTTATGCCGGGGACTATCAATTCCCCAGAAGAGGACTCACAATCTGGGCAGCAAGGAACGTATCCCTCCGCACTGAGAGCAATGAGACCCATCTAACCATGAGAGAACCACACATCTCCATTAGCTGGGCTGGTCACAGAGACAGTTCTGTGTGAATCTCTAGAGCAGAAGAGCTTCGAAAGGGAATCAGCTCAGAATGCAAACTGACAAACTGAGACTTGGGTTCCTCAGACTGGGGCACGAATCACACAGGACAGATTCTCTGGCAGGTATCTGATCTTGCTCCTAGGGGTGTAATGGATGCTGTTGGCTCAGGAGCGCCACCTAGTGCTCGGGCTCCACTCTCACCTCTGGCCTTCCCGAGCTGTGGGGCTGGGATTTGTTAACATTGGGGGGGGGCGGGAGAAGAAGGGGTTATAGTAATGGGGGGGAGGAAGCAGGGGACAGCAGTGAGGGGGCAGCAGGAGGAGGAAGAGCGGTTGATAGGGAGGTTGTAGTGGGAGATGTTAGTGGGGGGAGTGTGGGTGGTAGTGAGAGGGTGTCAGTGGGGGTGGCACTGGGAGCCAGTAGCAGTTAATCTGTTTTTTATTTTTTATTTTCGGTTTCATTTCCTCTTCTTTTCTGTTTCCTTGTCTCAACTGCCTCAGTTCCTCTCTTTCCACCTGTCTTTTTGGACCTAAATAGATTTCTCTTTTCTGTTTGGAAACCACACATTATAGCTATCTACACATTGTCACCAAAACCAATTTGTGCAAACTAACAGGCTTATCAGTGCCACTGAAATGAGATTAAAACTGCTTCCAATGAAACAGATAAAAACCAGATGAATGAAGCCTGCTAATAAGACATTAAAGATAATGACGGGAATGACTAACCATCTCGATACAATGAGCAGTTATGAGAGTCGGGTGCCCAGGATCAGGAAACTAATAAAAAGAATCCACCTTTTATTCCCTGTTGTCATCTAGATATAATCACATCAGCATCATCATGGTTTGGTTATTATTTATCTGTGAGAGCAACATCACACCTTTCTCTAAAGTGCTTAGAGAGACTGGCTGGGGGCAGTGTAGGAGAAAGGAGAAGAGAGAAAGATGATTGCTTTGGGGAAAAAGCTCTTATTCCTGTTTTTTAAAGAATAAAGGGAGATGTTTAATAGCCTAGTTGTGTTTGTGTGTCAACTGTACAGGCACTTTTTCATTTGTCTCACTCCTGTGAGGGACCCGTTCATAGCCAGACTGCTTTACGTTACGCCGTCAGTTAGCTAATGGTTGCATTACCAAGTCACATGGAGACAATCTGAAAATTGCGTTTCTGCTGGTAATACTGGCATTGGCCACGGCCACTGCAACCTTGGTGTCTAGCTTTTCACTGCAGTGGAGTCTTCCTGCCATCCTGCAGCTGGGAGGATGGATCTTCCTGCCTCATTGGGTGTGAGATAATGGGGAGGGAGTGTGGAAGAGAGAAAGTCATTTACTATTCAGTTAGAGCTTTCCCAACCATGTTATATGCAGGCTCAGTGCTGTGCTCCCAGAAGGCAGGTGAGTAAGAGCTTGGCTCTGCCCTCAGGAGCAGGAAGAGGACTAAACAAAGCTTAGATGATAGGTGGACAAGTCCAGTGACTATGATTATACAGTGCACCACAGATGCCTGGAGGAGGGAGCTACTCTCTGGAGAAGCTGGAGATGGCTACTCAAAGGAAGAACGCTTTGAAGTGGGTATGAAAAGAACAGGCTTTTGCTAGAGGGAGAAATGGCATAGGGCAGAGATGGAGTAATCACACAAATAGCCATGAAAGGCCCTCTGTGTTGTGGGAAGAAGTGCTCAGAGGGAGAGGAGAACCTGGGAACAGCTGGGATAGGAGGCTGGGGACAAGGCCAAAGGCCCGTGTTCCACACTGAGCTTTCCACATTTCCGCAGTTTGTCAAAGTCACTCTGTGGTCAAACCTGTTGTGAATGGATTAAAGGCAGCGATGAGAGGCCTTAGAAGGAAACCCTGCCTCAGCCCTGAGGTAGCAAGAAGTTCCCCACCTAACTTTTGCCTGGCTGCACCGTCTCCTCTAAGCATGATCCTTGAGAAACAGTTTTAACATCTGTTAGTCCAAGATACCCAGGAGCACTTCTGGGGTTGCTGGAAAGATCAGAAATAATATGTCAAGCCAGGTGCCCAGTTCCTGTAGTGACAGTTCTTCAGAAGTTCTGCTATGGACAGGGATTAGGCTAGGGTGCTGGTGGCCACAGGCTGCTAGGGAAGTTGGAGAATTATCACAGTATGTAGAGGACAGAAGAGACTATAGAATGAAAACAAATGTGTGGGGATGCACCGTTTCTGTTTCTGAGGTGCTTACCTGAATGAGATGGAGTTAAATGGAGCAGACATACTTGCATTATATAAAAGGGACAGCAAGGTGCAAGCAGCAGCCACCTCAGCCATCCCACAACAGCTGTAGACTGACAGAGAGATTCCATTCGCAGAATGTTGGCCCCACGAAGATGGAGACTGTTGGGGCTCCTGTGCCCAGAACTCAGCAAAATGAATATGTATTAAATAAACCAATTAGACATGAAGTAAGCCAAGAAAACAGTGAAAATGTTAGCCTAGAGGTAGATAAGATCAAAATACACAGCTATTGTCTTTCCCCAGTCCCTCATCAGCTCATATCTCTCACAAATTCAACATTTAACAAATATTGCACAAATAATTCTAAATGCCTGGCCTCTGATTGACACAGGCAGAGTGTGAGAGGCTTAGTTTGCTGTGCAAAATAATTAGAAAGAGTCCTGTCCCAAGCTTTCAACCTGATATTGACAGTCAATTGTGTCTTGTGAAAACTACCAAGCGTGGGCATCCATTTCAACAGAACCCCATGTCATTCCAGCTGAAACACGAATGATGGGTATATGTGCAAAGGTCTGTGCTAGAAGACAAAAGCAGTGTGATAAAGTAAAGGAGGGCATGCTTGGGGTCCCAATATATGTGGTTTTTGTCTCCTGGCTCTATTTCTATCTAGACTGAGAGTCTGAGCTAGCTAGGCAGTCGTTGTAAGCTGAGACAGCCTCATTTATAAAATGGGCATCTTCAGCAGGAGTCAGTAATGTGAAATAGGCAAATCATTTGGTGCTCTGAAGGCAGTATTTTTTTTTCTTTACAAGTAGGGTTTTAATAGATTGTATTGATAACCATGGGAAAATGATTGTTTTTCAAGGAATTTAGAACTTTGCTATCCCTAGAAGACAGTCAACTAACTCAAACTTAATCAGAAAATTGGAGAACTGCTTTCCAATAGCTCCAAAAATATGACTATCTGTCAATTTATTAACTTGTAGTCGTGCCCAGATATAAAGCCTACATGCATTCAGAAGGGCAGCCCTCTTAAAAACTGATGGTCAAGATATGCTTCAGTGAGAACCATCCAAAAACTAACATGTTTCAAAGCAAGTCTCTGTTGAATAACACAATTTTGCTGTTTGAGATACTAAGCTAAAAAAAACGAGAAATGCTAATTATTTTTATCATCAATGTGAAAGTTTATAAACAAGTTCAAAATGTCATTGTTTCTAAGTAGGGGTTTCAAGAAATTTTTTGATAGTGATTTCAATCTCTAAATCAAGATCTCCTTCCTAGAGCCAACTCCATCCCAGCCATCCTATAAACTCTTCCAACTGTAGAGAAGGTGGATTTTCATAAAAGGTACTTACAGTGACAGAAGCTAACTTCTATAATTAATATGTTTGATTAGAAAAAAAAACCCAAGTAGAGTCATTTATAAACATTTTTGTTCTGTAATTGGCTGTATTTAAAAATATATTCACTTTACAGAAATCAACATGTCTGCAGAATGTACACGTATGTATGTTCTGAGACAGGCTTTCATGTAGCCTAGGCTGACCTAAATTTGCAATCCCTCTGCCTCAGCCTCCTGGATCACCATGCCCAACTAGAATGTATGCCGTTTCAGATGGTTTTTTGCTGCTGCAGTGAAGGCCTGGCATCTCTAAGAAATATGTTCTCACTCTGGTCTAAAAAGACACCTCTCCTAGTTCCCAAGATATGTGGGGAGGGGAAAGAGATGAGGACATTTTCCTGGCATTCACAGGCAGCAGCAGCGACAGAATGGTGTTAACTCCTTTCTTTCTAGCTCCAAACATGCATGCCTCTATGGATCACCATCTCAGGTTGAGGGGTGGCTGCTGGTAGAACCTGTTCCTCATCAGAGGGCAGCCCCCAAATCGAGCAGACAGCACCAGGGTCAGGTGACTGACATGCATGTGCATGCAGTTCCTGTTGCATTGGGGAGAAATTTCCATCACTTCACTGTGGGACACAAGACCTGCCCAGAAGCTGAGATAAAAAAACAAAACAAAACTGTATGTTGAAAGGAAACTCTGAAGCAAGATTTAACTTTGTAAAGATGTATTTAATCACTTAACATGAGTTTATCTGTGGGAGGATGTAAGAATTACTATTTTAAAAACTAGAAATTAAAAGCAATATACCAAATACATTAAAGTAAAATAAAATGTCCTTATGTTGACTTTGATGACACAAATGAATAATTACTCTTCATTTCTTATATATAAACCTCGGGCACTACATGTGATAATTTATATTGATTGTCACCTTGACAGGACCTAGAATCATCCAGTAGATGAGCTGTAGGGTCCTAGATTGCACAAAAAGGATAAAGTTCACCAAACATGAGAGCTCATCTGCCTTTGCTTTTTGGGTGTGAATGACATGTGACTAGCTATCTCCTGCGGCCATCCCTTCCCCAACACAGTGGACTGTGCCCTCAAACTGTGAGCCAAAGTAGATCCTTCCTTTCCCATGTCATCTTTGTCAGGATATCTTATTACAGCCATGGAGAAGTATCTAAAATATCATGACCCCATTATTTCTCTAAAGAAGGAATTTTTTTCACTATGGCTTATTATTCATTTTTCCCCATAAAATTGCAGTCTTCTTCAAAGATATTGTTTATAATTATATATATATATATATATATATATATATATATATATATATAGTTTGAATTTCTTTTAAAAAAGACTTAGATAAACAAAGATTTACAGACCAAAACAAATTATCTTCCAAATTTGAAGGCTGTCTCTGTGTGGTTCTAACCCAAGACTACATGTTTATTGAAAGCACCTCCATGCCTTCACTACAAGATGCTCTCAGAGGCCCATTGCTATGGGATATCTTTCTGTATGCTGTGAATATGTGTTGCTTTGATTGGTTGATGAATAAAGCTGTTTGGCCAATGGTGAGGCAGAATAAGGTCAGTCAGGACATTTGAACTGAAGAGATGGGAGAAGAAAGGGGAGAGAGAGGAGACACCAAACTGCGTCCAAGGAACAACATGTAATGGGATGCAGGTAAAGCCACAGAACACATGGTGATAAGTAGATAATAGATGATAGCTATGGGTTAAGTTAAGTTATAAGAGCTAGTTAGTCAGAAGCCTGAGCTGTAGGCTATATAATTTGCAATTAATATTAAGCCTCTGAATGATTATTTTATAAGCGGCCGTGGGACTGTGGGGCTAGGTGGGATCAGAGAAACTCTACAATCCAGGGCATACTTACAGAATTTCAAAATCAAATCAGATTTTGTCTCTCACCATCTTTGTTTCCTTTGCTTTTATAGGGTTACATCTTGTCATTTTTCAGTTTTCAAGATTCTCATTTAATAATTATAGTGTGTGTTATGTTTCAAAAGCTAGTGGCAATGTCTCATTGGTTCACTGGTTTGATTAAAGACTCGCAACTTCTTTCAAACAAAATAAACCTCACTTTAGAGAATGCGAGCCCTGATCACTATATTGGGTGATACTTGCCTTATCTATAAAGTAGTTCTTCCAAAGGACAATTAAAACCTTTTCGTGGTGCTGAATCTGCTGTAATTTAACCCACAGGCTGAGTGGGTTTCAAGAGCAGTGCTTATTTCTTACAACTCTAGAAAAAAAAAAAAACCAACAGATTAAGATCCTAGGTTCACAGGTAGGCAACTTTCTCTCTGCCACGTCCTCATTTGGTGGCAGGTGACACCAGGATCTGTCTGTGATCTCCTTCATTGGGAGCTAATCCTAATTGTGGCCCCCACCACTCTCAGCCTACAGACCCTCAGCATCTAAGGCCATCAGCCTGAAGGCTGGCATTTCCAAACTCAGATTTTGGTGGGACATAAATATCTAGTCTACAGCAGATAACTCAGAGAGAACATACACTGTATGCTGGTACTGTTCATCATTGAATCCTATATAAATGTTGCTGCAAACAATTGTAACTTGGCTGCTTTAAGTACAATTTCTCTTTAGTTGGAGTAGCAAAGCATTCTGGGACATACTTTGTGAATAATGTGCATGCCAACACATTTCATCCAGAGTTCTCCCCCCAGGGGTCTCTTTTTAAATTTTTTTGAGATTATTATACAATTTCATTACTTTTTCCCTTTCTTTCTTCCCTCTAAATCCTCCCATATATTCTTCCTTCCTTGCTTTCTTTAAAATTTATGGACACTTTTTTTCATTAATTGTAGTTGTGTGTTTATGTACCTAAATGCATAAATACAGCCTGCTCAGTCTCTGTGATGATTGTATGCATGTGTTTCAAAGCTGATCATTTAGAATTGGATAATTAATTGGTGCGTCTCTCCTGGAGGAATGGTGACATTTGCCCCAGCACCACAACTCTCAGCAAATACAATTCCTATAGGTTGTCTGTCACGTTCTTGCTGTGATATGGTGAATTTGTGATGAGTGGGCCCTTGGTAGGACTTCAACGATCCATTACACCACACGCGGCTTCAATGCATCGATCATTCAGTGTTGAGAATCTGAGCAGTCGCTATCTAAGCAGATGCTGGAGAGTGCGAGTCATGTATAGTCGCATGTCCCAGGGGAGAGCTGACTCAATAATGTGTAATTATACCAATTCTAAAGCATTGTAGACATACATCCCTATTTGTAGAGTAAACACCAGGAATACAATCATCATCACAATGGTATCTCGATGGGCTCATGTATGTATTCATATGCATTTTAGGTACACTAACCAAATCTACAATTATTGTACCATCAAAATCTGTGTCGCATCCACAAAAAAGATCTGAGCTTTTAGGTTAAATGAGACGCAAGGAAGATAATAGCTGTTGTAAGGTGATTGTCTTGGGGAGAGATGCTTAATGGATCCTTTCAGGGGGAAGGGGGAGTGAAAGGCATGGCATCAGGGACGACGAATAGACAATAGGGAGTGCTAATAGGTGGAAAAATTGGGTAGGCAAATAATACACGTCAATATAAACATTATTCAAGATAGAAGACCACTCCTGGGGAAAGAGCACTCTATGAGAATGTAAAATGGTGGTTGGCATGCCTATCTCCCAGCACTTTTGGATACACGCTGAATGTACCCCTGATCCATTTGTGAATTGCCATGGATATAGCACTCCTCAATGGTCGGTTAGGCGACATTCAAGAAGACTGGATAGGCACCTGTTGGTTTAGGTCCTCAGGAAGACTCGCAGTTGTCATAAGGAAGTATGTTATGTGCATGCCTCTCGGAAACCTGGTGAAATAGGATGGGGACTTAGGTAAATCTACAACTCTGTCATCTTTGAGTTTGAGCTTGTGTGTTTTTCTGCAGAGTGGTCCCTCCAAGTATTGTTGTGAAGAGAATTTGTTTGTCCTCTTGTTGTAGGGGTGAAGACTTCATGTTAACACCACATTCACCTGGATTGATGGCTTTCGCTCATTCCTAGCTCCTATAATCTCTACGCGTTCTTCTTCTCTTCCTTCTCTCTTTGGAGCTTTTTCATTCTCGGGCCCTTCGCTTTCCTATGCACTTCCTTACGCTTCTCTAGTATGCCAGGATTCTCCTTTGTGTAAACAAATCTGAGGTTCGTGAAAGTATGGCCCAATGCTGAATCTCCTGGCTGGAATGGGCACTTTAGATGCTTGAGTGCATGCTGTGAGGCTCTTGGAGCAGTAGGAATACGTGCGGCACCTATGTAAGATCTCCACTGACTGCATGCGGAGATCATCACGAGTCTCAGAAGTTATTCTGAGTGTCATCTCAACAAGGCATAGATAGATGATCGCACCAGCGCTCAGGTCTCCACATGGTACTTGCCTTCTGCCTTTAGAGCATCTTTTTTAACTATTTCTTGTTCTCGGTTTTTCTTTTCTTTTTTTACCGAGTTTGTTCTAGCTTATCTTCTCTTGTGTTTTTGTACCTCTTCTCTTATCTGTTTGCTACTTTCTTCTTCTTTCTTGTCTTCCATCTTCTTTCTTATCTTTTTTTTCTTGTTCTATCTTTCTCTATATCTCTCTTATCTGTTCTTTCTTTCATTTCTCTTTTCTTCTTCTTTTGTGTGTGTCTTCTAGTTTCTTCTTTCTTTCTCTTCTCTCGTCTCTATTGCGTATTCGTTTTCTTTTCCTTTCATTTTCTTTATCCTTCTCTTCATTTCTTATTTATATATTTGCTCTGGTTCTTTCTCTTTTTCTCCTTGGTGGATGAGGGCTTCTCAGGCTTTTTGTTCATGTTTTGCTTTTGCATAGGCAGAAGGAGGGCTCAGATCCCATGTATAGGATTATGTTTGTGATAGCCTATCATGTGGTTTTACCGTGTCTTGGAAAACTCAAGAACGGCAACGGCTGGATAGACAGCCATAGTGATGCTCTTGAAGATACCTTCTAATCTGAAGCATCATACTACCTAGCGCCTCTCGCATACACAGTCTTGATACAATTCACTATGGATGGATCATTTATTTTAATTTTGAGTTCTTGAGACTGAGGATATCGCCATTTGTTTTCTGAGACATAAGCTCTCAACCTTCTGCAAACGAACTAGGATTGCACGCTCTTAGAAACTTCTTGTATACTTTAACTAGTGCGAATCTTTTGAAACAGCTCTCGCTGAGAGATTGTAGTTTAACCAAGAGGATTGGTAGCTCTCATATCAATAAGGCAAAATCAAGGGAATTTACTCTGTAGAGTGCTGGTGAGATCTCGCAAGGAGTAGGCCTTCAGGTGCAAACATTCTCTCTGTACTAATCTGAAGTCTATAGCCCCAGCTCTGAAGGTTTCTTAATACTTGATTAGTATCATTGTTTTAGTTTTCTATGTTGCAGTGGGACTGGCATACCCTGGAGAAGCTTTGTCAGAAGGGTTTACCTTATTCCACTCACTCGAGTATCCAGTTACGTATATGGCTCCTGCCACAAAAATTGAGCGAAGCTGTGTGCAGGCAGCCTGGGTCATTTTGGATCTATATGTCAGGAAGTAGATGAGGAATACAATTATCGATGGGTCAAATGGCACTATATAGTATACTATTTTATATTAAGGCCCGGACCTAAGCTTGTATTTGGGATTGTGCCACCCACAATGGCGGTCGGCTGGTGTCTTGACTCCTAAACCTAGCTCTTTAATTAACTCAATTCACCATAGTGTATATAGCAACTTCCCTCATAAGTTACAATGTATCCAGCATTGATGTAGATTCATCTCTCAATTGTGATTTGTTTCCAGTCGGTTACTTTTCGGCCTGCCAATCCTCATAGAATTCAACATGATATGGTTCACTATTCGGATAGTGCTAAGAATCTTATGGGATTCCTGTCATTGGGCGTTGTAAAGTACAAGTCTAACACTACTCTTCTACACGTCAAACTTTTTATTTCCAGTTTGTATACCACTTTACCCAACTGAAAGTCCATGATCAGCTCTTCAACACCTTATTATTATCCAGGTCAGCTGAGCCTGACACGTGCAAGTGCATCGCTAATTTTTTACTCTTCAGTGTTTTTTATGACTCATTGGTATCTAAAGTAGAGTGTCTACTTAAATAAAGCAGGGATCGTCTTTCTCTGTTATTAGGGCCAACTTACCAATATGACCTACATAGAAAATATGCAACTGCCTTAGCACTGGATGTTTCTCTCGCCAGCTAACACGAAGCAAATTGACATCCGTATGATAAGTACGAAACCAATGATACGGCAATATAGTCTGGGCCAGGCTGGTAAGGATGACAACTCACTGTGGATGCTGCAAGAGCATTGATGAGCACGTTGGTTTTGGGAGGTACTGTTGTGCAAGAGCTGATGTTGGTTATTGGCTGCGAGGAAGTTCCGGGTGCACCTTTAGGTAGGTATATGAGAATCATATTGAGGGCACCTACATGGTCTTTCCATTTCGCTTCTCTTTTTTGTCTGTGGGCATGCTACTTATGACTTTGCTGGAGTTGATGTGATTGTTTTCGTTCATAGTGACGACTGCTCCTGCCCTATCTCGTTATTTGGTGTACTGTTGCTGCTTGGTGCCTCCCCATTTCATGGACTCTTATCTTTACCCTGAGAGACCATAAACTTCCAAATATACCTTCAATTCACCATCGTTTGCAATATTTTTTGTTCGTGGTGTTCATTATTCACATGCAACAGAATTAAGTGACAATCACTTTAAGCTGTAGATACATACATTTTGCCATATATTTTTGGGAAACTTGATTTAACCGGGGAGTTAGATTTGAAACACACTCATATGGTATTAACTGCTCAACAGTCCACATCTGTTCTCCAGGCCTAAAAGTCGGCGTCTTCCCTGGCGTTGTGAGCACTTAAGACCTTCTGTAGTCTGAATCTTGCTAAACCACACCGCTATCACTAGGAACAGTCTTACAGAGGGCATTACTCGACCTAAAAGCCGATGGCACCCGTGTGGTGTCAGAACACTGTTGCTCCACCTCAGAGAACGTGTGTCATGGCTACCTTTCCCACTAAGCTCATTTCTCTTAAGGTCTAGGAAATTCCATATTTAACTACTTCGGATTGTGGGTTGTTTTGGATTGATGTGTTTTTCCCAGGGACATAAGTACGCATCACAGAGTAATGCAGTCACTCAGATAGGATATCACATCAGTTTGGTTGTATACTATAAACTCGATCTCGTATGTTCATATCATACACATTCCTGAATACAGTGTTCTAATAGCTACTTCTCCTGGAATCGCTGTCGTTAGAGGACTAGTCTTAAGGTCTGAGTGGTTTACATAGGTCCATTGGTGACATGGGTTGATCAAGACTGGACTCTCTAATATACGTCCACAGCTTGTGTCGATCCCGCGCGCGCTGACTGACTGCCTCCTGGTGTACAGGCTTCTCTTGTTTCTGGTCCGGCAAGGGCAGCTTGGCTGCTGGTGTATTTCTTGAGTGACTCAGGTCTTCAGGGGGTCAATGCAGATGTCTAGAGACCACACTGGAAGCTAAGTATGCAGTAGGATAGTTATGCAGGTTCTATCATCTTATTTATAATCCAGCTTTTCGGGTTGGGTCCCCATTTCTCATAATCAGTTTGTTCCTATTGCTAGTCCAGTTATATTCGTTGTGCGTGTCTACTGTGTTACCTATTGGTCAGAGGTCTGGGATGCCTAATGTTCTCACCCACTTAGGTACCATATTTAACTGACAATCTTTGTTTAAGTTGAATTCTAAAATTCAACTCTGTATTCATTTACATCAATATGTGTATATTAAATGATTGGCTGATCCATGAGTCAGACGCTCATGTATGTATGCTAAAAGCCGCAAGTATCACCCAGTAATATATGATTCTTTGTTGTATCTTTTTTATCTTGTTTATGTTCTCTCTTATAAAACTGATTTTCTTGGATCTGGACTGGTTAACACGCTCTGTTGGTGGTGACCACTCTAGATGACAGGTGAGTAGGACAAAACATTTCTTGCATTCGTTGTCAACTCAAGCAACAGGACTGGCCATGACCATCCAAGTGGTAACACACGATTTGCACTCCACTTAATAGGAACAGCTGTGGTTGGTGTTTCAGGTGCAGCTTTTCTGGTGGATAGGGGTGTGTCACTGCTTGCGTTGTATGATAATGATAAGAGAGTTCAGGAGATTAGCTTTAGATTCCCATTGTCAGAACTGACACAGCACGAAAAATTCGCCCAGAGAACTACATTAGCAATTGAGATTTATTGTTGTCTGATTAGGGAATCTCCATTTGTGTTACGAAGCAGCGGATGTGGTGGTAGTTGCGTTTGTGTGGTTTGTGTTGGTGTGTCGTAGTAGTGATGTGTAGGTGAGTGTGTGTGGGTGATGTTTATAATGGTATGACGTGGAGATAGATATTGTTACTCTGAATCCTGAGCGTCGTCGCGATTCAGTTTGACTGAACTGAAGGTGGTCTACTTTTTTCTCAAGTTTCGCGGAGGTAGTCATGTATCTTTTTCAGATTATCACCGCTCTCATGTATGCCCTAGTCATGGCGGGTGGTTAGTCTCTTGCCGCTGCGTGGATCTCTCGCTGGCTAGCTGGATGCATGATTGTTTTGGCTGGTGTCTTGTCTTGTATCATAAGATGTCGTGGCATCTTGTATCCATGTGTACTGTCTCTTTACCTCACTTAGGCAAGACTTGCATGTTCTCTTCAGGAAGATAAGATTAGTAATTTTATTTTTTAGTTCTTAAACTATTTATAGAATCTTAAAGTCGTGGGATAATACATTTTATGCTTGCCTATGGATTTTTGCGAGGGATCTAATTCTGTGATGGACTGTGTGCCTGCTGAAGGCAGACCGACGGGTCGAGTCAGGGTGCTTCGGTGGTGGAACACGTGAGGATACGGAGAACATGGTTAAGACGATTTTGGGCATTTAAGGTTCAAGTGCCCTAATGGGCTTGTAGGTCTTGCGAATGGCGCTGGAATTCCTTTGACTCGGGGGTAATTCTCTCATGGAACGAATACAGTCATGGCTTACATCATTACTCGCCACTGACGCCATCTTCGTTCGAAGTTCTTCTGTAAATTGGTATGTTATATAGTTATGATTAAATCACCTAGAACTCCATATGTAACCTCATCTATATCTAGCACACACATTCTTTGCTTCTCCATTCGCTTATCTTCTCGCACTCTTCACACCTATAGCTCCTCCCTCTTGCCAGATTGCATTGATTCTTCTTTTCTTTTAATTATTCAGTTATAGACTACAAACATATTATAGTATTTACATTATAATGAAGGTATTATAGACTTACTCTGTACTCTGATTAGGTCTAGTTTGTTAGTATCGCTACATGGTTCCATTGGTACTGACCATCGTATAGGGTTTAGATCGACACTACTCGCTGTGGCAGCTTGGTAACATCACGGACGTCTGGAGGAAATCTTGTGATCTTGATGTTTCTCCGTCGAATTCGGTGGCGAGCACTGCCAAGTGTCGCTATCAGGTAGGATCTCATGTGTATTTCCTCTGTCCACACTGCATCCTTTAAACACCACACGTACTCGCAGCATCAGAATAGACTGACCCACTGGAGAACCTTGCTGACAGTAAGAACAGGCTGGAAGCTGGAAATCCCTCCCTTCAGTTTCCTGTCTCCTCAGTACCATAGAAAAGAAATTCATCTCATTGTCAGGGGTTATACACACTTTCCAAGAGATTTAGACTTTCTTAGTCTTTGTGCTAGTTTTTGTCGATTTGCCACAAACTAGAGTCACCTGGGAAAGGGGTCCGAAATCAAGCTCATGTCTCCATCTGGTTGGCCTGTAGACAAGTCTTTGTGGCATTTTCTTGGTTAATTGTAGATGTGGAGGACGCAACCCACTGTGGGTGATGTCACCCCTGGGCAGAGATGGTTCTGGGAGGTATAAGAAAGGTAGGTGAACATGAGGCTCGGAGCAGGACAGTAAGCTTCCACAATTACAGCCTTCTCTCCTGCTCAAGTTTCTTCCTTGACTGCCCTCAGTGATATACTGTGATAGGACCCGTAAGTCAAATAAACTCTTTCCTCTCCAGTTGCTTTTGGCCATGGTGTTTGTCTCAGCAATAGGAAGCAAAGTAGAGCAGATGTCTACTTCGTCTGTAGGTCAGTAGGGAGGTAAGGCAGAGAATATGAAGGTATAGTTTTAAGAAAGTCTTTCCTGGATCTTGCTAATTCACAGCAGAATTTCAACCCTAGCTGGTGTTTGTTTTATTGTGTTATTGTGAGTGGAAGCAGTTTTGAGAGTTCCACATGCTTTTTTATATTTTCTTTTTTATATTATTTTATAAAAGTGCTCATACCAACAGAAATGAGCACATAAATGGTTTAGGGTACCTTTCAACATTTGCTTGTGAAATCACACTATATTTGTACATAACTGACAGTAATCACTATAGTTCCATAATTCTGCCTCTTCACTCTCTTCACTGAATTCATTCATCATTCAGTGTGTGAATTGTGTACCTGACTCATTCCAGCAACTATGTTAGAGCTGGGAGCCTCAGTCTCACACTTCTGGGAGTGTAGACACAGGTGGATGCTTATACATGTTGCCAGAGTGTACCCACTGCTCTAATCATATACCAAAAAGGTACAAATGGAGGGAAATGTCTAGATCTAGGAGTGGTTTCCATGAGCTTGGAAGACTGGGCACAAGCTTGAGTCAAGGCTCTGCCAGCCTTGTTGGATGGAGCAGTGGGTGGGAGGGCCATCCATCCACAGTCAATATCATGGGTGAAGTTAGTCACATTGTTGGCAGGGCCATTTATGAGCTCCGACATTCTGCTTTCTCTGTTGGGGACATTCATTGCCACCCAATTTTGTGCTTCACAGTGGGGAGGTAATCTTACCTCTCAAGTTTCTTCATTGAGTGTCCTTCTCTGACATATGAAGTCGGCATTCGATGCCTTTTTATGGGCTTCCATAGTGTCCCGAATTTTTTCTTACAGCACAACATAAATTCAAGTTTCAAGTTTTAAATGCTAATTTCACCCATAAATTCTAAGTTCCTTGAGGACAGGGACTAGAAGAGCATTTCCTTCATGGTTATTGCTCTGCTACCTGGCACAGCCTGTGCAATATAATAAGCTCTCTGTATTTATTGAAATAATGAATGAATAAATAAATGTATAGAGTCGGGCTATGTAAACCGAGACATAATTTTCTCCTGAAGCTGACCAGGGTTCTTTTAGAATGCTATTAGCCAAAGCATTTTTTGTTTTATAGCTTTCATTTCTCATGAAACTTGATGTTCTCCAAAGTATTTTTAAATTTTGCTTCAGATGGCAGGCAGTGACTATCCCCCTCACCAGACCTCTTCAAAATGATTGTTTGGGAGCATGCAAAGCAGTGCCCTATCTAAGTGGTAACAGTGCAGGGAGGATGGGGGGAGGCAGATAAGCAGAGAGACCTTAGACAGTGAGCTGGGATGAGAGCCTTCAGGAGGCGGTCCAGGTGTAGTTAGTTGTTGGGTGGTGCTGCAGTAGATGTGAACCTGGCCTGCTGATAAAGCCTAGACTAGACATCCTTGTAGCTTGGTGTTGGTAAATAAGAAGGTCAGGAGGGAGAAGGTAATCGAAGAAGGTAGATTCTTTCAAGATCCAGCTGTGGAGAGGCTTGACAGTTAGACCTTCCTGTCTATCTCTGCTCTTCGTTCCTTTCTTCTGTCCATTTGGGGTAAGGGTCTATGAATTACTTTAGAGGAAAGTCAGAGACTTATTTTAAGGCCCAATTCAGAGGAAGCAGGCAAGAGAAGACAAGCATCTTTTTTTTCTGCTTTTGTTTCCATATCTGCCATGGTGCTGTAGTTGGGGGTAGAGTGTCTTAAACCCTGGAGGTGCTATTGTGATATTAAAAGGAACCAGGCATTCTTGGAATGTATCTTCACAGGTGCCACTCTGGCAACCAGGTCAAACTATGGAGTGGTAGGTGAGCTACTTTTGATTTTGATTGTGTGCCTGCTCATTCTGCCCCAAATCATGTTTGAAGGGGCATCCATTTGGTCAGTCCCTGAGTTGAAGTCCTGATGTCACCTGGGCCCACCTACCATTAAGCAATGAGAGAGGAAGAGACAGTCTATAAACTCAAAGGCTATAGATACCTTGAACACTCTATCTGAAGATGTGTAAAGGTGACATATAAATCATGACATAAAATCATGTCAAGCAACAGCAAACAGAATAAAAATTACAGACATGCCCAGGGAGTGAGAATAGAGTGACTCAAACAGGACGTATGCCAAAGCCTAAGAAATGTTGTTGATGGTGACATGGTCATGATTCAGAGTAGAGAAGCTCAGATGTTTGTGATCCTGCAGGAGGCACTGAAATTGGGGCAGGATTCAGGGATGGTGAGATGGCTGAGTTTGCCTTTGTCTGGAGAAGCTCCTGGTTCTGCCTTTGGGTGTGTTTCGCCCCACCATCTTATTCCTGTGTTGGCATGAGCATTCTAACATAAAGGTGAATTGCACATGCAGAGTACTGGTCAATAGAGGAGGTGGGGTGCTCTGCTTTTGTTTAATGAGGCTGAATTTTAAGAGAGAATTTGAATTAATTAAGACCTGTGGGCAGGACACTTTTGTAGTCCTTAGTAAGAACTTACCACTTGGATATTCTGTGTGTTTGTGTGTGTGTGTGTGTGTGTGTGTGTGTGTGTGTGTGTGTGTGTGTGTGTGTGTAGTGATTGGCAGTGACAGTGTGGAGTCACACAGATTTGGTTCAAGTCCTCCCCTACTTGTAGTACTGCTCCTAGTGCTTGTTGTAACTAGCTCATAACTGGTTAGCCAAGTACCTTCTGTGAGCCTCGGTGTGCCTGGTTGTAAGATGGCTCTGACACCTCCTCAGAGTGCCAGGGTGAGAATGAAATACATGAGGTCTGTTCTCAGCATACTTGCAGGTACAGCCTGTTCTCAGAAAGGCGGCTTGATGGGTAGCTTGTGGCTTTAATCTTTGTATCCCAAGGCACAGAACATTGAACATAGTACATAGCAATTAGCTACTAATTGATAATCTAGAATTGTGCTGACACAGTTTGGGGGGAAATGTGAGCAATTATCCACTTAACATGCAAACTTTATTTTCTTAAATGCACTTTTTGTTATGGTCTAATTTGCTTATTTGCTCTGATAAATGTCTAAACAATGGCCATATCTATCATTCCTGGAGTCTGCCATTGTTCAAGTGTCACTTATGGGATAAAAATCTCACACAAACAGATCAATTGCTGGGCCTCAGGAGTCTAGAATGCCATACAAACAGATCAATTGCTGGGCCTCAGGAGTCTGGAATCCCACACAAACAGACCAATTGCTGGGCCTCAGGAGTCTAGAATTCATCTTCCCATCTTTTGCCTATTTACTGGGATTAAGGGAAGAGTCAACCCCAGGGCCCAGTATTCCAGGATGGCAGCCTACAGCGTGCCCCTCAACTGTGTCAACAAGGTTGGCCTTGGCTGGCTGCAATGGACTCATGAGGACATGAGGCCAGCCCATTACCCAGCAGTCACGCCAATCTGCTGAACAAGCAGCACCGGTAGACATGGGTCTGGAAGATGTCAATGCTTTTCACTTTACAGGTAGATTTCTACATGTGACATAGAACTTGGAAAGCAGCTTTTTTTTTTCCCCAACAAGACCCCCACAGTGGAGCATCAGGAGACTGAGTAGCAGGGAGCCTTCTTGGGTGTCTACTAGGCTCTTTGGCTTGTCTATCCCAGCAAGGATATTGGCATCAGCCATTCCCATTCAGTGAGATTTAGTGACTTGTTCACTTTAGAATGTGGTCCTGAGGAAGACATTAACATTCCAAGCTCAGCTGTGTCATCCTGGTTACCATAGCAATGCAGGGGAATACAGTTTGTGTCCAATGGTTATTTCGCCACACTAATGAAATGGACATTTTTCTTCAGTGAATTGAATCAAAACTAATTGAGTAGTAATCAGCACAGACCCTGAAGTTCAGAGCTGTGTAGTCTGACTAGCGATTTGTAGTAACACAGAAACCATTAACTATCTTCAAATGAGATTTTTTTCCCTTAAATTAGTGAATCTTAGCAACCTATTACAAATAGGCATGAGTGTTATCACACAAAAAAATCCCTCATTTGTTTAGTGCTGAGATGGGAAATTTATTTTCAACTAATTTGGGTACTGATAGCATTCTGTGGTTGGTCTTACCTTCCCCTCAGTAAATGTCCCAAACTGAAGTGTCCTCCTAGATTGTGTGTGTGTGTACATATGGATATATACATATGTATATACATGTTTTTATATGTATATATATGCATATTTATTTGGATCTCAGATATTCTGAACCAAGTACTTTTTCCTGATATCAGCTGTTCTGGAAGCCTATTTGACAATGGGGATGACAGGGTGCCCCTCCCCCCACTGCCATTTTCTGGTGTCTCAGAACAGAATCTGCCAGACTCCAAGCCTGACTACTGAGGCAGAAATTACATGACGTGGAAGTCACAGGCTCATCATTGTTGTTGGATATATTTACAAATTATTTTTTATTTACCTAATAGTTCTTTTTGCTTGTTTGGACCATGGGTATAAATAAAATTACAGGTTATGCATTAATCCACTATGAGTGTAGTAGTAGTTCTTGTCTAAGAGAGTGATCTTGCACACTATCAGTACAAGTGAATCTTCATCTTCTGGAACATGATCCAGTGCACAGCAGAGAGGCATTTGGTCATGAGCCAGTAAACATTCCTTTACTTCATTGTGATAGAATGGAAAGTTTCCCCTGAATGTTTAAGAAAGCTGACTTGTCAGGTATGGTCAGTGAGCTGGTCACAGGTAAAGATCAGGTGCAGTCCAACAGTGAACTGGCCACAGGTAAAGGTCAGGTGTGGTCCAACAGTGAACTGGCCACAGGTAAATGTGTTCCCAATTTTAGTTGCCCTGTTTCTCTTCTTTGTGTGGGCAACTAAGATTCATCTGACACCACTGTGTCCTCAGACAGAGTCTTCTCAGCATCAAGTATTCTGAGAGACAAATGTCAGTCATTGTCTTCTGTTCCCTAGGATGGTCTCTGAGCCTTATTCACACAGGCCACCGAGGCTGTCTTCTTGACATTGTGGCTAAAGCAGGTAGGGTTTCAGAAAACTTCACCCCAACATTCAGCAAGTTGATAAGCAGATGAGTCATTTCCCTGGGACTCAGTCTAGTGTTTTCAGTCTGAACTACAGTCACAATAAAATGGACTGTTCTGTGGTTTTTTAAGAAGAGTCAAGCTCATAGATACATGTTAGCATTTCTACAAGGTGGATAAGCTGCCTGGAGCCAGTCTCTCAGCTGGTTGGCAGGACAAGTAGGGAGGAGGGAGCAGAAAGAGGAAGCAGGGACTCATCATCATACACACCTTCCTTTTTTATAGCCCGTGGGTCTTGATGTGGGAGAAGCAACTCCCCCATCACCATAGCAACCTAAGTACACCACAGTGAAATTAGAGGGTTGAAAGGCAAGAAATTCAAAGTTAGGAGGAGTTAGGGGCAACTGGAAGAAGATGGACCTTCACTAGAAATAAACACAGGGAGGTATGGGGTGATAGAGGAGAGTAGATTTATAGTTTATGACATTCCTAAAATATCTTTATTTAATAATGAAAACTTCATTATCTGGGCCTGGGTTGAAGTGTTGCTGTGGGCCCTCTGAGGATCCCAGAAAAGATCTTTCATCTTGACAGAAGTTCTAAATTACAACATTAGTGTTCTAACTGAGAGCCTGTTATTGCCTATTTGGTCCACCCAGGGAAATGAGACACACATAGCTGCAGTGTGGGTTATTGAAATCTAATAGCTTGGAATATTAAAAATGGGGGTTGGGCCAAGGGAGGTCTCTCTTCTCTCTCTCCCTCTCATCCCCCCACCTTGCTTCTCCATGAGCTGGGGATACATTAAATGATAAACCTGCATGTTTATGGAACTCTCGTTATTTTTCAGGTAAGAAAAGTGATTTTTCTTTATTATGGTCCAAACCATTATCATGTTTCACATCATTAAGACTCCAACATAAGGAGACCTCTATTTTCAGGTCAACCCTGTGAACCTGTTAGGTTTTATTTTCATCCTAGATTCCCCTGCCTGCTTTTCAGCTATGTGGCATGACCTCCAAAAAAAGTGTTTGGTCTTTAGATGTTTCAAAGACAATTGGGTCTCACCAGCTCCTGTTTGACTAATGGGCAGAACGGATGGCTCTCTGGATCATAGTTCAATTTCCGCTCCTTCTGGCAGCACAGGAAAACAGCCAGCCAGGGCCAGAGAGTAGGAGAGTTTGTGGTGGCCACAACTCTGAGCTCTGTGCTCCTCCTCCCTCCCACTAATGTGACCTTGTTCACTTTCTGTTTCTTTGAGGGTGGTTTCCAAAGACAGTCTCGCAAAGGGACCTAAGCAGTTAAATACCAATACTAAATGAGGGTTTTACCTGTGCTTTCAAGTTCATGACTGTGCATGAGGTGGTGGTACTGTTACCCTTGCTTTCAGCTAAGGAAGCTGCAGCTGGAAGAGCCAAAACCTCACACCTAAAACACTGTAGCACCAGGTCCGAGTTCTTCACCCCCAAGCCTCAACCTGCTGCCCTTCATGCTCTGCTAAGCTGTCTCCCTTATTGGGACATACTGGAAGTTTACTTCTGCTGAATGATCCCCATGTTACCACCTTGTTTTCCTTAACGATTGCCTCAAAATGAGCCCAAAGGCAGCCATTCCTTTCGCTTAAGACAGAGATTGGAGACTTGTGCAGAAGGGAACCCACTGGATGGAGTATGATGGTGACTGGCTGACTTGTGTCAACAATGATCTAGCACCTACTAAGTGGCTAAGTGTGGACAGCACCCACTAAGTGAATTAATTACAGCCGAGTTCTTTCAGAACTCTTAAATGAGACAGTGTTGAAAATGTCTTTCTCAGCTACGATGCAGGGTCACATCCTCATGTGTGACTTACCACTATGATTGTCTGGGGTTGTTGTCACCAATTGGCATGCAGACACAGGTAACCATATTGATTAGCTGACTGAGGGATCCTGAAGGATTACAGGTCAGATCAGTGTTGCTGAAGAAAAATGAAGACAGATTCTCAGTCTGGACACAGCTTGGGAGAGTAGCTAGAGAAGCAGTCCACAGGTCAGCCTGAGAAAGCTGGAGAATGGTCCCAGTGTGTGAACATGTGTACATGTATGTGCATGTGTACACATGTGCATAGTATGAGTGAATATGTGCATGTTTGTTTGTATATTGCTGTGCAGGTATCTATTCATGTACATGTGTATGCTTCCATGTATTGCATATGTGTGTGTATTTATGTACACACTTGTGTGTATATGTGTGTTTGTATCTCTCTCTCTCTCTCTCTCTCTCTCTCTCTGTGTGTGTGTGTGTATATACATGGGCAAGGCCTTCTCACTCAGGAGTTGGACACAGATTATGAAAGAGAAGAATGCTAGAGGGTCAGAAGGAAGCTAGGAAGCTAGTGTCCTGATAGCAGCAGGACACACTGTGAAGAAATCATCGTTTTCATTCCAGTGAGGGAAATCTAATCCTGTGGTTTTCCAGCAAGTCAGGGGTGCAGAAGGAGGACGAAGACCCCCCCCCATGCACTGTTTCAGAGTCTGGCATAGACAAGGTTTGCACTAAGCTCACTGCTCTGTTCCTGGAGGATATGTTTCCATTTTACAGGGGTTTAAGATGCCTGGATGGGGCTTGGCCACTTTTTAAACATTCTGGGATGGCTGGGATGCAGCTCATTTTTGTAGAGTGCTTGTGTAGAGACACAGGCTCGATGTCCAGGACTGCATAACAGTGGAAACAATGGTACACACCTGTGTTCCCAGCAGGAGGTACAGGCAGGAAGAATAGAAGTTCAGTGTCATCTTTGGCTATAACGTGAGTTTGAGGCTAGCCTGTGATATAGGAGACCTTGTCTCAAAAACTAAGACCAGTGCTGGGGAGATAAAGTGCTTAGTTGATAAAGTGCTTGTCATGCAAGTGTGAGGGCAGGACTTCTGATCCTCAGCACCCACATGTGCAGGAGTTTCTCTTGTCATGATTCCTGAAACAAGCACAGCCATCCCCATAGCATTCACGCAATCTCTTAGGGCTGTATGCAATCCAGAGATGAGCTAATGTGCATGACAGTCACAGGCTGCAAGCAGATGGACCGACCACCATTTCAGAAGGAGAGAGGGGTCCTGGCATTGATTCTGCACACAGCTCAAAGAGTAACTACTGTCAGTGAGTAACACTGCACATGTGCAGTGTGGATTCAATATTTTCTATGCATGGTTGATTGAGTCTGTGGAGGTAGAGTCTGTGGATATGTCAGGAGCCATGTAGATGAGGAGGCCTGCCACTCAACTCTAGGAACGGACTTTATGGCAGCCTATTGCTTTATTCACACTTGTCATGGGCAGTGGGCCATTTTGCTTCTGCAGTTGAATGTGACACAGAACTTGAAGATGCACACTGTCTACTACATTTCAAATATGATTCATTTCTCCAAACTAATTTTCACCCTTCATTTAGAAGCACACCTTCTTGTAGACCAGGACAGACCTGAAGTATATATTAAAACTTCCTCACACTGTATGAACTCACTGAGAGATGGAAAAAGGCCGGGAGAGGGGGCTAGAGAGATGGCTTAGTGGTTGAGAGTACTGACTCCTCTTCTAAAGGACCAAGATCCAATTCTCAGCACCTACATGATAGCTCACAACTGTTGGTAACCCAGGAATGTGATACACAGGTATATATGTAGGCAAAACACCAATACACATAAACCTTTTTTATAAGGAGGCAGAGAGAGTCAGTTGTTATAGAGTGCTGACCAGGCACTGATGGTCTCACTCACATTGTTTTATTAATTCTTTTAAAAAGAGTCTATATTTCTATGTTCTCTCCCTCTCCCTCTCTTTCTCCCCCCTCTTCAAACAAGGTCATCAAAACTCAAAGAACTATAAATTTGAAGGTAAAAAAGATGGTAAGTAGGCTGAGGACATTGCTCAGTGAGTAAAGAGCTTGCAGAATAAGCAAGAGTATCTGAGTTTGATCCCCCAGAACCCATGTAAATGAACTGGGCATGATAAGTGTGTGATTGTAATCCTGTCACTGAGAAGGTGGAGACAGGAGGATCCCTAGGGCCCCCCAGTTAGCCAGTCTTTGAATTAGCAAGTTCTAATCCAGTGAGAGATCCTGTCTCAAAAAACAAGGTAGAGATCAATTGAGGAAGACAATATTTAATTCTGGCCTTCACACACAAATGCATACCCCACACAAATACACACATGCATACCCCCCATACCAACACACACACACACACACACACACACACACACACACACACACACACACATACACACACCAGTACATACTTATCTTCACCCACACATACACACACCCCAGTAATGCATATTTACACACACATACACACATCCCAGTATATACATATTTGCACACACACACATCTACACACCCCCAGTAATACATATCTACACACAAACATACACATACACCTACACACCCCCCCAGTAATACATATCTTCACACACACACACACACACATCCCAGTATGTATATATCTATACATACACATTTTCCAGTATATACATATTTGCACATAAATGCACCCCCCACATACGTATCTACACATATACACACATGTACACAAGCTGGTAGGTGGCAGAGCTGTGAATTGATATACTTTTCATCTTACTTAATTTTACTAGACCACAGAGTTCTTGGCAAAAAAAAAAAAAAAAAAAAAAGAACTTTTTTTGTTCGCATATTCCTTTCCTGTTTCCCTCTCATGACCTTGCTCTGGTTAGCCAGGATGGGTCCCCTGAACTTTCACCTTTCACTCACTGACCTTTCTTCTTTCTTGGAAAAGAACAAGCAACATCAACTCAGGAGTGCACATTTGGTGGGCACAAAGGCAGCATGATGAACAATAGGTTCTCCCTAATTAAATTAGCTCAGGTAATGGCGCACCCTGAGATGGGAACACATTCATTAATGCTGTTATTATTGTCAAGGACAAGAATGGCCTGTTGAGGATTGATGAGAGAATAAGCTGTCCATATGCTGCAGACCATAAGGAAACAATTGATAGGAAATCCTCCACAAGAAGCTTTGGGCGGGATTGATAATGCGTCCTCCCTAGTAAAAGACACGCACACACCATCAAGAGGGTGAGAGACTGGCATCTGGCTAATCAATGAACTGTGAGGGACTGAGGCAATAAAGCGAGCAGGTTTCACATTAATATTATAATATGATATGTTTATGGAACCGAGACATTCGAAAGTGATCCTGGCAGCACGGTGTAGGAGGTGTTTTAATTGAGTCCGTCTTCTGCTAGGGAGATGCAGACATCGTCTATCACTTGAAGAAAGGGGTCCTATGGAGAGAGGGTTTTGAACTTGGTTTCCCCTGTAAGTGGTCTTTGCTTTTCATCACATGTAACCAATGGAATGCATTATTTAGTGACTGACTATTTAGTCAGGGAGGTATACAGGCAGACAGAGGGCTTGGCTGCCCCTACTCAAAGGAAGATAAAATAAAATATGCATATCTTCATGCCTTCCTGGAGCCATAAGCCCGTTCTGGTTCACTGGGGATCCATCTCTGCCTGCATGATCTACGGTTTTATGGACAGAGGGGAGCTGCGCACAGCCAATTACACCCATGGAGCGAGTCCAGGAAGAAGAGGAGCAATGCAGCTTCCAGGGGGTGATTTGCTGCTTGTGGGCTGAGTTAGACAGGAAAGGGCTAGAGAGGGAAAGGCTCCCAGAGCAAGGGTGCAAGGCAGCTGCTCCAGCTGCATCAAATGGCTTGCAGAAACGTGTTGGGAGCCGCAGACCTGTGTGCACCTGTAATTCAGGGCTCAGGCCAGGGGCGGCTGAGCTTTGCATTGTGGATGCAGATGGGACCTCTTAGATTTGCTCCTGGCATACACAATGAGTTGAGATAGTCTCTTTGGGAAAAGACCCAGGCCCTCTTCCACATAGCTACTACCCACTGATGCCACCTCTGGCACGTCTGAGAAAGTAACTCTTCTCTGATTCCTCTGTGAGACTTTCCAGTGGTCGTGATTAAGCTGAGATAAGGGGTCATTTTATACTCCCATGGGAGAGTTCTCTGCACATGCAGTGTTCTGGTCATCCTAGCACCTCTTCCCTGTACTTCCTCCTACAAGAAGGGGTGATTTACCTCCCATCTCATTTCCCTAGCCCTTGCATTCCTCTACCCACATCATCCCTCTTCCTGTTCCTCTCCTCATTTCCTTGTAGCAAAGCTCATTTTCTGTGCTTGTTTTCTTAATAGTCAACACCAACACCTCTGTTACCCTGTCCTGCAGTTTTACAGTCTAGGTTGCTTGGTCCGGACCTTCCCAGGTTCCAAAAGACACACTGAAAGCATGACAATGTGAGAGCTGGAACAGCCCTTGCACTAGCAGGTATCCCTGCCCCCCCCCAAATGGCACTGTGCATTATCGATTCTCAGAGATGCTTTCTGTCCACATTTGCCAACTTTGAACTGAAGATGCTTTTCACAATCGATTGCATTTCCTATTGCCACTGACCATGGCAGCTGCATGATAGTGGTTACTGCTATACACACATGAACTTGGGTTATTCTTGGTAGCAAGACCAAGCTAGTATACTTTTTGATGGTTCTGTCAATAAACTATTAAGAACCATGTAAGGAGGAAATATAAGTCCTGGTTTTTGTCTTAAAACCTTCCTTTGACACCTTCTAAAAGATAAAGCATTAGCAGAATGGATACTCAAAGCCTGGGAGAACCTTCCAGAGCAAGATGAATTCAAAGCTATCTCTTGATGGGAAAGAGGAAATGTCTTGTAAATCACAGAGACACATAACTCTGAGTTGAAATGTAATTCACAATAATCAGCCCCTGAATGTAATTTTTTGACATATATTAGTCAATTTATTTGCCTTTTTATGCATGCAGAAGAATGATATGTCATACATGAACATCTAATGGAAACAATCTGATTCTGCAAGCATTGAAAATTCAGAGTGACAGAATAGAGTGTATTGCTTAATTGTCCGTGTTTGTCTCTCATTCTGGGACATAAAATAATGATGCCACTTTTTTTATTGATGGTGTCTTCTACCAGATTAATACAACCTATGTGGAAGAAAGCAGGCATCCACATGCTAAACCAGAGTTAAGAATGAGAGATGACTGACTCCTTGTTCACAGAGGCAGAGTGCAAGGACCAGGTCCTATGGGGAATGGAAGGAAGATCTGGATTGTGCACATCTAATCACAGATCTAGGCTCACAGGTCAGGGGAGGTACCCTTTTCCCTGAGACGGGGAGAGAAAACTCAGGAGCCCTCTACCCAGAGAAGGAGGTGTCAGAATGGGGAAGACATGTCCCCCAGTGTCCATATCAAGAAAGTAAAATAAGGTGGATAATCTAAAATATCACTTGTTGGTGCTCAGCTGGATGTTCAGATTCTTGCTTTCTTATCAGTGAACTATTTTATTTTGTTCCCTATTTCTTTGAGAAGGCTTGATATCCTTAAGCTTACCATCCTAAAATTTCAGACATGTCTATTTAGGTGTCCTGTCCTTATTCTCCCCATAAGCCACTTCCTTGGGATTTTTTTTGGCATTTACATCTTGAGACATCTCTGTTCGTTTCTTGGCAGTTTGTTCTGATAGTTTTCTCCCTTTGTCTCTCTGCCCTAGACTTCATAATTCCTCTTACTAAAGTTACTCAGTTGGCATACCTGTATCCTTACTTTTACAGCTCTGTTCAGGTTTTAGTTTTTTATTTGTACATTTGTGAGGCTGTATGTGCTGATATATTGTGTACCCTAATAAATTTGCCTGAAGATCAGAGAACAGAAGAAGCCATTAGATTGAACATAAAAGACAGTCAGTGGTGGCACACACCTTTAATCTTAGCACTCGAGAGGCAGAGATCCATCTGGATCTCTGTGAGTTCAAAGCCACCCTGAACTACATCAGATTGACTCAGCCTAGCAGCAAAACAAAGCCAGGCAGTGGTGGCACACACCTTTAATCACAATACTTGGGAGTTACATGCCTTTAATCCCAGCACTAGGAAAGTTGAGATAGGAAATGATATGGGTGGGCAGAGAAAGGTATATAAGGCGTGAGGAGATAGGAACTACAGTCTTTCAGCTGAGGAAAGCTTTTCAGGCTGAGGAGTCCTAGAGGTAAGAGGTGGCTTGTTCCTTTGTCTCTTTGATCTTTCAGCTTTCACTCCAATATCAGGCTCTGGGGTTTTTATAAAAAGACCATTTAGCAATTTGTGTTACAGCTGTCTAATCCTTGACTTTCCAGTCATTTTCTTGTACTTATTTTTAAATAGGCTCTTGTTCTTACTTTATAGATACAATATTGTCCTGGATTTCTCTGGAGACTTCTAACCAGGCTGGGGAAAGTTAGAGATGTGATGTAAAATGGTCAGGTCCTGGGGAGGTGGAGATTCAGCGTTACAGGAGTCATCCCAGCTGTTTCCTCTGGTGTGTGATTTGGGGCATGGACACTGTCACATCTGTCTCTGACAGAGACTAAGAGGTTAATGAGGGTGTTATCCAGTAGTAGAACACTTGCCTAACACGTGTGAGGCCCTTGGATTGTGATTCTAACACACACACACACACACACACACACACACACACACACACACAAACACACACACACACACACCACACTAAAGCTAAGGGTTTTGTCAGTTTCCTTGACATTCTCTGCATCCACTGGCAGCCTCTGTGTACTGGATAGCTACTATGTGTTTGTATTTCCACTCTCCCCTTGTTTTGACTCAGTATCGAGGTCACAGAATGCATTTATTTAGTTGAATTTCAATCATGAGTCATTTAACCCCTCCCATCAAAGTATGCAGTGGAACACACTGTGTGTGGCTGGAAACAAGAACCACAGTGACAACTGGACAGCCATCCAAGCCACAGTCAAAGCCACCATGGGATTTAGAATGTAGCAGAGGAAGTGAGGTAGCTGGCGGGACAGATTTCAGGGTGATTTTTCTCTATGTCCTGTGACTCCTCAGAATTCATTAGTGGGTGTCATCATAGTTGGGGTAGCTTCAGGAGTGGGAGGTCTCTGAGGGAGTCGCTGACCTTCATGGTCACCAATGGTAACGCTGCAAAGTTGTGAGCACACACAAGTTTGACTTTCCGTCCTTTGTTATCCACATGGGTGCATGCAGTACTGTTCACATTGCTTCAGTTCTGTGGCTTGCAGAAGACAGGAGGCAAATGCCAGGGCAGTAAGTATTCCCACACTCAAGTGTGCATTTCCCCCCTGCCCAGAAATCTAGTGACCTGTAGACAGTGGCTCTGAGGGAAGGGAGCCATTCTTCTTCCTTTCTGCTCTGAGCACATTTCTTTTGAGAAAAACTATAATTTTTTAAAATTCTTTGAGAATTTTATACATGCATACAGTGCATTTTGATCATATTAACCCCCAATCGCCCCTTTAACTCCTCTCAGATATACTCACCTCCCAAATTAATTTCTTTAAAAAAAGCAAATAAGCTATTATTTTCCATTCCTTGCTCCCTTTTCTACGTCATGGCAAGTGACAGTCACTTAGACTGGTCTCAACTCTGCTGCTGCTGTCTTTGCATAGGTATCTTAATCCTACCATGGCTATTAAATGTTGCTGTTGACATTTTCCTTCTGATCAAATGACAACAACAAATTTCAAATCTCTAACAAACACCTGCTCAGGAATGTGCTGCCTAGGAGTGCAAAGCCGGCCTTCTCTGACTTTATTATCCTGCGATCTTGGGTACCCCTGCCTTCCTCCTGGTGTGGCTTTCAGATTCACACCTCTGGGCTTGACACAGCCTTCCATGGTCTGAGCCTGCCTGCCTTGCATGGCACTGCCTCTTCTTCCCATATTACACCGGCCATATCTATTTTATCTAGAGTCACAGGCCTAGTAGACAGGATTGGAGTTAGTTCTAGAACCCAAGCCTGTGATTCTGATTAGGAGCTTGTCTTCTGGCACAGGCTGTCTTTTATACTCTGTAGCCCATGGTGGTGGCTCTTCCCACAGGGCCTGTGGCATATACTAACTGCCCTTCAGGTGACAGCCCCTCTGGTCATCTCCTGATGCCTACTTAACTTGACTCTGGTTCATGACCAAACAGTGTGTTTACCTGGTCTAGCGGGTTATTGAACTATCAAGGGGCTTCATGGAAGTTAATAATCAATCCGTTCTCTGAATTCCTGAACTGTCTTTGCCATCTTCCTAGCTGGCCTGACTGGCCTCTTCTTGGGGACTTGCTTACTCTCCTTGAAACCCAGCACTTAACACTCAGTGTAGTGAGGAGCCCCTGTAAGCCCTGTCCTACATACAGCCCAGCTTATGATTGTCCTGCTGGCTGCTGGCTGAAGGCTCTGGACATTTGTCAAGATGTCACCTAGATATCATCTACGCCCACGCACTTGTCTGTAGTGGAAGGCTGCTGACACAGGCCTGAGTCTTTCCCTCCAGACTCTTACTCAGAGATTTTGAGGCAAACTAGGGAACTGTGCACATGACCTCCTGGGTCAAAAATGTTTGAGCCCACCCTTCTGATGTCCTGAGGTTTTTGAGTCAGGCCACCCTGTGCTGGTGATGCTCACTAAGCTGTGATCTTGTATAGGGCAAGCACTCCAAGTGGAAACAGGGATGGGTGTTCAACTGTGAAGGCTTTCATCAACTTGGTGTAATTATAGTCCTGTTTCCAAGACAGCCACTTCTGCAACCTGTGAGGCACCATGACCTGGCATCATGTGCTTTCAAAGCAGCAGGTGACAGTTTACTTTTAGAGCAACTAAATCCAGTGTAAGCACCCCAAGTGCTCCAGGGGACAAAATAACCACAACTTCACTGTTGCAACAATATCTGTGACTTTTCAGGCATTTGCTAGACTTTTCACTCTTTTATTGTGTGTGGGAGAGAGAAAGACGGAAAGGATTGAAGAAGAGAGGAGAGAGAGAGACAGACAGACAGATGGGAATTGGAGCTGAATACCTCGATGGGAAGGAGCTACAGACCCCCTCCTTTCCTCCAGAGGTTTCTATCAGGGTCATAAATCCCCGACCTTGGTAAAGCAGCTTGTCCCTTTAAGGCTATTAAAGGAACCAAGATGAGCTGCATTCCTAAACGAGCCTTGAGGATTACTCTGCCAGGTGGAAGGTGGCTGCCCATGGGGGAAAAGAGAAATTGCCTCCTAGTATATCATTTTGGAGCTGTCCGCAGTTAATCCCTAGCCTGCTTAAAGCAGGCGGAATGTGAGATAGCTTCGGTCAATTGGCTGTTGCTTTTTCCTGTAACCCCAGGTTTTCTCCAAGGCAGCTGCTTATCCCAGTATGGCTGGGGTGGAAGGTGGGGGCCTGGGACACAGGCTCAGTGATAAGGAAGTGATCTGGGTGGGTGCCCAGCAGGGGTGGGGCAGATTCAGGGAATGCAATGTTCCCTAAATGGAGCTGAGTCTTAGAGAGGGAAATCAGGTCTGTTCTTGCTCAGCAGAAGGACTATGGCTCAGGGGCAGACGTCACTCTTCAAAGGCTGGAGCTAATTTTCTCCCTGGATTAAGGAGATGATTCATAGGTCAGTGGTGTGGGCTGTGCAGCCCACTTGGAGGTTGTCCTGGAAGCATCAATCATGCCGGGAACCAAGAGTTCAATCTTGACCACTGGCAAATACCTATTTTAGGTTGACCCCATCCTTGCTAGCTAGAGGCAGAGAGTGTTAATCAGTTATGTCTAGGAACTTACTAAAGAGCTGTATGGCCATTTTTAAAAGTTAACTTTTAAAACATGTCCTTGGCATATGAACCCTGAGAGGATTCTGGGATTGTTTTCTAACAGGCTTGGACTTTAGTCTGGGGCAGGGGGCTTGGGCATTGTGGGTACTTACCTGGCCTCCTGCGCTGCAGTGAGCTCCCATCACCATATCAGCCCCTCTGTCACCTCCATGTTAGCGTGCACTTTCTAAAACAGCAGAGTAAAGATGACTCTGTTTAAAACCCTGCAGGGCCCCCAGGGTCATCAGTGCTGCATCCCAGGTTCTTAATGTGCCTTGCTCATTATCGGTTTCTGCTTCTGTACCCTCATCACCTCCAACCACAGGAGCACCCTTCTCTTTGTGCAGGCCTTTATCTTCTGTCCTTTTGCCCATGCTGGCCTCTCCCCCAGGACCCCATGTTCAGTATCCTAGAACTGACAGATGGAGACCCAGTCACCAGTTGCAGGGCTGCCTCTTTTGAGCATTTCCTCGCCTCTCCACTCTTTCTAGATCCAGGCAGATATTTTTGTTTGTTTGTTTACTTTGCCGCTTTCCCAAAGCAACTAAATACACTTTTGGAATACTTATCAGCATTTCATAAATCATGTTGTACTGTCTTTTTGTTTGCATGTCTGCCTTCTCCATCCAACTCTGTTGCTTTTCAGCTTCATCATCCAGTACAACACCCTGCAGAGATGCTCTAGAATCACAAGCCAGAGGAGAAAACAAAACCATGTAGAAAAAAACAAAACCATGTAGAAAGAAAACAAAACCATGTAGAAAAAAACCAGAGCTAGAACAGATCTACAGGGACCAGGCTGGGAAGGCCACACCAACCCCATCCTGTGTAGACTCTCCCTCCCCATCCCCAGTCCCTCTGCAGGCATTGCATCTACCATCCTTTCCTTTCTGTTCCGTCAGTTCTTATTGCTCTCAACTGCAGCAGTCTGACACTGACCCCTCATGACAGGCAGATCAACTCCTAATCTGCCAGAGCCCCAGTTTTTCTGGGATGTTGGCAAGCTCTTGACAAATCCAGAGGAGAGGAAAGCTGTAGTCCCTCACTCTTCAGTAAGCTGAAACAGCCAGTCCAAGACTCAATTTGCACCTTGCAGTCCCCTGGGGCTGCTGTGGCTTTGATTGCTGGTTTAGGGCCCCTCAAGAGGTTCTCTTAAGGGATAAGTGAGCTAGAGGGATTGAGAGCAAGGGATATTAGCCACATTCTTGCTTCTCCAAAGAGCAGCTCTGAAGCAGGGGTATGGGGGAAAGGGACCCTGGTATGGAGAGGGAACAGGCATAGACAGAGTAGTTTTACATTGTGCGTCAAATTTGAGCACTAATGGTGAGATCGAATTGGGAGTCGTTAAAAAGAACACAGAGATGAGTCAGTGTAAACAGCATCATCCAAAAGGCAGCCACAGATCCACACAGGGAGCTGTGCTAGTGCTCTGCTCAACTCAGTGATAATGAAGGAGGCAGCTAAAGCAAAGAGATCCCCCGTCTGCTACATTTCTATCGCTTAATCAAAACTGACTCCAACTACTGCAGCTGCAAAAAAATGTTCCCAACATTCCATTAATTTCCATACAATAACCCTCTAATGGGGAAGCCGTTCGGGGGAGGAGCATAATCAATCTGTCCTAATGACACACCAGAGACCTAGGGAAAATGCAAACTTGGAGCAATTCGGGGCAGGTGCAACCTTGGAAAGCATTACCATTTTTCTAAGTTAATTTGTTCCCTTGATATGTTTGAAATCCATATTTGTACTTTAAAGGTCTAAAATGCAAGATGATTAAAAAATATAACCGGATTTTTGTAAACCGTTCAGCAGCAGCCAGTGATGTATTAGCTGTCTTCCTCCCGCCTCTCTCCGGAGAGCAGGGACCACTTTGCCTTACGTTTTCCTCTTCTGTCATCTGGCCACTGTTGGCTCTCTGTTTTGTTTACTATTTTAAAGTTCACTCTTGGCTCCAGCAAGTGGGATGCCTTTACACTCTGGGTGGAACTAGTCTGGTATATAGAGGCTGGGCTGTCCAAGCAGGCCCCAGGCATTTTAGAGAAAGGAATAAGGAAGTCCTGTTCCCAGATTGGCTACCTATGGACCACAGTGTGTTCTTACTTCTAGCTTTTCTGCCCTTCCAGGTGAAGAAAGACCCAGGATGATAGAATCAGCACCTGACACTTGGCTTCTACTGGATGTCTTGATTCCTGCTCCCCCAGTTCTCCTTGGCCTTGAAGATTCAGGCCTTGCATCCTTAAACTGACCTCCACAGTACACTGACTCCTTGCTAGGTCTCTTTCAAAGTTCTCTTTCTTCTTAGAACTTGCCTTTGGAATAAAAAAATACTCTCTATCCCACCTACAGACACACCTGGGATAAAATGGTCTTGTCGATTTCTTGCTGAAAGTGTATGGAACAAACAGGCGACCTCTTCTGTTCCTCTTTTAATCTGGGGATCACCAACCTGGAAGATATTCTGTATAGACTCTTGTGGGTGTGTCTTATTCTCCAGGTATTAGCACTTGGCCGTTTATCACTCTCAGGGCATTGAAGTGGCTGAACCCTACAAGTTCTACTCTTCAGACATTTCCTTCCCTTTCCCTCCAGGGTTATGTTTAGTATTAATAATGACAGCCCTGGGAAATGCACTTAACACCTGTTTGAAGGCTGGTGATGACTTAGCTGAGGATCAGGCTGAGGCTCCTCCCTGGTGCTCAGAGTCTGAGGCTTTCGTCCTGCCTAACTATTACATGCTCTGAGATATGTTACTCCTTAAGAGAAAAGCAGACTCTGCAGCCAGAAGGTAGGACAGTTGTTTTCTGAATCACCACTAATTAGCTCTTAGGGGACTTTTAATTCCTTGTTTAGAAGATAGAACGAGCACTGCCATGTACTTAGGAGACACGCCTTATTACCTGCATTGCTACTGTTTAGGACCCATACTGAGGCAGTCAAGCAGATGCCCTGTGCACAGTTCAAATCCAGGGCAGAAAGATGACTGAGGACACCAGTTGCTGAGCCCCATTGCTGTATTCATGCTGGGGACACACATTCAATCTGCCCATCAGATGCCTGGGATCGATACAGCCCTAGGAGACAGCAGATTCTTCTGATCTTGTCTTCATGACCCTTGAGGCCCTGATGCACCATCCTGGGACTGTTACAGTGTCTCAAGATTCTTCTAGCCAACTTTTCTCTCTCCTCTCGTGTGTGTGTGTGTGTGTGTGTGTGTGTGTGTGTGGTGATTCATATTGTGGTCTGACAGAGCTCTGCCTCCCCAGCTCTTGTCCTCACACAGGCATCTCCACTGACAGAGCTTCTTTGTCATGTTTGATCTAATCTTGATGTCTCCTCAAAGAGAACTGGACTTATGCACATATCTCAGGCACCAGAGAATTTCATCTCCAACAGAAGCACTGTTAGCTTCCATGAGTCCAGATAGTTTTATCCACTTTGAATTCAAAGGCAAGAACTGACGTATAAAACTGGTTTCAGAGAACCTGTTGAGTTCCTGGATTTTTCTCTGTGTGCAGAATTCACTTTATTCCTGGAACATGCTGCCTTTCACTTCTCACTGTGTGATCTGTGTACAGCACTCCAGGTAACAAGAGTTGACATTTATTGTTAAACTTGCCTCTTGAATCACTCTGAGGGAGACCATAAATGTCTCAGATGCGATTCTGCACAGAGCCCAAGATGGCAATATTATCTATGTGTGCAATTATGATTCTCTCATCTCTCTCAAAGAATATAAGTGCTGGAAAGAGACAGAAATCTTCTTCTTTGGTGAAGTGGGGTGATCAGTAAATTCATATAAGCACTGTAGGGTCATGAAAGCATTATCCCAGACCAGTTTCTGTAATCAGAAACTCTTCCCCTAGACCAAGACTTGAAATGCCCTGACCACATTCCAATAATTATATTTGGTCTTCCATCTGGAGCAGATAGTTGCACTCAGGTTATTATGATTTCCTGTTCTGGGGACTGAATCCTGATCCTTGCCTTTGCTAGGCATTCTACCACTGAATGGATCCCCAACTCCTATACTCAAGCTCTAATACTACATTTAATCTTTTGTACACCATTCTTCACATGGCTTTAGTTCATATGCTACAGGAAAGGCACAGAATTGCTTTTATAACCAGTGCTTATCTCTTAGTATAGTGCCACTTAATTTCATATACATGGAAGGAGATTTGTAGATAGAACTCGGTGTCCCAATTTCTTTGTTCGCCCTTCGCCATTATTCCTTAGGGAGACATTTTGTGTTTTGTGTTTTATTTTGATGCAGATGCCAGAATTTGATACAAACATTCAGTCAGAGAAGATTTCTCCACTCGCAGCTTTTCTATCATTGATAAAATGCTTTTAATGTAGTTTCCTTCTTCACAAGGCCAAGGACTTAAAAAAAAAAAACTTTTTCTTCTTGTAGAAATATCACATGTGTGACTTCAGAAAACAACATTATTGCCTATTATTCTGGATTTATGTTGTACTTTGATTGTCACTGAAGGTCTGGATATAGAGTCTAAATGTAGCAGAAAGGAGGCGGGACCTTTAAGAGGTATGGCCAGTGGGCAGCTCTTAGGCCCTTGGTGGCATGCCCTGGAGGGTTCATGGGACTCCACCGCCCACACTGCCTTTCCACTTCAGTTTGAAAGATGTCTGTTGTGCATCCCTGGTCTCCACCACCCTCCTCAGAAGCCAAAGCAATGTGACTTTGCACTTACAGTCTCAGACTTGCACTGACAATGTGAGAGCTAAGCAAGCCTTTCTCTAGACTCTCTATAGAGCTGCCTCAGGCATATGTCTATAGTTATGTAAAACTGACTAAAGCATTCACTCTTCGGTGAGAGCAAATATTGTTCTCTAAACTTATTTATCTGGTGGGCAGATCTGGGATTCCATGCACTCATTTTTTTATTTTTTTTTTCGAAAATTTGTGTTTGAATTTGGTTCAGAAAATGTTTATTTAGTACAGGCCATTTTCCCAAATGCCAGGGATATGGAGTAATTTGGGAATGAACAAAATGGACAATAGTTCTTGCCTTGCTGAAATGTATCTAGCAGAGTGCATGCTCAGTACAGGCAAATATGTGATCAGGTGAATTCAGTATTTCTGATGGATCAACTGTAAGGAGGCCTGGAAGATGAGTTTGAGGAATTTAGCTTAACTTAAAAATACAGAAAGAGAGGGCCCAAGGAGGAGCAGGCTTGGTGCCATGTAGTTGGAAGTTTTCCTGTGTGAAAGAAAAACATTTTATTGACCTTTGTGAGCTGAGGAGGGGGACATTGCAGAGAGGGGAAGACTTACATCCTAGGAACTACAAAGGAGGATGTTCTGAGGCCAGGGAAGGCCATGCTCTCTCTTTGTTCTTTGGCATCCTTAGGGCTGAAGTGTATCATCCTGTTGTTCTTAATCCCATTGTGAGTCATCCTTAGCCAATATTGCATGCTTCTTAGATCTAGGAACAGGCCTGTGTGTCCTCCTGGATCTTCTGTGCTGGGTAGATGCTGTCATCCTTACCCATAGAGAATGCATTGGATCCAGTCATACTCAGTCTGGGCTGGAAAGAGTGGAGTGTTTCAAACAGGGATAGGGAAGGGGGCTCAGGACCTCTGGGCTCTACTTACTGCATGAAGCCACCTGTTCTGTCAGCTTCTGTGCCCTCCAGACAGAAGAATTTGTTACTGGCCATTTTGGATATATATATATATATATATATATATATATATATTTAATAGTCCTCATTAACTTCTCTTCAAAAATCTTAAAAATATGCTTCTCCTTTGAGTGCTAACATGGTAATCTACCCCCTCCCCATTCTGCACGTGTAGAAGAAACTAGAAAGAAACTCTGTAAGTGGGTATCTGAGTGAGGTTGGAACAATAACAGAGGGGGTCGTGTATGTCCTTGGAGGCTGTTGATTTGAGATAGTAAAGCCTAAAGATCAGATCAGTCATTTGCTAGAGCCTGTGGCTTAGAGCAGGGCCTAAAGTAAGAGCAGCTTTAAATCCCTGGTGACCTCAGGTGGCTATGTGAGCTCTACACTCTCTGTGCGAATAGAGATAGCAGGTGTGTCACTGGAGTGTGCTGATTCATGAGGCAATATATTCCACATCAGCACAGTAGGCGGCACACTTAATGTGTCTTCGTGAGCTGAAATGAGGGTACAAAAAGACAAATCTATTGTTCATTTAAGATATCTGTAGGGCAAAAGTCTGAATATGAAGGGAGTGAGTGTCTAGAGCTCCAGAGTCACCTCCTGTGGGGAGATAAATTTCACTGAGACGCTCCATGGACTGTATGTAGGATCTGTCCTTCAAGGCCACTCATTTCCCACTTCATGTGCCCATCCAAGTAAGGCTGAGGTAAGTGCTAAGTTAGCATCATATTTTTCTGCTGCCTGAGAGAAGAAATAAAAATATGGGATTCTAGTGTTCAGGTCACTCAGCAAAGAATATGCCCAGTCTGAATTTATGAGTCGCCACCCTTACCGAAATCTAGTTTTTTTGTGAGTTTAGTTCTCATGAGTCATTGTTTAGTCTTCATCAAGGATGAACACACTGTGACCTATGTGGGACCATGATTTCAGGATCCCTATATGGGATCCATTTTGCTCCTCTTCTTTCTTCTCAAGGGGTGATCCTCTGACCATGATTTTGCTTTCTCGCTTTCTATTCTTCCACTGCTTGCTATGTTCCACTGTGGGGTCAGCCAGACCCTGTTTGGTACTTGAAGTTCCTTCTCAGCATCATGTACCCACCAATATGGGGTGTTTTGGTTTGGCTGTAAAAATATCCCACATAGTCTCATATACTTGAACATGTTGTCCCAAACTTGTGGCACAGTTTTGGGACATTATGAAATCTTTGAGACATGAGACTTAGTTGGCAAATGGAGACCACTGTGGACAGGTCTTGGTGGTTATAGCCTGGCCTGATTCTAGCAGCATCCTGCTTTTAGATCAACCAAGATACACGGAGCTTCTGCCCTTTAGCAAACCACTATTCATCTGCTCATCACACACCCACCAGCCCACACACCCACCCACCCACCCATCCACCCATCCATCCATTCATCCACCCACCCACCCACTTGACTATTAGTCAACAAGATGTGTGGGGATGTAACTTACCTATGCCAGGCAGCTGACAACATTTCATTTTGTTGTATCATGAATTTGGTCCTTAAAACAACACTGATTTTACATTGCGGACCCTAGAGACATACCTGAGGAAACAATGACCAACACATGATGACCCCATCAAAGTCTGATTATATTTTATTGCTGGGGTTATTATCCCTTGTGAGTTTAGAGTTGCTGTGCGTGTGCATGCATGTGATATATATATATATATATATATTATATATATATATATATATATAGAGAGAGAGAGAGAGAGAGAGAGAGAGAGATCCCAGTGGACCTTGTCAACAGGAATTTGACTCTGTGAATGAGAAATTCATGGTTAGGTCCTGGACAAAGGGATGCAGTAGTGATTGGTCATGGACATCTAAATGGTCTTAGAAGCTGTGTATATAGATAAATATCCAACAGAGAAATAAAAAGATGTGGCTAGACAGGATCATAGGGTGGGCTTTGTCTGGTCTGACAGTCCACAGTGCTCTGGACTCAACGAGTTTCTATGATGGCTTATTTCTATTGTTCTGTATGTATGCTGCTACAGAAAATATCACACTGCTGTGTCTTGATGTCCTTGAATAACTATAAAAATATTATGCTTCAGAATCTCAGGTCTCTACTTCATGCAGGGAAAGGGGAAGGTTGTATCTTAGGTACCCATCCCTATGGCCCTGGCCTTTCTTGGCTCTGATGTGCCCATTCTCATCATCTTACCTGGGATGGATGCTGTGCATCAGTTGTCTCCTAGAACCCCTCTCTATTCCTTATTTTGGTCTGTGGAAGTGCTCTCCTCACTAGACAGGGCTGGAATTTATCAGGAGTTCAAATATACCAAGAAACATAGAGCGTAGGCATGAATATACTTCAGAGCCCAGCTTCTGACCTTGACTGTGGACAACCCAGCCCCAGAGGCACCTGTCTGTCATCCTGGCAGGACCTGCCCTCCTGCGTTTGTCATTTCAGCAGTCCCAGGCCCACTTCAATCTCATTTTGAGAAAATTCTCCCTGTGGGGGGCCTGGATCCTTCTGTGGTGCTTTGGAGCTAATGAGGTTCTTTTGCTCGCACATTTCCATAGCTCATGCTTTAGACTATGGTGGCCCACTAACCAGCCTTTTAGTCTACACTGGCCCTGCACTGGAGGTGGCGGAATGCTTTTAATCACACCAAAGAATGCCAGGGCCAGCTCCTCATTCTAGACCTGGAGCTGGACTACATACAGAATTCGTATATGCTAGAATGACTCATTACAGCAGAGACTGAGGAATAGCTATCTATACTGGCTACATACTGTGGAGAACTTCCTGACCCTGGGGAAAAATGAAACTTTTTGGTGGCTGTCCTAGTTGATATCTTTATTTTTTTAAAGATGAGAAAATAAATCACTTTCCTAGAATACTCTAAGTGCCACATTGCCTGGAGCAAGGGCAATGGCTGGACGACTTCTCAAGGTCTCTGAAACCCAAGGATTTTTATAGCCACTCATCCAGGAAGTGTCCTCCCTGAGGAAATGCCTTCCCTGCCTGTGAGACCTCCAGGACCTTGCTTCTAGCCAAGTGTCTGGGTTCTGGGGTGTGCTGCTGTTCCTCATTGTGAACCACAATACGTCTCCGACACCAGGAGCTTCCATCACCAGTATAAGCAAATCTCCACTTTCCTCAGTTGTCTGGGTGGTTTCCAGGCACCACCAAATTGACAGGTTCTGTACTGGTTGCCAGCTTCGTGTGTGGTGTTCCCTGGGAGAAATGAGGTGGTTCATTCTGCCCCAGGGAACATCAAGTATTGGTGATGGGTGTCTGCCCTTCCTTGGGGCACAGGGTATAGACTTGGAGATGTAGATGCTGAAGCCACCATGGGCTACACACTTAGCAGCTGGGTGAAACCCCTTCAAGTCTGTGGGAAGTTTCCCTTCCTGTAAAGTTCACAGAAGTGGGGCGATTTATCTGTGCTGTGCATTCTGTCCTTGTCACCGGGCATCGCTGTAGATGCTGTCCTGCAGATGTGGTCATTAACTTACCCTTTCTGTTCATAGAATGAGGAGCCTGGGTGAAGAAGGTCCCTTTCATCTTTAAGAGCTCGGGAGGCTCTTCTATGCCGTGGCTTTCCTTTATGCTGGTATCTGTTTCAGCTCTGTCACCGTACCTTCTTTTCCATGGGTTCTTTGGAATTTCCCCAGTCAGGAGGCCTGTGGGATGCTGTCTGCCATTCTGAATTTCCCCTGCAATGCACAGGTTCCTTCTGTCCACTCACATCCCACCTGGTGGTCCTGTGTTTAATGAAGGGTCCTGTCAGGTGTCCAAGTGTGTACCTCCTCCTCCCTGCAAGCACCTCAGCAGTGAGGCTGCCGAGTACCCACAAGCCCTGGAGCTGTTCTTCCTCTGACAAGTCGCCTCCATGCTTTGCATCATAGATCATCTTGGACTTTATTTGCACCACCACTGAGCTGGAAAGGAGACCAAGATAGCCTGCAGTTCCCTCCTCCTCAAAATCCAGCACCCCTACTAAAACTCCCTCCTACTCCCATTTTTTTCCAATTGTGATTCTAATGCTCAAATGAAAATGAGGCTGTGCCTTTGATTTTCACTCCTTTGTCAGTTTTCCAGTGGCTGCCAAGCTCGGGGCGGCAGGGACAAGCCTCAGCAACTCCTCTCAGTGGAATGTGATGGTTGCAGTTCCTGTCACCAGACATGCATGCTACGTGATGTCCTCTCAGGGCCCCTTTGTTAATGCCCCAGGGTGAGCTAACTAAATAGTTTTTAGAGCAGTGAGGCTGGGAGGCTGTAGGGGCTGAGGGCTGAGTTCTTCTCAGCAGTGCACAGGCATAGACAGGTAAAGCAAGGAACCCCTGAAGCCAGGGTGCAGGGCGTCTCCTTCCCACCTTCACTGTGCTACAGGTCTGATTTAGTTCCCCTGATCACTGTGAGAATGCAATTCTAATAATGTCCTCATTTATGCAAAAGTGCTAATAATTTATTACACCGACCTTATCAAGGGCATTTCCATTTTCGTGAAGACCACCTGCGATGTGGTTTATCTCCAGCATGTCACTCTAATGAGTTTCAGGCAGTCTATTGGCTGCTTGAGAAAAAGTTTTACTTGCTAAGGAATGTCTCCCTGATGGTTCTCAAACCTCATAGCATGTGTAGAAGAGAATATAGTTGTATTCCAACTGATTCTACACACACACACACACACACACACACCACATGACACACAAATACATACATATCATGCACATCACTCTCACAGCACCCCACAATACACATATATTAACACTACATCCCCAGTACCATACCACCCCCCGAAACACCCCCCCCCACCCCCACATACACACACACTGTACATACCCACCCAAGATACATATACAACACTCCATACCACACACTGCATATACCCATATACCATATCACACATACACTTTACACACCCATACACCACACCACCTGTGTCCCACATGTACCATACCATGCCCCCCATACACACACCCCCACAAACCATATCACATACCACTCACACACATATTACATACACACATACTACATGACATATGACATGCAAACTCATTCATAACACACACACCATTCTCACAGCACCCCACAATACACATATATTAGCCCCTACCCCAATACAATACCACCCCCAAAACCCCTACACACTCCATAAGCACATACACACAGAGTACATACCCACACATGATATATATACACACACACAACCCACTCTATATTACCACTCTGCATATACCATATCACATATACACTATAAGCATCCATACACCACACCCCCACGCTCCACACATACCATACCATGCCCTCCCATACACACATACTGCATATACCCACATACCATATCACATACACCATACCACACATAACACACACACACACACACACACACACACACACACACACACACACTCATCCACACTCATACTGTACATACACACCATACCACACATACACTGCACACATACATGGCACAAACCTACATATCATATCACCCATGCACTGCACATAACTACATACCACATCATACAAACTACACCATACCACCCACTCACAAACACATACCACATCACACATATGACACCATACACATATGACATATGACAATCATACACACACTGTCAGTCTCAGTCTGTCATGGAGCGCTGTGTGTGCAGTGAAGTCATAGTGATCCAGACTGACAGGCACGTATTACTGGGCTGTTACCAAGCATTTCTTTTTTAAATTTGTGATTTATGGTTCCTATTCACCTCAACTCTTCACAGAGACAAAGGAGACTTTATTTGACATATTCAGCTCACTGCTCTGAAATTAAACTGACTCTATATTCTTGTTTTTCTCCCTAAGAGTCAGGTGTTTCCTCATCACCATGTCTGCATTTTCTATTCAAGCCTTCCTCTCCTACCATTCTCTTCCTGTCTGCCTTTTCCTTATCTTTCCTCTTTCTATCCCACTTCCTCGTCTTCTTTTCTTTCTCTCCCTCTTCCTCCTCTTCTCCCACCTTCATTTCACTCTACATCTCTCCCTGCCACCTCTCCCGGTCCCCCTGCCCCTCCCCCTCCCCCATACCTCCACATACAGAGTCTCTCCCTTACAAGGTCTTGTATAATCCCTCCTGCTCTGAGCTCTAAACTGAAGCCCAAGCAACATCACCAGTGAGCAGAGCATGGCTGTGGCCCCTGTGAGAGCCAGCTGTGGTCCTGGCCTCTGGCTACTGAGTCTCTGTGTCTTCTTCTCTTCTTTTCCTTGCTTAGATGCCACGTTTTTGTGTGCTTGGCAGTTTCCTTTGGATTTATAGACTCTTGCCTCGGGAGTTATTCTAGTGGAGAGTAACTGCCTGTGTGCCCGGGATGGAAAACTTTGTATAACCTTATTAAATTACTTAGCTTGTCCTGCTAACATGAAGATATGATTTGGATTTAGTGGGGCCTGAAGCTAAAACCAGGAGAAGAATATAAAATTACCAATGAAATATATTATAATATAAATATGTTTAGAGCCTTAAAGAGGACCCATGAAAGGAAAGAGCCCTAAAAATTAAGTTTCACCAACTTCATGATGAATTGACTCGTTTTACAGTGGAGACATCGTAACACCCTGAGATGCGGCACTCACCCCAAAGTGGGCGTCTGTCTGTTAGTCCACTCTCAGTCTCATGGTTGCCTGTACAGCCCTAATGTCATGTTTAGTCCTGACTCATGACTTTCTTTCCTGATGCTGGCCTCTCAGACTTCTCTCTGTCCCCAAATTTTGTCTCTCCCAACTTCTTCTTTCCTAGACTGGATGAAATTTCTGGACATTGCTTGTGGATTGAGACACAAATGTCCTGTTGCCCTCTCAGGATTCCAAACTCTATCCAATTTCCATGGCCTGTGGTGGAGCTTAGATCAGGCCATCTTGTTGGAATAGGAGGGGGTGCTCACAGACAGCTCGTTTCTATCTATAGTAAGTGCAAGCTCTGTTCCACCCTTCAATGTCAACTCCTTCATCCTGATGGAGATAAACTCATTTTTCTCCCCTCACTGAACCCTGAACTTTGCAAGCCTGTAGACTGTGTGGGCAAGATCTCTGCTATTGCACCAAGGCATCAAATCTGAAATTACAGAAGAAAGGAGCTAAGGGTCAGAATGGCTCCCATGATGAGGTCACAGAACACTTTAAAGCCAAGTCATTCAATTTGAAGTTGGACTGTAGGAAAATGGAACCCACTGAAGGACACTGAGTAGGGAAGAACCAGCATGGCTTTTCCTTCCAAATGCCTCTTGCTTACAGAAGTCATTCTAGAGCCAGGAAAAATGGTGCACCAGCAACTCAAGTGAGAGCCTAGAGTAGTGTTGGCAGGAGGGAAGATGTGTGTGTGTGTGTGTGTGTGTGTGTGTGTGTGTGTGTGTGTGTGTGTGTGTGTATGTGAGAGAGAGAGGGGGGGGGGTTTAAAAAACTCTTCAGGAATGGAGCTGGCCAGATGGCTCAGTGTTAGATGCCAAGCCTGAGCACCTGAGTTATATCCCCCAGAACACTGTGATGGAAGTAAAGAAACAACTCCTGTAAATTGTCCTCTAACCTACACACACACACACACACACACACACACACACACACACACACACACATGCAGGCTTGATAAATAAGCAAATGCACTAACTTTAGGAAACACAGTAACTGGGTGATTAAATCAGAGCTTGAAATTCTTTTTTTTTTTTTAGATTTATTTTTTTTTAAGATTTATTTTTTTTTAAGATTTTTTTAAGATTTATTTATTATGTATACAATGTTCTGCCTACATGTATGCCTGCCGGCCAGAAGAGGGCACCAGATCTCATTATTGATGGTTGTGAGCCACCATGTGGTTGCTGGGAATTGAACTCAGGACCTCTGGAAGAGCAGTCGGTGCTCTTAAACTCTGAACCATCTCTCCAGCCCCCAGAGCTTGAAATTCTAATCACAGTCCCTGTCAAGGTCTTGCAAGGGCTCCTTTTCCTGCCCATCCTGCCTCTGTCTCATCTGTCTTCTAGCAACAAGAGAAAGAAAGCAGAGAACGAATTCTGCATTTCAGTGTTTGGTAAGATGAGCTGTGCTTGCTTGATGGGTTGGATTTCCTAAGAGAGCCATGGCAAAGTCAGAGGAGAGGGAGGCAAAAAAATTCAGGATTTTCTGTCACTGGGGGGCTTTGCTATGGGACTCCCCAGCTGTCTCTCATGCCAGCTGTGTTTCCACTTGCTTTCTCTCTCAAGTTGCTGATTTAGATGGTGGCCTTGGTGTTTATGACAATGGGTGAGATGCAGCTCTCGGCCCACGAAACATTGTAATTCACAGTGCTGGAAGCTTCTAGTGGAAGAAGCTCAAATATATAAAGTCTGTCTTGGAAACCAAGGCCTTCTGGGTTCTAATCAGGCAGGCTCAGTCCTTGCTTCTCAGAGGCTTTTACGACCCATGCTTGCCTGAAATGAGGAAGTTCCTCATTGTCCACCAACAGGTAAAACTCAGTGAGAGGTGATTCAATTTCACAGGCCATAAAGTTATATGCCCACTTCTCCCACTTTTCTTTTTCTTGTTTATTATGGTGGAAAACTTGCGTGTTCACTATCTATATTTTGTCAGCTGATGGAAATTGTTTTATCTTGCATGTTTCTTTTGCCGCCCTCTCTCCTCCTGGCCTTGCTGGCTTCTCATTCTGTCCCTCACTGGAGTCCTTAAATCAAGGCTGGCTACTGGCAGATGAAAGCAATCTGGGACAGGCACTGGGAGGCATTCCCTCAGGGAAGAGATCTGAGAGAAGAGAAGGTCTGAATGGGCAGCCATTGCAGAAGAAATTACTTAGCTTCCATTTCCCTTTGGACTCCTAAAATTTGCATATATAAACAGAGTTCTCATGCTCGATATGATAAAACAACATCAATAATTAGTTCTGTTTGTTACTCCCTTAGTCCTAGAAACCCAGTATGGAGGCATACCCCAGTGTCTACCTTGCTCATCCCCCAAGAAGGTGCTCTTCATTATCAAGTGTCTATTAGTCCACATGGCAATGGCTAATTAAACTAGGAATAAGCCTTTAACCAAGAGATTATTTGACCCAGGACCTACTCGGCCCAGCACTAAGATAATCAATGGCAGCAGATTCCCCTGTTGGTGGGACTTTCCCCACCCCTTCATTATGAAAAATCGCTTCAGAAAGATTGTAAGAATTACACTTAAATACCAATAAACCCACTACTGGATTCTCTAGTGATCATTTCCTGTGCTTGAGCACATGCACACTGTTCTAGGCATCCGCCCATATGTTTCACTTTCACTAACAGCAAGGTAAGTCGGAACACCACACTGTTGGGTGGAGAGTCTGTTGGTAGTTGGTGAAGGGCCCCAGGGAGGGGGGTTTGTGTGGATGAGGAGACAGAGGACAGAGATGGGGTCTAGAGATGAACACATGGTAGATCTTTTGCTGAGAAGAAGAAATGAACACAAAGCATAAAGGGAAGCAGAGTCCTGCGACTGGCAGCTGAGAATGTAGATGACATCTGTTAGGGTTGCTGGACTCAGTTCCATTTTAAATGAATCTTGGCTTGAGAGCTGGGCAAAATTTCCAACAATTTCTGAAATGGCCTCAAACATATTTCTGCCAGGTTTTTGGTTTTGTTATTTTTTTCTTGCACATAAGTTATTTTATTCCCAATGTTTTAGAAAGACTGCATACCTAGGAACCAGTACCTCACAGTCCCTTTTTCTCTTGTTCAGTGTAATGAAACAGAATTAATAGGCGTTGAGTCTTTTACTACATAGTTGATACTATTTCTTGTGACTGATTACTTGTTTTTCAAAACATCTCAACATTTCTATCTAGCTACTCAGGTTTAAAAGTGGTGAGGATTATTCTTTCCAATTTGTGTCAAATATGAGAACTCAAACAATAGCACGATAATGACAGCACAATACTGTTTTTTAAAGTTGTCTGGATATCTCAAGTTATTGTAATTATTTTTATTTTTATTTGTGTGTGTGTGTGTGTGTGTGTGTGTGTGTGTGTGTGTGTGTGTGTGATATTAGGGATCACATTAGGTAGGCAATCTCTCTACCACTGAGCCATATGTCTAACCCTTCATGTTAAAAAAAATGTTCAAAAATGTTCCATTGCAAATGGTTGTGGGTATAGCTGCAAAGGTTACTTGTTTTTCTTTTCTTTAAAAATTATTAATTTTTTGAGAATTTCATATATAAATCCTATGTTTACATAATTTCTTTCTCCTCTTCCCTCTGACTCTTTCTTTGTCTTCTCCTTACTGCTTCTAAAATTCATGGTCTTTTATTTTCTAATTATTACTACATATATTCACATTTACATTTATAAATACAACCTGTTGAGTTCATTTAGTGTTGCTTATGTGTATATGTGTTTAGAGCTGAACACATGTCATCTGGATAGCCTACCAGGGAGTTCATTTAGGGGAAAAACTATTTATCTAGAGGTGGGGCTGTCTTAATTATTTTTATATTGCTATGAGTAGATACTATGGCCAAGGCAACTTATGGAAGAAAGAAATGTCTATGTTGCTATAAAGATGGTAGAGGACAGGAAGGGACTGTTGGACTGGGTGTTATTAGAGGCCCAAAGACCAATTAAAAACGTTTTAGAGGAATACCAAGAGAATACTCTAATCTCGGGAGTCATCAAGAACGTGCCGAGAGGTGGGATATAGCATCTCTCATCGTTTCCGTGCTAGCTTTCCTTTGCAGGGCATGGCTGACAATAGAAACAGCTACCACAAATTTTGATCATAAATGTCGATGCTCCAGAGGAGGAGGAAGCTCACAAGCCTCAATCCTACAATGACTGATAGGATTAGAGGGGTAAGAGTAGGCATTGACTTATGAGGACTTAAGGAGATGTGTAAATATACTTGGAATACTAAGAGGAAGATAGATGGGCAGCCAAGGAGGAGGGTTCTGAACATAAACAATCAAACCTGGTAGGCGTAGAAAGCAGGAGGCAACAGCCAGCCCATCAGTGAAGTGTCAGGACTCAGTGCTTGGATTTTGGACCTTAGACCAGAAGCTGTTGAACGAAGCCTGGCCAAGTCTGTAATAAAGATCTCTAATGTTACAGTGAACACGTACTGGGATTTTTTTTCCCCTAATGAAGCTTTGTCCTATATTTATATATACTGGTGGAAAAATGCTGATACTTAAATATTTCTAAGATTAGACCTAGAGTTTGAGTTGACTTGAGAACCAGAGTGTTATTCCACCATCCATAGCAAAATGGGGTACACAGGGACCAAGAGACAAATGAACTCAGGATTAACAATGGCTAACCAAGCCTATTTCTTGAATTTGTCTAGTATTAAAATTATTTTTAGTTGGAATAACCTGTACACTGAGTCTATGGCCCCTAGGGTAAGGGCCACTGTTGTGAAAAATCCAAAGTAGAAGCTTCTGGAACTTCACCTTTCCTGCAGCCAAGAACAATACTACCTTCTAGAGGGCAATGATGGAGATTAAATACCTCCTGGGGACTTCTCTCCTAGCTCTATTGTGGAATCTGAAGAAACCAGACAAATTTCTGGAGACAACTATAGACTAGAATTCATATGGTCAAGTTACACAGCTCTGATTAAAGGTCATGTCAAATATGGTGGTTGTTTTAGTTAGAGTTTCTAGTGCTGTGGCAAACATCATGACTTGAGGAGGAAAGGATTTATTTCTTTTTATAACTTGTAGTTCCTCATCCAGGGGACTCTGTGTAGGAACTCTAGGCAGGAACCTGGAGCCAGGAACTGATGCAGAGGCCATGGAAGAGTGCTGCTTTACTGACTTGCTCTCGGTGACTTGTTCAACCTGCTCTCTTATAGCTCCCAGGACCACTGGCATGGAGTAGTACAGACCACAGTGAGCTGAGCCCACCCACATTAATCATCAGCCAAGAAAATGCACCATAGGCTTACCTACAGGCCAATCTGCTAGGGGCATTTTCTCAATTGAAGTTCTGTCTTTCCAAGTGACACTCGCTTATGTCCAGTTGACATAAAGCTAGAATACACACTGGTCCACCTGCTAAAAAAAATTCTTTTTGAACTCATCAGAAAAGAGGGCCAGAAGTTGTTCATATTTACACCCCAAGAGCAAACCCATTCCTGCTTCATATTTGGACTTGTATTAACTCTCCCATTCTCCCATGTCTTTATGATGTAATCTGAGGGATTGGTTATATCTCAGGGTTTCACATTCTGATATACCAGTGATATGATGATTAGATGGTATTAAAAAAGCAACCACCATTCCGAAGGTCCTCATAAGATAATGCAGTTCAGGGGATAAGAGATGAACTCCAGAAAGATAAAGCAACTGATGATTTCAGTTGGAGGTTTTAGGTCCAGTGGCCATGAGTGGATCAGGCAGAAACATACATTTTAGTATCTTATACCCCAGTTATAAATAAAAAAGTCTTTTAATTTGTGAAAGGCTGCATTTCACACCTAAGCACTCTCTTTCTTTTCATGCCCTGGGGGATAAGGAAGGATGCTAATTCTTAATGGCACTGTAGCAGGTAGGAGCTTTAGATTAGGTCCAAGCTGGGTAGACACAGTGATACTTCTTGGACCCAGTGACTTCACAGACACAGTGGTGCTGGAGGTGTAAGAAGATGCATATTGGAGTTCTTGGCAATCCCTACGGGGAAATCATAATGCAGGTTCTGAGATCATGGAGGTAGGCCCTGCCAAACACAAAAGTGCATTATATAACTTGTGATGAGAAGTTCCTGAGATATCATCGGTTCTCAATAGCTATGGAATACTAGAATGTGGGATAGCTAATGAACATACATCCTGAACTTCCCACCACTAGTTGAGTTCAATTAGACTCTCTCGTAGTAGGTAGCTGTTCTATGAACTTGAAGCACCACCACTAGAGAAGCAGCAGGTAACTGCTCCACCTGCCTATGACCTTGAAGTACACGCCACTGGGGCATGGCCTCTCAGAGACCCTTAAGATCCGAGATGCACACAGGCATCACTCTCTTTGCTCCTCTGTGGGACTTGGATGTAGGACTGATTCAGGCAGCCAGAATAGCATTCCAGAACCCGTGTCAATTCTGTTCTGTACAGTGAGTTTTTCCCCTTAATAAATTCTTTGTCCTTTAAACAGACTCCTTGAATTTCTTGTTATACTCCCTGGGTAATAATGTTGGAAGAACCTAGCATAAATCATCAATAAGAAAGGAAATGGTGTAGACAAGATGGAGCCTCAGCCACTGAGAGGACAGTACATTGTGTGAGCAGGAAGCTGAAACCTGTATGTGCCCCACAGAGTGCACAGGCATGCCTCCTTCAGCTCTGCTGTTCTTGTCTCTCTACCACCGAGGATGGCTGAACTGCTCATCTCATTCTTCCAATGGTGGCAGAAGTGAAGGGTGCTGGGTTCTTCCATCCTGGCACGTTTTAACCTAGATGAGAGGAGGGAGGGTAGTGATTCTCTGCTGAATACTAATTAAAACTATTCTCATCTAATCCCTCACTCATGAATATTCAGGTTCCTCTCACATGCAAACTATGCTCACCCCTTCCCAAGATTCCCCAGTCTCATCAAATTATGAATAGGCTCAGATTCTAGAATCTCACCATTTATATCAGGTTGGCTCTGTGTTTCTTGATTTAGAAATGTGTGTATTGAAAATAACAAGTCCACTTCCCTTCACACACCAAGCACTAAATGGGTGAACATGAAGAGCACAACCAGAATAGATGCTTCTATTTAAGATGGACCAGAATAAGGGACAGGAAAGCCAGTGCTTCTTAGCATCCTGAAATTTTGCTCCTACAGTAAGGGTAAGGATGATCTTGAATGATACCCAAGCCTGTTGCCTGGGTATGGTATTGAGATTTTATATATGTGTGTGTGTGTGTGTGTGTGTGTGTGTGTGTGTGTGTGTGTGTGTGTGTATACATATATATGCTGTATATATAGCTCTTGGCTTTGGTTCACTGTTTGGGAAGTCTTTTTGTATAACAGAAAGAGAGAGAGAGAGAGAGAGAGAGAGAGAGAGAATGACAGGAAGGAAGACAAGAAGAAGAAGAGATCGAGGGGGAGAGAGAGAGAGAGAGACAGACAGAGAGAGAGACAGAGAGAGAGAGAAGAGTTAGGGGTGTGGTGGCACACATTCTAATCCTAGTAGACGCAGATAGATCTCTGGCTTCTAGGCTAGCCTAATTCTGCAAAGTAAGTTCTAGGACAGCCAGGGTTGTATAGAGAGACAGTGTCTCAAACAAACAAACAAACAAACAAACAAACAAACAAACAAACAAAACACCAGACCCCCCAACAAAAAACAAAACCAAAAAAAGAAAGCTGAATTGCCTTTACCATCACCTTTCTGCCAGAAATGCAGAGGGTAGCAGTTCTGAGGTCCTTCCATATCTCCCAAAGTCGGACTCTTCCAATACAGACTTGTAATACTGTCGCAGTCCAGAATTCCTCAATGCTTTATGGCCTGTCTACATGTTTGATTTAGTCAAATGCCTGTACCAATTCTTTCTGAGACACACCTTTGGTCTTGTCCCACTGTCTCATCTCCACTGGTACTATGTGAACATCAGAATTATGTACTCTGTAATCTTACAAGTTTAGATTCCAGCAACCCTTCAGTGCAGATGCAGACACCTCATAGCACAAGAATTCTCCATTATCTGAGAGGTTTCAGTGCATTGTTATAGCCTGGAGCCATTGAATTGAGGCATTGTGTATTGCCTGCCCCTAGACTGTCTTCTCTCTGAAATTGTGTTTTAATGGTCACATTTTGATTTGACAAGAGTTTCACTGAAAGTTATGGGAATTTCAGACCCCATTTCTCCTAATTCTACTGTGCCTGAGCCTGCCCTTTCTCTAGTCCTTCTCCTCTTGCAGTACCTTTAATGCACAGTCAGCTAAAGCGAGCTTTTGTTTCTACGTTTTGTCTTGGAATTCCTCTCACAACCCAGTGTTTCACTGGGTGCCATTTCTGCCCTCCAGGCATTTTACCAGACATTCTGCACACTGCACAGGGTGCCATTTTCTCAGCTTCGTTGAATAGTTTTCTTGGGCTGGGGCCATCTATTTTAGGTTTTTGCTAACATAAGCATCCATTTGTAGGCATACAGTTCTCTATCAGTCAGCAATCACTGCAAAATGAACCTCATCCTACGTGCAGCCTATCCTAGCAACATATTTTTTTACTGGCATACATTGCTTCTGGTCAGTCTGCTCTCTTCCAATTGGTCCCCACAGGTGGACTGTGATGGCTGTCTCCTGCTCCAGCCAGAGTGGTCTTGTTCCACCTGAGACTTTATTTTGGAACTCAGAAGCTATCCAAAGAATTGGCAAATGCCAAGCAAGTCACATGGCTTTTCCCAGCCAACAAAAGGCATGGGACAGTCTGTGCTCTCATAGTTAATGAAGTGGAGTATTGTCTGCAAGATAATCCGAACTACCATTACTCTATTATTTGGGGAAGTGTTATTACACAGTTAAGTAGAAATTTGGGTGCTGTGGGATGTTCTGTATGGCAAATGTGTTGCTCTGATTGGTCAATAAATAAAATACTGATTGGCCAGTGACTAGGCAGAAAGTATAGGCGGGACTAACAGAGAGGAGAAAAGAAAGAAAAGGAAGGCAGAAGGAGTCACTGCCAGCCACCTCCAGGACAAGCAGAATGTGAAGATGCCAGTAAGCTACGAGCCACGTGGCAAGGTATAGATTTATGGAAATGGATTAATTGAAGCTATAAGAACAGTTAGCAAGAAGCCTGCCACAGCCATACAGTTTGTAAGCAATATAAGTCTCTGTGCTTACTTGGTTGGGTCTGAGTGGCTGTGGGACTGGTGGGTGACAAAGATTTGTCCTGACTGTGGGCAAGGCAGGAAAACTCTAGCTACATTTGGGTGCATGAGTTTGGATTTCCAGACAGATAAAAATATTTAGTGACATATGCAGTCCTAACCAAGGATGAGATAGCCAGGGGTTTGTGAGTATAGATAGAAGAGTGCCTTCAGGGGTTGCTAGAGGTACTAATAGACAGGCCAGAGAGAAGGCCATCATGTGAGGAAAGGACAAAATCAGAAGAGTGCTGGGCTTGATGGGGAAGTGCAGAGTTCACGTGGAGCAGTTCTTAGGCAAAAATATTATGTCTTTGTTTTATAAATTACATTTTTGGTTTTATATTTTGTGTGGGTGAGATGGTAGTTGTGGTGGTGTTGAGGTCAGAGCACTTTTGGGAGTTTCTTCTTGGATCATGCTTGGCAACTGGTACCTTTACCTGCTGAGACATCTTGTTGGTCCCAGGCAATGCTTATGTTATAGAAAAATAAGTGTTTAGACGTTAATAAGATCAAGAATCCTGAAATTAATAAAATGAACAACTTGAGAATTTGGAAAAGAAAACTAACAAACCCCAAGAAAAGACAAGGGGCACAGGGTAATTGTCCTCTTAGCAATGAAACAGGACACTAGGATATCCCAGCCTAGACTGACAACTCCAAATGTGCTCAATGGAAAAGGCTGATACTATTGACAGAATTATGAGGTAGGAGGTTGTTCTGGCTAGTTAGAGTCATTTGGGAAGGAAACTTGATTGAAAAAATGTTCTCACCAAGCAAACAGCTTGCCTATAGGCAAGCCTACAGAGCATTTTCTCTGTGGGAAGTGCTAGCCCTGAGCTGATAGTCTTGGGTGCTATAAGAAAACAGGCTGAGCAAGCCAGTAAGTGATGTTTCTTCATGGCCTCTGCTTTGGGTCCTGTCATAATTTCCTTCAGTGTAGCATGAATCTTAAAGGTTCATATTAATAAAGTCAAACCCGAGGCCAGTTATTGGGGTCAATGCTGGTAGATCAGAGAGACAGAACAAGCCACAGCTATCTCACCTCGCTGGATCCTCAGCTGGTCTTGTCTCCTCAGACTGGAGGCCTCTGAGTCCTCATCCAGAATGGGTCTCAGCTGAACTGCTGCTCGAAAGCCTGAAGCTTAACCAGCCACATGCTTAACCAGCCAAATGCTTCTAGTTTCTGGTCCTCACGCCTTACCTATCTTTCTGCTTTCTACCACCACTCTCTGGGATTAAAGGCTGGCTTTCTGGGATTAAAGGCATGTGTCACCATGCTTGGCTTTTTCCAATGTGGCCTTGAACTCACAGAGATCCAGAGGGATTTCTATCTCTGGAATGCTAGGATTAAAGGTGTGTGCTATCACTGCCTAACTAGTGGCTTTTCTGTTCTCTGACCCCAGATAAGTTTATTAAGGTACACGATATTTTGGGGAACACAATATCACCACACTTCAGTGATGGACTGTGATGTGGAACTATAAGCTGAAATAAATCCTTTCCTCCCCAAGTTGCTTATAGTCATGGTGTTTTAGTTCAGCTATAGAATCCTTAATATAGGGTTCATCAGTACAAAAGTCAGGCTGTAGTTAATATATTATACAGAAGACTGAGCTACAGATGCCACACAGAAAAGAAGAAATGAAGAGTGCAACAATCAATTTTATATCAATGAAGTTTGAAACAGATGAAATGGAAGAAGTATCCCAGGTAAGTTACCAAATCCACATCAAGAACTGAAGCTGTGAATAGTCAAGTCTCTTGATGATATTGAATCAATGCTAAAATTTGTCCATAAAATGAGTTCATTCTTTGAAGGGGAACTTAACAGAATTCAGCCACTGTACATTTTTTTTTATAATTCTCATTGTAATCAGTGGCCAATAGACATGTTCATAAATATGGAATATAAGATATATTGTATACATGTAGTAAATAGTCAGAGGATGAATAAAAGATAAACAACAATCATAGAAGAATGTGAACTGCAAATAGGTATTAAATTTATACACCTCCCAACTCCAAGATGATGTTGATGCTGCAAATAGGAGGCATGATTTACAGCAGCATATAGACATGTCTCAGTATGAAGGGAATGATTGGTTCAGAGTAAACAAATGGGAAGATAATCCAAGATATTAAACCTATGAAAAATGAACTAAATGGGAAGTGTAGAGCCAAACAGTACTGTAACCAAAATGAAAAATTTGCTGAATGGTTTAGTTACATAATGGATATGGCAGAAGAGTCACCCAGCACAAATCTAGGTAGAAATTACATGACCTAGGAAGTGAGAGGAAAGTATTGAATACAAAGCAATAAGTCTATCAATGGCCTGTACAGAATTATCAAATAATCTGATATATGCATAAGCAGAGTCCCAGAATCAGATAGAGAATGGTGTAGAATGACATGTTGAAGAATAAATCATTTCTTCTTTAAGTTGTTTCTGTCAGGTATCCGGTGACAGCAACAAGTCGAGCAACTAATAGCCATGGACTGAAAAAAAAAAGTCAGTTTCATACAAGTTGAGAGTAGACAGTTGTTAGCAGAGGCCAGAGTAGGGGAGGGAGGGATGAAACCAGCTGAGTTTTAACAAAGACACTATTACAGTTGAATGATGAAACAGTTTTTTAAACTATTGTCCTAGGACAAATAAGTATCTCTACGGGAAAACAAACTCAAAACTGCCACCCTACCTTACAAAACAATTCACATACTCTAAAACAAAATACTAAACCACAAAACTTTTAGAAAATAAATAAGAAGGAATCTTTGCTATCTGAGGTTAGAAAAATGGTTTCTTAGAGATTTAAAACAATTGTAAAATAATCAATTATCAAAAAGCAAGCACATTTACTCATCAGAATATACTGTTATATAAGTTAAATATGCAAAGCACAGACTTGAGAGATGTGTTGTCTTTTAGCCAGATAAACCACCTAGTGAAATCAGACTAAACTTATGACATTGTAACTTTCAAACTGAAACAGAAAGACAGTTACAGAGACAAGATACAAACTGTGTAGAGTTATTTTTTTAAACAATTTTCAAGTCATTAATATCTAGAATTTAAAGAGCGCATCTTAAGAACAATGCAATTTTCTGCAAAACTTAATAAGAAGAAAAAGTAACTCAACAGTAAAGTGATTTTTCCCTCCTTCATTAAAACCTCCATTCACAATGGCAGAACTCATATTGGAATTGAAGCTTTCAGCTGCTTGGCCTCAAGCATCCCCATCAGCATTATCAATGTCTTCCTTGGTGTGCAGGCAGTATCAGAAGAGAAGGTCTCCAGGGTAAATAGGGACTGTGAACAAACCAGCTACACTCATAGGCACGTTTTAGGGTGAAAATATACAGTAGAGGTCACCACTGAATATCTCTAGTTCATTGGCAAGGAAACAAGGTCTCAGGATATGAATGTAATGTCCCGGGTGACAGTGAGAGGGCAGTGCAGACAACCTTTGCTGACAGCTGACTCTGCCTTAAAGAGCATTGGAAACTGACAAGTTCATGTCTTCATATTTCTCATTCTCTTTTGTCATCTACTCTTTTTCTTTCCCTTCTGTCTTTCCTTTTTCTCTTATTCTTGTTCTCTTCCCATCCCTTGCTAACTATACCTTCCCACACTCTTGCACACTGGATAATAATATTATTCAGATTCTGGAGAAAGATTAACTGTGCAAAGAAAGAAGAGGGGACTCTTTGACCCCAGACTTCTTTGGATGTCTATGAATAGGCATGTGATCCTCAAACAGAAAGAAATAGGACATAGCAAAGGAAGAATTACATCCCAAGAAAGAGATGAGGGCATATCAGAAAGAACCTTGATGCCTAAAAGATCAAGGTTCAACAAGCCTGGAGTTTGAAGGGACTCCTGCTGGTGTGCATGATGCTTTTCTACATCTGGGACCAAAGCCTCCTCATGCTTGAGAAGCATGAGAACTGTGTTACTGAAGTTCACAGGAAAAGTTAAATGTGAGCCGACGGCAAGCTGAATATCAATCAGGCAAATAACAGACCCAGGGTGACCGCTGCAGGCTGGAGCTTCACTGACAGACGTGGGCTGCCCAGACAAAGAGAGATTAGTTTATTTCTGGCATTTTAAGGAAGCACTGATAAGCTCGAGTGTACTCAGAGAACATTAAATAGATGGTTGGAGTGCTGGGGACAATGGCACAAGATGAATAGCTGCCAGCTGCAATCATGGAAAAGACGGGCCAAGCCGCAATGAAGGGCCCCGTAGCTGCTTCCAGAATTTCAAGGACTGTAAAGCTCACAAGCGCCAAGACCCATTCTACACAGTTTCAGAGGGCACAGCCAAGAACAAGGTCGAAAAGTTCTAAGGAAGCAAATTTCATTCAGTGTAAGAAATGCAGCCAGGCTGAGATTTACATGGTGAGTCACACTTGCTCTCAGGTGTGTCATCCAACTTTGGGAAGAGCTCAGGATACTCGATGGTACAGTGAGCTTCCAGGCACACTAAGCAGAGACTCAGACTAGATGAGGTTGAAGACCATTCCCGGCTGAGGCTCTTCCAAATCAGCTCCTCAGCAGAGAGGGGAAGACAGGAAATCAAAGGCACATCTACTCTGCTCAGTCCCAGCCTGTATTGCCAAGGAGAAAAGTTAAAAAAAAAAATAAATAAATAAACAAGTCCTGTTCACCACACACAGAAGCTGCTGAGTCAGGCATCCAGGCTCCCGAGTTGTCGGGGATAATGCTAGTCTCTCCGGGGAGTTCTGCACTGACCCTGTGACCCGGAAGACTTTCTATACCAGTGCCGTGGGAAAGCTGCGTTCATGCTCCACTCTGTCACTTTTCTATGATGACTTTGAAGAGAGACCCCCCCCCCCCCCCGCACTGCAGCTGTCTTTTCCATCATCTAAGATGACTGGACTCTGTGGTCTTTAAAATTTTTAGAGAACTCATGTTTTATGATGATCAGGTTTTATGATGCTTTGCTGGAAGCTTGGTCATCCACAGGCCTTAGGCTGTGGCTCAGTGGCACAGTGCTTGCTCATCATTCACGAGGCCCTGAGTTCAATCCCAGCAGTACCACAGTTTCAAAAAAGGGAGATAATTGGTGTTGAATTCTGGTCCTGGTTAGGTCAAACAAAAATTATAATCATGAAAGAAAATGCGTTTAAATTTCGAGTAGCTGTTGTGGGTGGTTTTTTTTTTTTTTTTGTATGCTGAGAATATGTGTTGTTCTGATTGGTTGATAAATAAAGTCGTTTGGCCTATGGCAAGGCAGCTTAGAGGCAGGTGGGAAATTCAAAGAGAGAGACAGGAAGAAGGCAGGGGAGAGATGCCAGTCAGCCGCCCAAGGAGCAACATGTAATGGGTCGCAGGTAAAGCCACAGAACATGTGGCAATACATAGATTAATAGTTATGGGCTAATTTAAGATATAAGAGCTAGCAAAAAGCTTGAGCCACGGCCATGCAGTTGTAATTAATATAAGCCTCTGTGTGTTTATTGGGGGGACACGAACGGAAGAGATTTGTCCCAACCACCGGCAGGCTTAGACACAGGAAAAGTTATAAGTAGCAACTCCTTTAAATCTTGGAGAGGTGGTAGGGGGCCAAACTACACACGCAAGGAAATCTGCAAGGACTACTGGCATTTGCTGGTTGCATCTGAACAGGGCAGGGATGTAGGGTATATGCACCGTGTGTGTTTACAGACTTAAAAAGTGACAGATATATGCAAATGTGTATATACTTTTAAGTCATGAGGTTGGCATCTTGTGTGTCTTAAAGTATCAGTTCTTTTACATGATTGAGCAAAAAAGATAACTTTAATAATATGACAGGATGAGGAAAATATGTTAATAGAGGTAAATGGATTTTACTCAGCTATAAAAATTCTGTCTTAATGAAGTAATATCCAAATACACATTGCTATATAAAATACACTTTAGAAAATTAGTTAAGATTAAGTAGGGCCTAGCTATGCATGTCTGCCATTCCTAGATACTCAGGAGGTTGAGGCGAGAGCATAGCAAGTTCAGAGCTTGCCTGTGCTACAGAATGAGTTCAAGGCCAGGCTGGAAATCTTAGTGAGACTCAGTCTGAAAGGAGTGCAAAGAGGCCTGGAGATACAGCTCAGTAATAGAATCCTTATTTAGCATGAATAAGGCCCTGCTGGGGGAGAAAAGGGGAAAAGAAAGACCAAGAATGGAAACAGCTAACTTTGTCCTATTGAGGTAAGAAGAAAATGATAGAGAGCATTGCCTGAGTGTCAGAGCAATGCAGATACCCAGTAGATACCAGAGCAGGTCTCTAAGGCTCACAGTACTTGGAATACATATCTACTAATTTTCTGTGGCTGTGATAAAACATCATGACCAAAAGCAACTTGTGGCACAAAGTTTCTTTTGGGTTATAGTTCCAGAGGGGCAAGAGTCCATCTTGGTGGGAGAGGCATGGCAGCGGCTTGTCAGAGCAGGAAGCTGAGAGACCACATCTTCAATCACATTCATAAAGCACAGTGAGCACACTGGAAGTAGAACTAGGTCATGAACTCTCAGATCCTGCCCCCGGTGACACACTTCCTCTATAAAGGCTCTACCTCCTAAAGGTTCCACAACCTCCCCAAACAGTGCCACCAACTAGGAACCAAGTGTTAAATATGTGAGCCTGTGAGAGAGGCTTCTCATTCAAACCACAGCACATGGTAGATGTCTGGGTGGAGGGTGGAACCTCAACTCTCAGAAAGAGAAAAGAGAGAGGATATTGGAGGAGCAGATAGTAAGCCATCTGATCACACCTCTTTTGAGATAAGGGAATTGAAAATATTAAGTATATTAGAAGGGCTAAAGCTCAATAAGGTGGTTTTGTGGCTTTATACTGAACTTTGAATCCTAGTAATAGTGTATTTTCTTTTCAAGTGCATTTGGGTCAACTGTAGACTTTTGCTGTAGACTAAAATACAAAGCAAAGTCAGAGTTAGAAATTTTGAAAATAGAAGCAATAAACCAGCCTCTTTTAATAATAATAATAATAATAATAATAATAATAATAAATAATTATCAGTTATGCCTAAATTATCAGTGATAAAACACTTTCCTGGCTTCTCTTCAGTCAAAGGGAAAATGCAAAACAAAACTGTGGAGTTTATAGAATTGTATCTATCTGAAGCTAATACATATTTGGAAAACACACCGAGCGGGGAAGACTGCTAAGTCATGATAACATTGCAGGTCAGCAGCACCCTAAATCAATGGAAGGAGAAGGATAATCGAGCTAAATGCGAGCCATGGTGAGTTGAAAGACCTTGCCTTGTTTCACTTTGCTTTTGAGACAGGCTGTCAGCATAAATCCCAGGCTAGCTTCAGATTCCTTATCTGCCCACTTTAGCCTGTCAAGTGCTGAGACTAAAGGTGTGTGCCACTGTGCCCACCCTAGCTGGACGTTTTAATGAAGGAGGAGAATCTATTTATAACACCAACAAAAATATCTAGTGGTAAACTTAAGAAAAACTGCGAAGCAGATCCAGACATCTACAAAATAGATAAAGAAATAGCCATTCTCTCAGAGAGGGTAAGAAAATCAGGCGGCTGTTTTAAGTGTTCAAGTTTGCAGAATTGTAGAACATAGGTGATGGGTGGATAAAAATTATTGTGTTCTTGAATGTTGGAAATTTTTATAATAAACTAATCTAAAATGGTTAATCCTTGTATTAAAAATAAAGGTATTCAAGGTCTATCTCTATGATATTAAAGCCTACCTAGATCATTACATGAGTTAATTAAAATGATTTGATTAAAATTTCCAACCAGACTTAGTTAAGGTAAATCTCTTTGAAATCTCTACTTATTAGAAAATTAATTCTGCATGAGTATCTCAGGCTCTTGGAAGGGACAGCCGTTTTCTCCTCCCACTTAGGTTGTGACAGCAGAGGAGGGTTCCCATGTCTTCTCACCCCCTGAGAACCAGGCAGAATTAGCTCAGAGGGTGGGAAGAGGGCTGTGTGGTGCTGCAGCTGCTCACACAGGGCTTTGGGTTCCGGGGCCAGTGGTCTGCTCAGACTGTGCTATCCCAGGGACTCATGCCCGCAGGCCTCTGTCTGTCTCTTAGAGGGTGTGGCGGGGGTGAGCCTGCTGACGTAATCTTCAAAGAGAAATTCAGAGTATGCCCCATGTTTGACTTGCTGAAAATTGCAGACAATTTACTCCTTCTTGGAGGTAATGCATTTAACATGAGCTGAACCTGTTACAGCCTTCAGCATAACATCTCACTCAGCCTCTAGCTGTGGCCCCTCACCCTTTGGGGTGGCTCCAGCATTCCCTTCACCTGCATTATTCCAGTTCATTCATCTGCATTAGTTACTCTTCTTAATAAGACACAGAGGAGTTATCTGGCTCATATTGGAGGGTCATGTAGTCTGTCATGGGGGGTAAGGAATGGCAGCAAGAGCAACTGGCGACTGCAGTGTAGGCTAGATTTTGGTCTGGGTCATGACTCTTAAGGCCAGCCCCATAGTGATTGAATTCTTCCAGAGAAGCCCTGCCTTTTAAAGTATCCAGGGCATTCCCAAACAGCTACTGACTGGAGACTGTTCCAACTCATGAGCCTGTCTCAACATTTCTCATTCAAACCATGACAACATCACAGCCCTGCTATTTTTTTTTATAATACGAAGAAGAAATAAATTATAAATTCTAATCATTATTTAATGTTTACACTGTGACTTTTTCATTATATTCCATATTTAACTCCAAAAAATGCTGTAAGAGCTGCTATTTTTGCCTTCATTATTTTGTTTATTTGTCTTTGTTGTATGTGAATGTTCAGATGTGTACAGGTGCATGTGTCTGTGCTCAGCCAGAGATCCACCTCCAATGTTATTTCTCAAGACACATCCATCCACCTTGTCTTTTTGTTCTTTCACTAGCCTGGGGCCTCCAGTTAGGTGGGACTAACTGACTATTGAGCCTCAGTGGTCCTCCTTCCTCTGTCTTTCCAGCACTGGGATTACAGGCAAATGCCACCATGCTTAGCTTTTTACATGGGTTCTGGGGATGGAACTCAGGTGCTTATATGGCAAACACTTTACCTGCTGAGTCATCTCCACAGCCCCACCTTTATTATTTTAAGTGGGTAAAGTAGTGTTGGAGGTACTAACTCACTGTGAAGCTGAGTTTTGATTTTGAATTCTGTGCTTATCCTGTAGACTGAGGATGTCACCACCAGACTTTGTTATTCTCTATCCTGGGCATTTCTAAATTGGGCCTCTTGATTTTGTTACCAGAGTTATGTCTTCAGGAAACACCTTCTTCCTTTCCATACTAGACCCTCCAAATGGTATCCATCTTATAATTCATGAATATACATTTCTTCTTGACTCTCGAGGTTCTGTGCTTCCCTTCTCCCCACTGAGGTGGTTTTTTTGAGCATGTGTGCGCACACATGTTCTGTTTTGTACTGTGTTGCCTCAGTGGGCTTGTCTTACTGTCAGGACTCACGTACTGCACACTTCCTGTCTCTTCCTTGTTGCACAGAGTAGGCATATGCGATGGTGTTTGGGGAAGTGCATGAGATGTTCCTTAACACAGGTTAAAGACATGCCCTTCCTCTGAACGTGTTCCTATACTAGGAATCCTATGGTAAGTAGAAGCAATTTCTGTAATTAGTAGACAGGTTCATATAGAGGTAAAATGATAGTGTTAATGATAATAAGCAGTGACATAATAATCATGGTGATCTTATAACCTTGAGTTGCAAGGTTCTTCCCATTCAGATTATAATGATTCAGATCAGTGTCATTTATTTCCCCAACAGGCCTGCAAGCCAGTTGGTATAATGTTAAGAATAGAAACTTATGAAGGGAACTTTGGACTCGAGGTTGTGTTTGAGTGCCAGCTCCGGCACTCATTTGAGCTCTCAGTGCTCTGTTACCTCTCTGCTCTTTACAAAATAGAAATAATGACGTGATCAAACATGCAAATCCATCAGGAAGAAAATGAAATAAATGGAGTGTTCAGCACAGGGGCTGGTGCCCAGTACGTGCTTATTATTTTGTATAGGTAGCATTGCTTTAAGTGAAGAGAAGGAGACATTGGACCCAAGGTGATTGGGTAATTTGCTTAAGATGATGTAATGAAAACTAGAACTGGAGATGTTTGCTTCTTATATGACCTTATTGCCCCCATCCTATCCCATTCCCTGCTCCTTACTTCACTCTATCCACCCGAGACCCTGGAAATACGGAGATATCTGGGCTTTGTCCCCAATTCATGGGAGGTCATCTCTAAACCTTCCCTATTCCTGAGAAATAGGAGTATCTTTACTACTCATGGTACTCCTGGAAGGTTCTTTTAGGAGGTGACTTCTGATGTCGCTAAGTAGTTTATGTTAAGGGATGGGCTAGGAGTAAGATAAGCCATGCAAGAGAGCAGAGGGCTGGATCTGGAGTCAGTATGAGACCAATCTCTGTGAAAGGTTGGAGATGGCATCAGATGGCCAGTGGTTTCGTCAGTCACATCCTGGGTAATGATACCCATCAGGACACAGCAGCTCAGCAATCCTCCTGGTTGGTGGCAGTGTGTATGTTATCAAAGATGTACACATGATGTACACTCTCCCTGGGGAGAGGACAGAGGAAGCTCTGCATTGGAGACACCTCTCACTATGGCTGTGCATATCTCTCCTTTGGGTTATGTCTAGTGGTTCATGTCCTTTGGCTTGGTACAATTGTGATGATCAACACCACACGTTTCTGTGTTCTACGATCTGTTCTTGAAAATTATAGAAACTTGGATGTTGTAAGTTAGCTGTTCCTAAGTGAGGAAGGCTTGGGGACTCCCAACATCTGCAGTGAGTGTCTAAAGTGAGGGTCATTTAGAAAGCATTTTACACTTTACCTATGAACCATGGACTTCCTCTGACATGTGGTGTCAGAATGCACTGCAGTCCTTTACCACAGACCCTACCAATGACAGCAGATTTACCCCCAGAGTCACAGGTGGGATTTATGAATGTGACTTTGTGTTGACTAGTTTGGAAGTAAGTATGTGAAGGGATCATGGTGATCTCATAGTCCTTTAAGTAGTTACGACACTGACCTTACAAACACTATGGGATCATTAATAACTGGTACTAACCTACCAAGCAACCTTTTCCTTGCCAAATCCCTCCTCCAATCTCCAGGCAGATTAATTCATCACTCAGTCTGAGGAGGAAACTAGGCAGGGTCTGTACCTAACAGGGGATGGGGGTGGGTAGAGGGATGGGAGGGCAGTGGAGGTATACCTTGAGGACAGATGCAGTGTGGATATGGGGACTGTCAGTGCCCTGCTGGGGGAATGGCTCTCTTGCTAGAGATATGGAAATCATAAGTAGCACCCTATAGTGACTTAGGGTTTCAGACCCACCCAAGTCTATTTTCAGTGTTTCACAACTTTCTGAGAACGGCATCTCTCCATTTCATCTGCTGTCTGCTCTGTTGGCCCTAATGTATTTAGATGGATTCGTCTTCCGTGAGGCAGAGCCCAAGTTCATTAGAATCATGTGTTCTGCTTCAAAACCTCCCTTAATCTCCCTAGGTGCACTCTGGGCTTTTCCAGTTGTGCTCACTAACCTTGGATGGGGGTATTAGGAACAATGCTAATGGTCTTAAATTGCTTTGTAGTCTCTTCTCCTGGATTATACTGGCAGCAAAAGAAAGAAATACCAATTAAGCCCTGAGAGCCATTTTGCAAATGCTCTCTCCCTTAAAGGACCCCAAATGGAAAAGGTGCAGACAGAAGTGTGGTGTGCTGTGCATGTTGACTCCTTCCTTTCAAAGCGATCTAATCTTCTGGAGTGGGCACTGGGCAGCGCTTTGAATGCTGTATTAAGGGCCACAAAAAAAAGGCACTTCATGCATTTTGGATAATAGCATGCTGGTGCTTTGCTAATGTTCATCATAAAGAGACATTTGTTATTCATTACATACGGGCCTTAGGAGGGCTGTGCTTTTCCTTAACCCTTTCTCAGAACAGAGAGCAGACTGCTGCTCCAAAATCTTTCTGTTAGAGATACCAGACTCAGCCTAGGTTGCATTGCTTGAACATAGAGATGTTTTGGGGTGCTATGGGAGAGCAGTGGTGAGTACTAATGGTAGTGGCCTCCAAGAGGGGGAGTCAACATGGCACAAAGACAAGTGCAAAAGCTAAATTAATCTCACAAGTCAAGACACACAATGATACAAAATCAAAAGAAAAAAATGGTGTAGCTTCCAAGGAAAGTGTGTGGTTATTTTGCAAAGATTTACACAGTTACTGTGCAATTCAGTCATCCTACTTCCAAGTGTCTGAGCTGTTTTCTACCTTGGTGTAGTGGGTAGCCATTCCAGCTTTGATCTGGAAGTTCCAACCCCCACTGAGGCTTCGGCAACTGTCATGCCTACAAGGCGGGGCCAAGGGAGGCTCTGAGAGAGCCAAGATCTGGATGGGCCAGCGGGCTCTCTGTTCTGGGACCCTAGACAGTAGAGGTTGACTGAGCAGAGCTCCAGAGAACACTGCTGGACTGCGATACACCTTCCCCAGACCCTGTAACCTACCTATCCCTTCATTTGTAAGTTACCCACTAAATAAATCTTCCTTTTAACTACGTGGAGTGGCCTTAATAATTTCACCTATACCTTGGTCCCACTCATAGCAGCCTTAATCACAACAGCCCAAAATAGAAGCAATTCAAGTGTTGTCACAACTTCCTAGAAGTCAGCCTATGCTTACAGTGGAGTACTGCACAGTCTTTGCAGGCAAGGGACTTTTGACATACATTACCATGTGTGTGTTAAGTAAAAGAAGCCATGTGCAGAATGGTATTATCTTGTACCATTATATTGTCTTATATCTCCTTGTAGGAGACAGCTATACAGATTCTTAGATACAGAAAACTGATGTTGTGTGGGATGACTCATCCCTAACAGGCCTGAGGGCCAGCCAGCCCAAACCAGTAATAAGATACTTTATGAGAGCCAGCCTGCGTCTGCCTAAGGGTCTTAGCAAGAGCAGCAGAGACATGATCTGGAGATGACCTGGACCAATGAGAGGCAGCCATGTCACACCAGCGGATACATGTTCATCAGATCTTCTTCCAGGGCAGGGTGGCAGGTATAAAAGGCTTGCTTCTTCCTGAATATACTGAGCTTATTGTTTCAACATTCTCCCAGAGTCTTTGTCATTGACTCTGCACCCACTTGCCCCCTTCCCCAAAGGGAATAGCACAGGACCCTGTCACAATGGTGGTTGCTATGAGAGGGAGGAGAGGAAAATGGGGAATTAGTGTTTTTCAGGAACATAATACAGATGGTGGTGATGGACACAGAACAATATGTTCTTAGTGACACAGAACTGTTGCATTTAGAATGGCTAGAATACCTGTCATATTTATTCTATCACTATTAAAACCAGCATAGGCATGAAACACTTGAGATCCTTCTCATTGTTCCAGGCAGCCCCCCCCCCCCATATAATCTGTCTCCTTTCTCTTTCTGGGGCTACAGCACCTCATGCTAGGAAGTTATAAGTGTATCAGCTAAGGGTAAAATTGGGATAGACTTGTAATTGCATGCATGGCAGGGGTGATAGAGACACTGAGGAGATATTTACAAAGAAATGGAACATTTGAGCTGTCAGAAGAGTTGCCCAGCTGCAGAATGGCCATGCGAACTCCTTTGGTGCTCCCTCTTCCACATTCTAGGAAGTCTGCCCTTTGACTGATGCAAGTGCTTGCCCATATACTTTCTAGTGCTCTGAAAACATAAGCTTAGAGCCATTTGCAGAGCTGAGGGATACCACCTTTACTCTGCATTGTTTCTATGAGGCTCCTCTACTTTGAGATGCTCCATAGGCAGTATGCTCAACACCACTTCTCTGATAGCCTCATCTACAATTCAGTTTGCCCCTGATACTAACTTTCTAGAGTAAGACCAGTGAGGGGATGAAAATCCCAGCAGAATGTTCTTTCTCCATCTGCTAGCAAATGTGGAGTTACCCACCTTCCTATATGGCTGATTACAATCAAGATCTCCATTATTTGTTAGAATGACAAAGAACCTAGAAAGCACTGTGTTTATGATTTATGCCGTGCCATAAAGAGTTGAAGTGAAGGCCAGATCAAGAGATATGTGGAGCAAAAGAGGCATCACTTTCTGCTCTTTGGTCTTACCCCCCATCATGGCGGTGTTCACTGGCTTGCTTTTGAGGTCTTGCTGAGTAGGTGTGATTGGGGTTACACCACTGGACATCCTTCCTTTTGCCTGACATTGAGGATTGGCCCATTAAGTTCCAAGTCTAAATCATGTTCTCAGTTGCTCTGAAGTAATGACCCCAACCTTTTGACATCTCAGTATGACATTGCCATCTACAATGTTCATTCTTAAGAACCAAGCAATTAAGTTACCAAAAAAATTGCAAAACAACAACAACAACAACAAAAAAAAAAAACCAATTTTCAAAATGTGCCCCTTAGGTCCTGGAATCCTGACTAGGGACAGCAAGAGAGTGAAGAAAGGCCAATACCATGCACAAAAAAGCTGAGGTCAGTGGGCTGTGGGCACTCTGATACTCTGATGGGGTAGCACCAATTTTCAAAGAAACCCCAACCCCAGTCTCAGCAATTATTATGTACAGCACAGAGGGGAAGAGTCTGTAGGCTGTAGGCATCTAGAAGGAGAAGCTTCAGTTGCTAGTTTTTGCACAATCTGGTTGATCATTTGTAAACACCCATACTTACACACATTATCAACATTTGCACTCAGACCAGAGGATGACTTTTCCATCCCTCTGAACTTTAACCTTGGGGGAAAGTCTCTGCCGATACCTCTAGGTCTGAGGCACTGGTCCTTGACATGGCTGTGCCCATGGCAACAGCACATTCTCACTCAAGGCTTCCTGTGCTCCCCACAGGTGTTATAAGTAAGTTTATATTTTGTTCTGGGTTGAGGTCATAGCTATCTTGGCATGCGTGTTGCCTGTCCCTAATCCCTCCCTTGAGGCTAAGTGCATATCATGGTCCATCATTGGTCATCTTGTTAGCATAAACTCGGATAAGGTCCTGAAGAAGCTTTTGGCACCACTCAGGGTATTTCAGGTGTTTTTGTTTTATTTTGTGCTCTGTGCTCTAACTAGGGAAAACAGGAACACATACTCTTTATTGCCTCACAGGAGGCACTGACACTATCTTTCTTTTCCAGATAATGCCTTCATGCTGGCCATGTGGTTGACTATAGTCTACCAATGATAGATATCAGTTTTCCTGGCTGTCAACAAAAAGATGGAGAGCAGTCCTGGCAGAGCCTTTCAGTGCTGTTTGATTGAGATCCCTGGGCTAAAGCGCTGTGACTTGTTTGTGGACTGATGGCCAGCCACGGGACAAGGCCAGTCTCTCAATTCAGCTTTTTGAGCCCGTGTTCCTGCTGGTGGGCCAGGGGCTCTTCTGCCCTCTGATTCCTCTTTAAGCACAAGGGAGATGTTTCATGCAGTGTTCCAACTGCTCTTTCCCCCGTATTTTTGTGGTCAGTGGATTAGCCAAGATTGATTTTTCTGCATGGCTAGGAAAGGCCTTAGGTTAAAAGATAAAAAGGTAAATTCCTTTTAAATGTAATTTAGATTTCCCCGCTGGCATTAGTTCCAACATCAACTGCAGAATCTCTTCGCTCTTGCAGAAACACCTGGGCCCCTACCAAAGCATCAGCAACTGGTGAGCCTGGCTTGTAGCACAGCTGGGTGGGCCAGGAGGATCTGCCATGGGGTTCCCCCCTTTCCTTCTTTTTCTCATTCTCATTTGCTTTCTTTTCCAGTTCCTTGTGAACCTGCAGCTGGACTACACACTTGTTTATTATGTTCTGTTGTTCTTTCAGACAAGTATATATTTATCTTTTGCAAAGTAAAGAGCTCTAGGGAGAACTCCCTGAGTTACCAGATGGCAAGGAGAGCTGATTGGTTGAGCCAGGAACTTGTCACTTGAGCATTGGCTAGAGGGAAGCTGTTGGCTAAGTAGGCACTTAAGGGACCCAGCCTTATCCAATCCAGCTTCTTTTAGGAAGCACATAGATCCTGTTCGATTGCTGCACTGATGTGACGAATGACCCAACTCTGCCCTGGGTGTTTCTTTTCACTGCCCCACACAGCACACTAGCAATCCTGTCTATGTTGTATATCAGCTGGTGGCTTTATAAATTCCACCTTGGCAGGGTTAGGCTCTCTCTGGAGCCTGAAGCCGAGTAGGAAGGACAATAGTGAGAAGCAGGTGATAAGATGCAGGCACATCCAGACAATTAGAGAAGTGGAGAGAGGCAGGGTGTTACGCTTCAAGTCCACAGTGTCACCCTAGGATCCCAGGCTCACGTGTCTGAACATCTGGTCCCCAGCTGTTTCTGCTGTGCTGGGAGGTTGTAGAACCTTTGGATAGTGGGTTGTGGGGTTGGGTCTTTGAAGGTATAACCTGGCTTTTTCTCACTTTCCATTTCCTGCCTGCTTCCATGTGAGCAAGCAGTCACCTCGTGCTCCTGGCAGTGCACAGTGAGCTGCTGTCACCGCACCTTCCTGTCAAGATGGGCTGGAATCCCCTGAACTTGTGAGCCAAAATGACTCCTTCCACAGGTCACTTCAGTCCATCGTTTTCTCACAGCAACAAGGACAGTAGCACCGAGGGATGGAGCCTGATAGTCCGTGAATAGCGATCATCGGGGGAACATACTTGGGAAAGTAGGAAGTACTTGTGATGGAGATTAAGCCAGATTCTTACACTGCACTCAACAAACCTGCTTAGAAATCTGTAAGCATTTGTGGCCCTAGAAAGGGGAAAGTAACATCATGATTTTGCATTTATGGGGGACCACAGGACTAAGAGACACGGCCTCCTGTCCTCTCCCCCCTCCCTCTTCCCTTCATTTCCTTCCTTTCTTCATTTAGTGACTGATGAGGTTTGATGGACACTTGGGCAGTTTTCACATGTGCTGCAGCCATCCTCAGAGGTGAATGCAGAGATACAGCTTCCAGGTGGCCAGCTAGTGAGAAAACCTGACACTCTTTCATTCTCCACTCTTCACCTCATGGCCCCATATGTGACAGAGGGGAGGGGGGGTGAGCCAACTTGCCAAACAGTGAAGAATCAAGAAAGAAACAAACAGAGCCAGCCTGCTGCAGAGGAATCAGGAGACAGACAGGCCAAGCAGGTGTGAACACAGGGAATCAGCTGTGGCACCAAGTGGAGAAGACCTGGCCAGGTTAGAACTCCCCAGGTTGCATGCACTGCAAAACTATTTGACTAAGCGTGGGTGGAACATAGAGTGTCACATCATGCCAGCACTATGTGTGCTTCCTGTCACTGTCACAAAACGCTGAGGCCAACGACTTGAAAGAAGAGTAGTTTCTTTGGCTCACACTCTCAGGCTCTGGTGTGTACTGGCAGTGAGGGTGTGGGGGAGTGAGCAGCTCACATTGTTAATGCACACATCACCTTTCTGTTTGCTGCCCATGGGAATAAAGTGGCCAGAGAGGGTAGGACATTAAAGCAAAGTTTAACTAGATAAGAGTGAGCTGGAGGAGAGGGAGCAAATGGCAGCTAGCAGGCCAGGCCAGCAGACAGAGGGCTGTGCAGGTTTATTTCTGTGCAGTCGTCATACACATGAGTATGGGCCAGAGCTGGGAGTAGGGGGTCTTTAGGTTTGGAATGTGGTACGTGTGCATATAATAGCCTTGAGGAATGGGTAGTCAGCTTATCCTAGGAGCTGCTGTGTTTCCTCCACTGTCCTCCCACTGTTTAAATTCCTGGCTCTGTGATAAAAATGGGTCCCTGTGGCCACTGACAAAATTCCTGAGAGGATGGTGACAAACACACACTTTTTGAACAAGAAACACTTTAAAGGGCCCAGTTTTCTTGCTATGGTATCCTTAACAGTCTTATTTCCCTATCTAGTTTAATTTCGGTGACACTGAGGTAGAGGTGTCCTAGCTCAATTGGGGCACCTAGACAAGTAAAATTGTGTAGGAGAGATAGGGAGGAAGGAATATGTGTTAGTTTTAATAGCTAGCAGGCTATTAACTAATGCCATATTGCTCAGGGAAGTGAGGTGATAGGGGAAAGCAGACCACATTTTGTTTAAATGACTCTGAGTTGAGGCTTTGGTGTCTGTATCTGCCCTTTTCCTCAATGGAGGGCACTTTCTATCTCAATATCATTGTGGCCAGAAGACAGAGCATGAGTCCCTTGCTAGCTGCCTTTCCCCTTTCCCTTCAGCCTATGGGATGAAGCCACGAATGCTCAGGGTGGGTCTCACCCCCTTAGTTAATCCTATTGGAAACATTCTCCCAGATGCACCAAGAGCTGTGCTTTCCTAATCTCCTGGGTGCTTCTCAATCCATAGATGATCAAAATTAACCATCACAATTTCACCCCCTATCAACTTGACACCCAGACACTTGCTTTAAATCATACCATTTCCCATTGGCATGAAAAAGTTCCTCTTCATCTCAGGACAGAATGAGATTTAAGGTGATTCTTAACTGTAAGCCACTGTAAGAGGAAAACAAGTTAGTACAGAGTCAACCTCCCTATTCTAAAGAGGTGGGCTAAAAAATATCAAGTCTGGGAGATCCAAGCAAGACTCAAATCCAGTGGAACTAACCATAAATCCTTTAGTTCCCTGTCATGCATTTGGGGCACTGGGTGCTGTCACATGGGCTCCAATGGGGTTGGGCAGCTCTATCCCCACAGTCCTGGCCAGTTATAGCCCATATGGCCTCTTTCTATTCAGCCAGCTCTGCAAACTGCCTGCAGATTTCCTTGGCAGACAGTCTAGTTCCTGAGTTCACTATTACATCTCCAATGTCTGTGTCATACTTCACACATTCCCCTCTCAGGGGCTGTCTGTGGGGTTCTGACCCTGCTATTCATTGCTGGACCTCCAAAGCTTCCTTTGAAGTTTGAGTGGAAACTCCCAGGACCCAATGATTCTTTCATTTCTTGTGTCTGCAAAACATGTACATCCTGGATGGTATTATGATCTGTTTTCAGATTGAGCTGCATCCAAGGTGCCTTGGGCCTAAGTAGCTCCTCAAGGGGAACACTTCTTAGGTGCCCCAGAGGTACCCAGAGCTCTCTTTTGCAAATAAAGTCTTTGCATCTGTGAGCCTATGATGAATGGACTCTGGGCAATTCCTGAGATGCCATCAAGCTGTCTTTCCCAAGCTATTCAAGCTTTTTTGAATATTCCTAATATCTTTCTTAGCTGTAATTTCCTTAGCCTCAAGTTAATTTTTTATTTCTTTTCTGGGCAAATTACAAGTTGAACAGACCATTTGCTCTGCCTTGGTTCACAATTGTTGCCATCAACCTTACTAAACACAGCTAGCAACAACCATGCGGCAGTCTGACTTCTGAGCTCCCTCAGGCTGGTTGTCCCATTGATTTTAAACTCCACCTCCAACAAAGTCTCAAGACACAGGAAAATATAAACAAATTCCCCGCTAGAATATATGTGAATGCTGGCAGGCTGAGGTCCTGTGGTGTTCTCATTCCACCTGATAGGAGTGTTTGCATCCCCATAGGTTCTGAACTGATCTCCCTCTAGACCTGTCCATGAAGTCTGCCTGCAGCCTTGTAGGTATTGTCTAGTGCACATCTCCAGACTTTTCCAAATTCCTCTTGTAAGCCTATCCCAAAGGAACCTAGGCCACATCATCAGGGACAGTAACAGGAAGGACCCAATTTCTCAGTGACAGCTCACACCAAGTGTAATAACTTTAGGGAGGGAGATTTGTTTTGGCTTATAGTTTCAGTCTGTCATACGCAGAGAGGATGTGTCAGAGCAGAGTAGACACGTCATGGTGGCTGGGATAGGGACAGGGAACACAGAGAGGTATGAGCTGGCTTTTTCTTTTCCTCCATTTTCTTCATTATTCTATTGATGCCTCCAGACAGGAGGATAGTGCCACCCACATAGGACAGATGTTCTCTCTCAGTTAATTCTCTATGGAAACATCTTCACAGAGACACCCAGAGATGTGCTTTATGAATTTCCTAGTGCTCCTCAATCCATCAAGTTGTCAATCGTAGTTAACCATCACATACCCCAGAGAATGTATGCAGATAACTCCTGTTGCTTGTCTGCCCTGACCTCATTCTTAGTCACACTTTCTCTTGGGATGGAAGAGAGCCCTCAGCATTCTCCTCTGACTCCAATGTCAGCAAAGGACTGGAGTGAGGTTCTATTACACCCCTCTTTCTGGATTTTCTGCCATTCCAGGGGACAAGATATGTTCCCTACTCAGGGCTTGACTAGATGCTCAGTCTTGGAACTGGGAGTGGGGTCAGCCCTACTCAAAGAACAGTCTGAGAATGGGCAAGGGCAGATTCTCCTCGGAAAAATGGGAATCTTATTTTCAGACTAGGAAAGGTACTGGCAGGCAAAAACAACAGATGTCTACCCCAGATGCCAACAAAAAGTCAAATGCATAAAAATGAACCAAGCATAGCTACACACTGGTTTCTGGAATGTGCCAGGAATGGGTCACATCAACACAAGGAGGTCCTGCTTAAAGGACAGCCATTCAGACCACATTCTACAGGAGAATCCTTTCTGATTAATGGCTCAGGCTCTTGCTGGCTTTGCTGGGGCCCTGAAAGAAACTGGCCCTTTCCAGACCTTGCCACAGGCACCCTGTTCCAGAAGGCAATTCCTCCCTCTATGTCAGTGAATGTCCCAACTATATTTTCCATTCTCACAAACTGATCATATTCTCACCCACACTGCCTGGCTCCTGCCATTCCTCCATAGTCTTCTCTTGTGTCACATACTAACCAGAAAAGACCACTTGCATTGATTTCTGGTGAACATGTCCAACAAAACAGCCTCACTTTGTAAAATGAGACATTTTGGCGTGAGTGGGGGCCCAGCAAAGTGGCCCAGTGTAGTAAGAAGGAAGTTGCAAATAGAAGAACAGGGAGAACTGAAATCTTGAAAAGGAAGGAAGAAAAAGAATACTCATTACAAGAGCAACCTTTATTAAAAGAGCTCACAGAGATAGTGGCATCACCTATATGCCCAGGGCTGATGAAGAGAACACCAGATCGAGCCTGGGAGCCATAGCAGAGCTGCAGGCTAATTATCAAAGTCTCCCCATCCCCATGATAACAATCCTGGCAGGCCGTGATGACTGCTGCCAGTGGAGAGAAAGAAATTACCCAGGTTGTCACTTCTAAATAATTGATAATTTTCCTAAATGAACAAATCAAGTAAGATTTAACTGTTGGCTGGGATTGCTACCCAGCAGTGGCAAAGTATCCAATCGCCCTAGCACCTCACATGACTGTGCATGTGTGTCCTCCCCACCCTCCCCCTTTCTTTTTCTAAGCCAAGTATAATTGTTTAATGGCATTGATGGGGAATAGACTTGGACATTATAAATGACACTGTGACAGAGCCGTCAGCTGGTGACAGCTCACTGACAGCCCCAGTGAGAAATTAATCATTTGAGATGCTTCGTGATTTGCTCATTTAATGGCACAAATAAGATTGTGCTTTCTAATCACACACCATCTTTTACTTACAGACTCCCTGTCTCTCCCGGGGAGAGTTTGGTTGTTTTCCTGTCAGTGGGATGGGTGCCGGCTGGGGTTAAACTTTGGGACTGTTTGGTGACAGTTCACCCTCAAGGAGCAAGGAGACGTTTTCCCTGGGGAAATTTTCACTGGAGCAGAGTCTGAATTTAGTTTACCTCCCTTTCTACTTGTTTAAGAAGGCTTTCAAGGGGGAAGACCTAACCTGTTGGGATGGATGCTAATGAAGATAGAGAGCTAAGGAAGCGGCAGGGCTATTTTTAGCTGGGTAATGGGGAGTAAAGGGGCCACCCTGTGATATGCTAAGAGATGCCTCACTCATTTCTGCTGGAACTCCCACACTGTCTGCTGGGCAGACATCTGTTAATTGCTTTCTCTTGGACTTCATTTTGACATTTGGAGAAATAGAAGGAGACTGCCTAACCATTCCCCTCCTGAAACCCCTAAATGTTTCTCTGTGGGGTTTTGGAGCCAGGGAGGAAAGGAGGCCAGGTAAGTTCGAAGCCAGCTGTCTGCTGGGGTGTACAGAACTTTGGACACAATGTGCCTAAGGCATTCTGACCTGGTTTGGTTGGGATGCCTGTGTGACTCCAGGCATTCAAAGGCACTGAAGTTCCTCTGAACTGCATTGGCTGGCTCTACATTTGGTCAGAGCATGTGCTTAACTCTATCCATCTACACATGCATGCATACTTACCTGGAAAATAGGACTTTAAGACATCACAAATGGAGGAAATATGCTCATGTCAACATAAACTTCTATGAAAATGACCTTGTGTAACAGTACTATATACAATGAATATATACAATGACAATCTAAGACAAAAGCATAACAAATTTCCCATTTGATAACAAAATTTCTTCTGCTAGTTGTGTTGCCATTGGTGCTTGCTTGAAGAATAGCTACTGTCACCAATCAAGAGGCAAGGACTGGAGGTTGTAGTTTCTTTTCTCTGTCTCTTCTAAGGTCTCTGTTCACCAGCACGTAATTGCTTTTGGGTGTGTAGACCCAGGCTATGTAGTGTGAATAGTGGTCACTGGGTGGCGACAAAGGCCCTCTTGGACTGGCCACCAACAGGCAGTGACTGATACAGGGGAAATGGGCCTACCTTTTGGCATCATAAGGACAACCTATGGGAAGCCTGAGAACACTCTCATAAGCACTGTTCACATGTTTATTATTGTACCCATGTTTGCAGTCATCCTATGAGCCTCACAGAGGTTCAGGAGCTGGCTTCCCAAGAGCACAAGTTCTGTGGGATGGTCTGTATGTCAAATTGCTCTGATTGGTCAATAAATAAAACACTGACTGGCCAGTGGCTAGGCAGGAAGTATAGGCAGGACTAACAGAGAAGAGAAAAGAAAGAAAAGGAAGGCAGAAGGAGTTACTGCCAGCCACCGCCAGGACAAACAGCATGTGAAGACACTGGTAAGCCACAAGCCACATGACAAGGTATAGATTTATGGAAATGGATTAATTTAAGCTATAAGAACAGTTAGCAAGAAGCCTGCCATGGCCATAAAGTTTGTAAGCAATATAAGTCTCTGTGTTTACTTGGTTGGGTCTGAGCAGCTGTGGGACTGGTGGGTGACAAAGATTTGTCCTGACTGTGGGGAAGGCGGGAAAACTCTAGCTACACACAAGCCTACAGTTGATGGAGCTGAGATTGATGAGGGAGCCTGAGTTCTTAGATACAGCACTGTACCATACCTTGAAGTCACTGCACTTCTAGTTTGGGGGAACCAAATGGTTAAAACTGATGCTTTTCTCTCCCTGAGCTCTGAGGCTTTTTCCATCACAAGATGAAGAAAAAGGACATGGAAAGGAAAAAACAAGTTTACCAAGGTAAATAGAGCCTTCGAATTGTAGAATTTATGACTATAGTCTAGGCTTTGTCCAGCCTCCCCCAGGCACAGCTCTGAAAGCCATTACGTAGTCTCTGCTGGGCCACCTCTCACCTGTTTCCCCATAGATACCTTCTGTTCCAAGAAGGAATTCAGAGGGAGGTGAGCAGGCTAGGGATGTGGCTCAGTGGTAGAGTTCTTGCCTAGCATGCACAGGGCTGTATTTAGCCTCTAACACTGCAACAAGAAGACAGACGAGCCATAAAGACCCAAAGAGGGAGAGGGTATAAACGTCCACAGCTCTCATCCATGAGAAGAGTTCTAGAGAACTCCGTGCAGCGCCAGCATGACGAGGCCTGGGGCCTGCATATTGGGCAAAATGTTCTGGTGCTTCTGCATGAGACTAACTTTTGACTGAGTGAGACATATGACATTTAGGACTCAAGCCATCAGTTGAAGATCTGAACACAACATTAAGAGACAGTCCCTTTCTGTGTTTAAGAGGAACTCCCTTTGTGACCCCTCATGATCTGAGACACTGTCTTCACACTCAACATGAACCTCTGATCATCAAACCTGCTGGTGTTCGCACTGGAACTGAGACCATTAATTCCTAGGCTTTCCAGAGGGCTGGCTGTGTGGGTCTTATGATTGACCAGCCTCCATGGTTATACAAGTCACCTCCTTTCTGTGGATCTTTGTTTGTATGCTGTCTTACCATCTGGTTGACTATGTACAGATGTGTACATATTCACACACATGCATATGTACACATGCTGCAGAGAGAGAGAGAGAGAGAGAGAGAGAGAGAGAGAGAGAGAGAGAGAGAGAGAGAGAGAGAGAGACTCATGGTTCTTTCTTTGGAAAAGCCCTGACTAGTTCAGAGGTTGAAGACAATGACAAGGAGACTCCACATCAAGCAGCTCTCGGCTCTGCATCCTTGTGTCTGGCTCTGTGGCCGAACTGGGGTGCTGGTATCAGACCAGTGGACTCTTGTGTTGGCTCTGCTCCATCTTTACTGTTTGTCTTCTTTGTAAGTCTCAGTGTTCCAGTATTTATAGTGGGAATAATTATAAATAATCACAATGAGGATAATTATGAGCTGCATATGATTCAGACACATTTCTCAGCACAGTGTTTAGCAATCAGTCAAGTGTCTGTTGTCTTTGTTTAGGCAGCCGTTGCTTCCTGTCAATCTGTTATCAGCAATGTCAGTAAAATAACTTATTCTGTTCTTTTCATAAATGGAAAAACTCTAGATGAGAAAAGATGCATGACTCTCCCCCCTATATGTAATATCTATCTATCTATCTATCTATCTATCTATCTATCTATCTATCTATCTATCTATCTACCTACCTACCTACCTACCTACCTACCTACCTACCTACCTACCTACTATCTCTTTCTTTTCTGGAAGGGTTATGTGAGAATGGATGAAGGAGTGAGAATGTCCTGTGAGTAAATTACCAAGGCTTGGATATGCAGCGAACGCTGCAGGTTGTGGCCACTGAGCTGGGTGAACAGGTGACAGCTGTAAGTAGAATTCCTGGGAGCCTCTGATGCAAGGCCTCAGGCATTTGACCAGCAAACTACAGGGGCAGAGGAGAGGCTTTCCTAGGGGAGCCTAGCCAGTGGGACAGTGGTCATTTCTGGAGTGACAGTTCTTGGCCTCCTCAAACACGGATGCAGAGAGGTAGGATATAGATGTGCAAGGGAAAGGCTTTGTAGGAGGTAACAGATGGGGCTTGGTGTCTGACTCACTGGTTGGCTTTTGTAACCTTTCTTAATGCTAAAGAATCTTCCTTAAGAAGGAAAGAGGTCTGTCTGATGGACACAGACGTTCTCAGGAAAGTACCTGCTCTTGGTACAATCTGATTGTGGAGACTGTAACATCAGGGTCAAATGTTGCAACAGCCAGTGTTCTCTCTGCCCGAGTTTTGACCCTTCTTATTTCTCTCCTCCTTGGAGAGTTGTGAGGCCTCTGTGGTCTCATGGCTTTGACCAACACCTCTCAGAAAGCAACAGAATCTTATTCATGTATACATTTCAATATTAATACTGTTCCAGAACCCACATGTTATTTCTGTTTTTTTCTAAATATTAATTCACATTAATTGTGCATATTAATTGATTCACTCTGGTTTGTCCTTATGCCCATACAGGTACATATACCACACACCTTTCTTCCCTCTTCTTTCTCATGTTCCTTTCCTGAATCCCTTTCCTAGTCCTTAATAATTCTTCTTTCAGGTTTTTTTTTTAAGAAGAAGACATGTGATTTTTTTCTTCCAGTGTCTGGCTTACTTTGTTTAACATAATGGTTTTCTGTTCCATTCATTTTCCTGCAGAAGACAGGAATTTATTCTTTATGGCTAAATGATACTCCACTATGTTTATATACTATATTTTCTCTATTCAGTCATTTGGTGACAGGCATTGATGTCAATTCCACAGCTTGGCTGTTATGAATAACATTGTAATGAACAGATATGCATCATTCAGCTGTCTCTTGAGTATGCTGACTTTATTTCCTCCATTTTTACACCCAAGAGTGAGATGGCTGGGTTTCATGGTCAATTTGTTTTTAGGTTTTGAGAACCTGAAATACTGTTTTCAATAATAGCTGCCCTAATTTACATTTCATCCAGCAGTGTACAAAGGTTTCTTTTATCCATACCCTCGCCAGCATGTTTTCTTGGCAGTAGTTGTAGAACTCTACATTTTAGAGTTGAATTCTCTTGAGTTCAATCCTTGAAGTTGCTTGCTGCCTACATCCATGCTTCTGTCGGAGGTGTGGCTCCTGTGGCTCTAAGGTCCTGATGACACAAGCTGAACTCACCCTTCCCCATCACTTCCAGGTGTGTAAGGCTTGCCTTTCTCCATCAGTGTCTCCAGGGCAAGTATGTAACACATGACCAGTGCCCTTCGCCATCTTCCAGGGTCTCCATTTCTCATTTTTTCCCCTGTCCAATAGCTCTGTTGAAATCCTCTGAGGAGTTTTGCTTATAGCCACTGACCCCACAATGTACACACTTCTCACTGTCCTCAGCACCCCAGCTACAACTCCACTTTCTTCCTCCTGAGTTATGCCCTTGTCTGCCTATCTGTCTGCAGTCATGTGACCCATCTGTCCTGCTTTTCAGGTTTCCTCCCATCCTTTGCTCCTGCATTCAGCAGGATGCAGTGAGTGTGTCTGGTAACTCTCTTCTTCCTTGCTGGCCTTTTCCCAGCCAATGCTTATCCATTAACTATCTCCTCACATTTCCTTCTTGCAGTTTGAATTACTTAGGTGGCATGATGGAGTAAATTTTACAAACAAGGCTGAGATGCTCAGAAGTCTGGTCTGATCCCTTCCTGGTCCAGATAGCCTGGGAAAGTAGTTAAGGAGATCTATCTATATCTATATCTATCTATCTATCTATCTATCTATCTATCTATCTATCTATCTATCTATCTCTCCAGATTTAAGAAATGCTTGTATGTATGCATGCCATGTTTGTGTGTGTGTGTGTGTCTGTCTGTGTGCTTGTGTTCTGTGTCTTTGTATATATGTCCCTGCCCATAAGCGCATGCAAAATATGTCATATTTCTGTTGTATGAGCCTTTTTTTTTTATCTAGGTGGTGTTATGCATGTCTTACTATTTTGTTGCTGTTATAAAATAGCGTGCCCAGAGAACTTGCAGAAGGAAAGGTTGATTTGGCTTGTAATTCCAGAGGGATAAGAGTCCATCATGGTGGGGAAGCATGGTGACAGGCGACAGGCAGCAGGCATGGCAGCTGGAACTGGATGCTGAGAGCTCACATCTTGAATTGCAAATGCTGGAAGCAGTACAAGTCTTAAATTCTCAAAGCCTGCTTTTAAATTCCAGTGACATACTTCCTCCAACAAGGCCACACACCTGTACCTCCCAAAACAGCACCACCTACTGGGGACCAAGTGTTCAAATACATGAACCTATGGGGGACATTCTCATTCAAACTGCCATTGCACACTTATGTTTTATAAAAATCACTGGTCATATGGGCCCCTGGATGAGGTGTTCTGGCTAACCTGTGGAAGCTGATCTAGATTGGTCTAGACTGGTCTAGACCAGAGCATTCAAGCTTTTGCACTTGTATCCTCTTTCACCCAAGAAATTTCTATGCTAATCCAGATGTATGAAATAGGCTTACAAATCAAACACTGACTGATTTTAAAAATTAATGAAATTTATATTAAAATAATTCTTTGGTATACACATAATTTTACCATTTATCAAAGATTAAATCTGCATACTAATGAGATGGATAGGCTCTTTGTTTTTACATAAAGGATTAAATCTTTTCCAAATATCTGACACTGTAGGCATATTGCATCCTCAATGTTTTCAGAGATGACTGGGGCTGTGATTTTATAATATTCAATGTTGAGAACTTTGATTTTCATAAATACATAGTAAAAACTGTCAGAAGTATGTTTAGGGCTGTTTCAGAAATGGTTGGAAATTCTGTTTTAATCCAAAGACAAAGTTTAATTACTGATTTTTTAATTTATAAAACTCATGTCAGCAATTCAAATAGCACAGTTTCTTATAAAACTCATGTCACAGTTTCAAATCAAATAGTCCAACACAGTATAATCCAGAGATAAACTAATTTGATACTTGTGTGCTGAGGAATGATGGTAGAAAAATATTAAAGTCTTTGGTGTCTATAATTGAACCATTCTGTTTCCATAAGAGAGAAACCTTGCCGGGCGGTGCGCAGCTTAATCCAGCACTTGGAGCAGAGCAGCGATCTCTGTGAGTTCGAGCAGCCTGGCTACAAGACAGAAAGCGCAAAACACAGAAAATTCAAAAAAAAAAAAAAAAAAAAAAAAAAAAAAAGAGAGAAACCTTTGCATGTTCAGTAAAACCCCTGCAATTCATAATTACAGGAGTCCCAAGTTTGAGCTAAGCAACTTTACACAGTATTGGCTGATGCTGTGTGGTGTGGTGGCTCACACAGAGTGAAGAGTGCATGTGGTGTGCTTAGAACTATGCTGACAGTGAGGTTGTGTGGTGTGGTGGCTCACACAGAGTGAAGAGTGCATGTGGCATGCTCAGAACTATGCTGGCAGTGAGGTTGTGTGATTGAAGATAGGCAAAAACTTCCAGAAACTCCTCAGATTCACTAGACATTGGACTTCAAATTCATTTTGCGTTGCTGTGCATACAGCTGTTGCATTGAGGCATGCAGAGTCATGACCCATGGTAGCCCACGCTACATGCTGATTTGGCCTTTGCCTCTCTGATGATCATTACGCTGTTCAGTGCTAAGGTTTAGCTACATGGCTTCACTGAGCACATGGGAAGTACTCCCCCATTTGTGCAAATGGTGTTCACTAATCTGTCTTCTCAGGGTCACCATTTGTTGTTGCCTCACTGAGAGGTGTAGAATAATCCCTAGGCAGCCCACACAAGGGCAACCCTAGTGCCAGGAACACTGAGCAGGATAGGTGCTGCTCTGTTTTATAGAAGAGCAAAGAGAGACTGCAGAGCTAAAGTGAGTCTAGTTGTGGCTTCTCTCTTGCTTTTTTGCTTGTTTTTATAGTGTTGGAGGTAGAACGCAGGGCCTCACACATGCTAGGCAAGTGCTCCACCACCGAGCCCTGCTACCAGCTCATGAGTGAGGTTGTTAAGTGAGATTAACACACATTCTCACCCCAGTTCCTCAGGCTCACTCTCTCCACTCACGGTACCATGAATCCCATGGTGAAAGAAGCTGCAAGACATGCTTCTTTTCGCCCTCTAATATGTGCTAGTTACACAATAAATCTTTATAAAGCTTGATTGATTATTTGGAAGACAAATTAAGGCTACCGTCTTAGCAGAGTATTTTATTTAGGTAGTTGAGCAACAATAAGAAGATGCTGGCATCCTAGATTAGCTGGCTAAAATATTATTAGAAGTTAATTCATATTTTAGCAGATAATTCCTAATTAATTTGCTGTAGTTATCTTGTTAAATGTCAATTAACTCTCTCCACATCCCTTACAGGTTTCTGCCATTTCCAAAATGTAATTATGCAGCTATTGCTCAGGTACCTTTACTGCTTGTACAATCTCCCAGTTAAATATAAGTCAGAGAGATTTATCTTCCAAGTTCTTAATAACATCACTAAATGCTCTAATTAATAATCAATAATCCATTTGCATAATTAATTGTGGAAAGAATCCTAGTGGGATGGTGCTTGTGGCTAGCTTCTCTCAGGCTGGAACTGCTATCTCCTGCAGCAGTCCTGGCCCGAGTAGAGTTTATCTAAGCCACTCACATCCCTCCAGGGCACAGAGCAGGAGTGAAATGTTTTGTGGGAAGTCCTTATTTATGCAGTTGCTTAACACTATGTAATATAAGTGTCTCTGTGGAGCAGAACCTATTTGCTGGATATGAATTTTCACCGACATAGGCTCTAGTGAACAAAAATAAGTTAGTTCATTTTCCTAAATGGTGATTTAATTTTCTACATCTGAATTCTCATCGTACTTGATACAGAAACTTAATCTAGCCACTTTCAGACAATGTAGTGTCTGCTAAGGCAAATGAGGTTGGAGCTTGGTTATAGTATAAATGACTCTTAGGAGGGACAGGCTATGAGATCCTCACCACAGGGTTCTGGAGAGACCTGTTTTGGTCCTCCTAGGCTGCCATTTTGAGAGATGTTGTGGAAGGCTGGTCCTGCATTCACTACAGGGTGCTCAGCCTCATTTAATTATGATTCTCCTTGGTGCCAACCTCACTTTCTGAAGCTTGTGGTTTTGCTTCAGCTCACAAATCACCCTCCATTTGCTCATTTCCAATCTCAGGTGACTGTCCCTGTCAGTCCTTCCCCACTATTCTTTCTTCTCAGACAGCCTTTTTATTACCCTAGAAAGACCAGAGGACTGCCATGGGTCTTCACTGTGTCCACATACCTGCTCAGCCTCCTTGTTCACATATCCAGAGGCAAAGTTTTGTGAAGTAAATGATGAGGTATGCACTTGCATGTGGGCCCAGTGAGATACAGGTTTCAGAAACCAGTGACTCTGTGAGATTGCCTCAAAGCAATGGAGACATGGCACAAAGATAGACCCAAACATCTACCTTTCAGAATCTTTCCAAGTCTTCTGATTCCCTTCCTGTTTAGGGAGACCATAGGGCAGAGGTGGTTCCATACAGGGAAGTCACCTATTGTACATTTTCTGGTCTGCCCAGAAATCCCTGCATTGTGTCTTAGAAGCTGACAGTATTCCATTGTCGTTCTTTTGTTGTGGAGTGAGAAGTAGCCTTGTCAACAGATAGAACAAGGGTGGTCACAGGAGTAAAGAAACAATAAGCCAGATGTCATCTCACAGTGCTGCTCCTACACCATTATCATGTCAGAGCCAAGGCAGGAAAAACAGAGTCATGTGACACTCACTCCAAAGAGGATCACACCAAACATGCACCACAGAGGCATAGAGCCACACCAAGTCCTGAGGGTTCTGGGATCTGAGATTCAGCTTACCTGTGAGATCCACAAAGGGAGGGTGAATGAGTGGACCACAGTTCCCAGAAGTCTGCTGTCTAGTGGAGAGATGTTTGTATGATTTGTTTTTCATCCCAATTCTCTGACTTCATTTAAAACATAACTTTATATGCTTGGAGCTGAAAGCTGCATGTCCTAATGGCTTCCAAAGGTCAGGAAAAAGTAATTTCATATACAATCCTGCCATTGTTCATTGACCTACCACTTGCAACTGGTACAAGAGGATAATGTTTTGATTTAAGAAGAAACCCCTGTATCCATCCATCCATCCATCCATCCATCCATCCATCCATCCACCAAGCCTGGGTGCCATTGTCTGAGGACACTGCCAGGACAATCATACACCAGACCAATAAGACTTGTAGATCTCAGAAAGTAGATCACACATTGAGGCCTCTCACAGGGAAGAGCTGCCCTTCAGATCAGAAGAGCAGGAATGAAATGAACTATGAGTCTTGCCAAAGTTCCCAATGGTCTACCTGTCTTTTTAGCACTGGCATATTGAACAACTGCTGGGCACCCCTGGGAGGGCTCCTCCGTCTTCACCGTGCTCTGCAGCTCCACCGGGCCTTTAATGGCTTATCCGCAAAATGGTGATGAAGTAAGTAAAAGTGGTGTGGGTGTTGTCTTGTCTTTCTGCCTTGATGTGTTCTATGTCCTTCCCATCCTCAGGGATTTCTGGGAATTAACTGCCATGGAGGAAAGTATATAGATCTGCTTTCCCCTGAGGATGCTGGTCCCTTGCAAAACAAGCCCTCCACGAGGAGAGTGGTGCTAAAAATGATGTTGAATTATCGGTAACATTTCAGGAAACTCTGAAAGGGAGACTGAGGTCAGGGTGAACTTTATAGGTAGTCCACAAATAATATGACATGAATAAGATAGGCTCTCTCTCTCTAGGGAGTGGGGACAGCTGGTGGCAACTTCAAGAGAGGTGCAGGAGGCACGCCTCAGGAGCCATGACACCTGATTCACATCAAACCACCCTGAGCCTTGTTTTTCCTGTTGGTGAATTGGGGGCAATCAGTGTAGCCTGCTCTGAGAAGTCAACAATGGCATGGCATAGATAATGTATGTCAAGATGCCTCCAGGTTATTGTCTTAGTTCACACAGCTGTTATCACCCATGGTTGATATGGATTCAATCAAAAGATTTTCAGATGGGTAGTAGAATACTTAACTGTGTCAATGGGAGTAGTTACCCTCTCTACCAATTTATCCTATAAATGTGACTATGTAGCCAACAAACACCTCTTTCCCCTTGGGGTGACAGAGTTGGGCAAGTGCTGAGGAGAGAGATTCTATGGAGTAGAGTGGCATGGCTGGCCAGTTAGCATGTGAGGAGAGCTCTCTCCCCTCTGTCTGCCTACACATTGTGTGACTTTCAGTAATTAGTGCCAGTGTCAGCAAGAGCTGGGAGCTGGGCTGCAGATATACCCAGACCACATCTCTATATTTTATATTTCCCAAGACTGACCCATGTGCAGCACACTTCATTCTGAGATGGGTTTGCTTAGCATACAGCCAGGTAGATAGACATATTGTGAGTTGTCGAGATCTAGAAGAATTACGAACTCTAGCAGAAATAGCCAACTAAGGAATAGCTAAGGCAAGCTTTCCTTCCTCCATCCCCCACCAGCATCGCTGGGTGTGTGTATCTTCAAGCTCACAGGAACAATCATGCATGCCATATATTCTCCTCTTTTTATGGCTCTTATTGGTATAGCAGCATTACTCAGGCTCAGCTGTCCCATCTCCAAAGCCGGTATCTTTTGCATCTCTGTTTATATGGATAACGTTTGAAGAACTATCCTCCACTCCTGCTGTCAGCTCCCATTCCGCACTTCACATATTATGAACTTATTTAAACAGAAATCTTTCTCTCTGGGTGTGTTTCTTTCCCATCTGCTTCTCCCCTGCCCCATCCTAGCAATTCTCATTTTGCAGCAATCCTGTGATATCATTCATTGTACTCTTTATTACCTAAACTGCTTCTGTCCCTTTCAGGATGCAAGGGGGTGGAGATACAGAGCACTGTGATTGACATTCAGGGCAATGCTTTCTCTACCCCTCCCGCAGAACACGCGCCCACAGCCACTGATAAGCCTTGATAGTTCATTAGCAAAGTGCTACATCAATATTTAAGAGCAAAAGCCAAGTGTGTTCTTCTCCACAGCTAATAGAAATCTTGTGAGAACAGATTTAAACTAGAGACCACAGAGTTACAAATTCTATGAACTTATTTGGAAAAACTGCGTGATCATTAAATAGCGGTTTCATCAATATCGCCTTGATGAGTGATGCGCGGAAACCTACTAATCCCCCAAGACCACAATGGATGAGAGGAAAAAATAGCCATCTTTAACGGAATACTTAATCTGGCCCGTTTCTTTACGAACTTCTGTGAAGTTGGGTCTATGTGTGCTTATTATGGAGTTTTTCTAAATTCTGATCCTTTGTCGAGGCCTTTTAGCAGATATTATTACATAAAAGTGTGGTGTGTGTTCACAGGAGTATCTCTTAGTGTGTTTATTACCATCTTTAGCTGCAAAGAGGGAGGTTCCATATATAAAGGATCATGGTACAGATAATTGGGGCTTATCTGATGTTTATAACAACAAGCTCATAGGTTCCTAGACTACGTTATCTCAGTGAATACCTTTCGCGAAGTCCCAACAGAACTACATATGGTGATTGCCTGACTATTTTTTCTGTCCAGAAAGCCAGGTGTAAGTTGGACGAGATTGTGTGTTGGAGCGCTCCAGTTTGTAGGAATAGGCACTCTTGTGTTATTGTCTATACAGTCTTATGCACTCACTATCTTAGACTGATCCATTCCTAATAATCACCACCAATCTTAAAATAAATGTTGCAGTGCTTGTCTCGATCTAACTTAGTAACAGTAGACAAGTGCTTCACTGACCTCAGGCGTCATCAGCGAACTCCTAAATTGTTACTAGGCTACTAGGACATTGCGTTGTTAAAACGATAGGATGTGCTTATAGTATTTTTGACACTTATAAACCATAATGCTTACTTTTGAATACTCATATCAAAACCTTTAAATGATTAATATTTATAAATGTTTACATCTTAGTCATTTTCTGTTTGAAAATGAGCAAGCCCTTGATAACCTGGCTAGCGTGATTGGCCATTGCAGACAGGATCTGGTTGATTGCTGCCATTCCGTGTGAAATACAAAGTAGACTAGCCTGGCCATATTTCAATGTAGTATACTTTTATCAGGAATTTCTTGAGAAGGAGTATTTAAAACCATATAGTCTTATGCAAAGACTCAAGAAGTTCTTCCTCTAATCCTCCTAGTAAGTTTAACGAGTTTTGCATTCAATCTCTCCTACCCAGTCTCTTATGCGTTGGAGGTACCAGTCAGAACAACATCCATCTTTCTAACCCAGCAATTCTCAAGTCCAGTATATGCAGAGCTACTTGTGTACTATAAAGTTATCGGTGAAGACTGACAGGTTCCCCTACCACTTGTCCAACAGTACTGAGCTGGCGTCCTGGAGCAGGCTGCATTGGCCGGTGATGACTGTGCTTCGCTCGCCTGTTCTCTCTTGGATAGTCAACTCTCTCAAGTGTTCAATAAATTTTTACAAACCCGTTGAAGTGTGTCCTTGCTCGCTCATTCACAAATATCTTCTTCTTGGTGAAGACGCTTCGGGTATCTATTCGGCTAAGCGAGAAGGAGACTAGGAGGGAGCTTAGGCCAGTTACTCTGTTTTCCGATAGTTAAGTTTAAATTTACCATCACAAAGTGATGTTAAATGTCATATTCATCAGGACTCATTGAGCAGGTGCCTAGACCTGAAATGTATTTTTAACAATGTACAGAGCCTACTCCTTAGTTGCCTAATACTCTCAAGCAATATTCTCATAAGCTTTCTCGGTATACCACTCAAGGACAGACTAATTTGTCTCCATAGAATATAAGTTCAAATATACCTCTCGAGAATTGACGTGTTTTTTATTTAGAGATAGAATCCGTTTATGCTATGTTATACCTACGTTACCTGCTGTGGGTCCCTACGGCTCCAAGGAGCCAGCTATTGGATACTAATGTTTAACTTGTATTCCTTAACAACAAAGAATGAAAGCAGTTAAGGAACAGACAAACTCTAGAGCTATTCATAACTTCCTTTCATAAGCTGGTGCGCTCTACCTCATTTTCATTCATACCTACTGAGAGAAGACAAGACCACTTATTAAAACGGATAGACCTTTTGGACCTAACTCCTTCCATGTAACAGCGAAATTTAGCAGAGAAAGAAATCTGAAAAACATTTACTTAAACTTAAGTTAGACCTTAGTTTATTTTATTTTATTTTCAAAAACCCTCATGACATGCTTAAGCCTTTAAATTGTTATGTTCTTAAACTGCTTCCTCAAGTCAAAAAATCATTTATTTTAAGCAGGTTTATTTTTTGTTACCCAACGCGATACAACAATTTATATATATGAACACTCAATTTTCTAAATAGATGGCAAGTATTGTTAACACATTGAACTCAACATGACCAAACCCATGAAAAATTTTTATTCCTGTGGGAAACAAAAGGCATAATTTTCCGTATATCTTGAACTGGTAATTTAACATTCTTTTTCCAAGCAATATCAGGTGTTATGGCCCAGATCCAGTTCCCCAAAAGAAGCCACTGGAGACTCAGGTACAGAGATGCAAAAGCAAAGTTTTATACAAATGAAGTTACAAGCCTCGGCCACGGGGGCTAGTTCCAAACCTCTCACACACAGCAGGGGAGGTTGGAAGGAGCACACGCCTTCTTTGTCGAAGTCTTAGTGCGCTCGATGATCCAACCATAACTTCATCCGAGCGCCGTCCCTGTCCGTTTGCGCCTCTTATGCCTTCTCTCATTGTACTTATCAAATGCATTGTCGTTTATTCCTCTCATTTGTTCACTCTTACTTATTAGAGTTTTATCGTTTAAAAGCTTGTAAACTCTTGGGAAGAGAGGTATTGTGGAGAATAAAATTGAGGTAAGAAGGTAAAGTTTTATGACCACGTAGTCTCTGCCAGATGGTTGTATATCCAAACTCGTGTTTTCTTAAGTTTCCCCATGTATGTTTGATAAAACCACACGCCTGGAAAAACACAGCACTCTCTGAAAGCTCTCCTCTCTCCCTCTTTGAAGAACCTGTCTTTAGCTTCTCTTTTCTCATGATGTGAGGAAAGTGAAAGTACGCCTGGGGGCTGGTTAAATAGATTTACAGAATAAGTGCATTGGTTTTCCTATCACAATCAGGACAGAGAAGGGTGTATCGATAACAAAAATGGAGTGACTAATTCTCATTAAAAGTTTAGACTAGGGACCCTAGAGAAGACTTTGAAGTTTATCACAGTAAAGGAAGGGAGGGCCTCAGCCTAGCCTGACGATGTATATAGTATAAATAACCGTTTGGCTCAATTAATTGCCAGTGCTTCCTAAAAGAAACAAATTATATTGTTAAACTCCTCTGCACTAAAAGTCAGCGCTCATTCTCTGTCTCAGTTGCTGACACACATTTTAGTCAGTTGTGTGCCTCAGGCGTGAAGCCATCTTACAGTCCAACAGCTGCTACCTGTCCAGTGTAAAGAGCACGGTCCATTTGCGAGATTTAACGTCCTTCTATTCTCTTGCTACTGAACGCAGCATGCACCCCCAACCCCATGTAGTAGTACAGCCAAGGCTGCTCACATTGACAAGTCCAGAGTGATCAGAGATCTAAGGCGACGGAAGAATGGTGGCGGTGGCCCCGCTCGTCGCTCATCCTCTCCTCTCTCTACCCCCAGGAAAATAGATAAGGGCGGTGTGAGTTGTGTCAGTAGTCTCAGAAATACTAGAATGAAAGCATATTTAATACACGGACATATCCATTAAGTACCAGACTATCTCCAGACAACATTGAGATTGATGATTAGGCCTCAATTCACTTACTCGAGCAAGTATCTCCCTCTCGGACCCCTTCGTGTGCGACATCCTTCTGGTGCTGAGGCAAGGTGCTAGCTCGTAAGAAGGGGTACTTAGTCCTCATACGCGTCCGATCACAGTTCCAGATGATCAACAATGAGACATGTTCAACTATCCACAATCACACTTCATCCAAAAGAGCACACACACAGAAAAACTCTTTCATGGCCCACAGCCCCAAGACAAGAAGCGGAACAGCCACCACCACAGTCTGGCGACCAGAATCTCTAACCCAAAAGCAATCCATTACAAAGAGCCCTACTGATAGGTAGCCCCTCTGTGGGCGAGAGCTGACCCTCCAGTCTCAGATATAAAGTCCACAAATAAGACTGCAATCAAGGAGTCTCATAGGATCTCTGTCCTTATTTCCTCAAAATCATGACTTGATCGAGGGGCGTCTCTTCACAGATTCCCCGTGCAGCTCAGACAATGTACCTTATTTTCTTTGCGAAGAGAACAGAGTGTTTTAAGAACAATGCACTCATCATAAAACATTGACTCAATATATGTTATACCCACCTCTACCCAATAGGCAGTCTAAGCAAATTCCCGGCGAATAAAACCTTTAATACAAAGTGGCATTCCTCCCAACCCGAACATCGTGGGGAAAGGCTGTCACCCCAAGAAGCAAGATTGCTACATAACTCACGCCAATCCCTGCGAGTACTCCTCTGCCGATGGCAGCTCTCCTAAAATCAAATGGCTCACCTCCTGAGGTGGCCCAACTGTGTAGCTCAGTACTTAGGTGGGTTCCCTTGGGCCCAAAATCAGGAATGAGACGTCTCTCCTCTTTCTCTCACCTAGGCTGTCCCACTGTTCCCCTGAGGTCGTCTGTCCCACCATGGAGAGCCTTGCATTACTACAAATCAGTTTGGACGGCTACACAATAAGCTCTATACGATGATTATAGAGCAGAGACCAGAGGACAACATGAGAGCGCTTCTCTTACTCAAATGAAATGTACTCAATAAACTCTCTGGCACCCTTGAGGGCTCCCAGATTGGCTGCGGTCTTTTTTGTACTTCTTTTTTCAATGTGATTTGTTCGGCAAACCTCACTCTCCTCCTTCTGGACTGACTTACGAACGACACTATTCTCAGCTCTCTCAGCATTGGACAACCCCGTGCCACCAGATGTGGTCGAGACAAACCCAACTACCTATCCATTTACATGACAAAATCACATCCCTCCAAACATGCATTCTAAGATTAACGTCCTCGGAAACTAAAGAATGCACGGGGACATTCTCTCCATTCCTAAAGCAAGTATGAATCCTTTCTGAGATACTTAAAAGTGTTCCACTATCAAAGGGTGATGCTTCCGGGCCATTAGATAACCAAAAGCCAGGACATTTTCTTCCCACGAAGGAGAATGAGAAAAAAGCGTTATAAAATTTCTTTTTGATTGTGCTATTGTTTTGTTCTCTCTCTCTTATCCCCAGTTCGTCCCTGAAATTCTTCAGTTTCGAACTTAAACTGATCATACATTGTCCTTTAAGAGCCTTACTCCTACTCTCATTTAGATGATGTTGAGCACTCTCACTTCATTCCAAGAGAACACCCTCGCGACAGCTGGCGGCGACAAAACAAAATGAAAAATGTAAAATCTAATGGGCGTTTCGCAATGCTGGGGAACATGCCTCGCATCCCTAGTGAGTGGCGTGGCCTACATGCCAAACCCCATATTATCTCTCTTTCCGCCGGTTCACTTTTAGTGAGCCTCGCTCGCTCCTGGGCGGTCGATTTCTCTTCGCGACACGATTTTCGTGAAGCGAGCCATCTTGGACCAGTCTCTCAATGCAACATCGCAGGTACTCTCAGCAGAGGTCAAATTGAAGGTAAAGGGGAGCCACCTAGTAATCAATTGTGGGCCCTTGCCAAGAGAGGGAAAGGATTGGCCTCAAGCCGAGTAACGTCAAGAAAAGACAGAGTACTATTCCTGTGATGTGTGCTTGTTGCTCATGAAGGTCTCGGTTAATTTTGATGGTGTGTGTGGAGTGGTGTTAAAGCAGTCTTCATAAACAGGGCTTCAGGCGTATTGTGCGCCCGGTCAGCAGAAGAAGGAGATCTGCACGTAGTACAAAAGAAATTCCTCTAAGCTCTAATATCTGGGAGCCTGTCAGCAGGAGTTCTCGATTGTTGGTCCCAGCTCCTTAACTGCCAAGCTAGAAAGCTTGCATTTAGACAGGCTCCAACAGAACTGTTTATAATATAAAATATTCCGTGACGCATTCCCAACTATGAGTGTTAGTCAGACACAAGCCTTTCTCGCTCATTTCCAATGTCAAAAAGCAGGTCATATTGTGATAATTTCCATACTCGTGGACTGGGCTCTTTACACGGTTCAAGACACAGCCTGCCAGAATACCGAGTTTGCGCTTGTGCTCTAAACCCAACCCAGCCCTTGAGACTCCCAGGCTCCTGGCTCTGAACTCTACGAGTGACCCCACCTGGGCTCTATTGACTCTGCGGCAGATTTGTACATCAGCCTCCAGTGACAGGCTAGCTCACAACCAAAAATAAATAGAGATGGATGATTATTAAATTAAGCCCTGTGTGTCCTCTGTATTATATCGTAGCTTTGGTCCTCCAAGATCAGATGTCGTGGCTAAATTCCATAAGTGCTTTATAACAAAGCTTTTTCTTTTCTCAAAGACAGTGAATAAATTGAGTATCTTTATATAATTAACGTCTTGTTTGTGTGCAGGAGCCCAACGCTTTTGAGACGTCTGAGAGGGGCCAGCCACCTTTCACGTGTATCTCTCCTTATTATGTTTTTCTGGAGGAACCACAGTGTTTTCACCACTGGCATCATGTGTGTCAGCCCACTGGTGAACATCCATGGGCACAGCCTTTATAGCATCTACTTTGTAAACAATATTAGTTGGAGCTTTTTCTGTGTATCTGATTATTCCTAAAGTAGTAATCTGTGAAACCTCACATTCCCAGTTTTAAACACTTCACCAGTCAGAGTAGCAGAAAGCAGCTGAGATATGGTACAGGGCACAGTGTGGTGGGCTCCTGTGCTTCATTTCTTTTCTACTTAGAAGGACCTGATGCTCCCAGACTGTATGTGCAGGCTCCTCCATAGGTGGAGGTGCTGTAGCTTTGGCATTTGCTATTCCACATTGTAGTCTAGGTTCCCCTGAGAAGTGGTCCAGAAAGTTCCAGTCCAATAGGCTTGGTGACTACCTCACAACTGTTTGCTACCCTGGTATGGTGGTGGTTGTATAACTACCTTACACTAGCATCAATAGCTATTTGTTTGTGATGATTTTGCAAGTAAGAATGAGCCCATGACTGTCTTCTAAGGTTCATTACCACCCTGGGGAACTTCATTAAGCCAAAGGAAACTTCTCTGGGGCAGGTCAGAATTGGCAAAGGGTTAAACGTTTTGAGGGTAGAACACTACACATACTACAAAAACAAGATCTTAAACCCCAAAGTAGACTCTCTCTTCTGGATACTTGTTTATCCTTTGGTAAGTAGCTCGGATCATGTGGAAGTGGGGCCGGGGGACCTAGGAGGAAGTCAAATAGTTGGTCAAGGATGGCTCAGAATTTTGAGTTGAGGCTCTGCAGAGTCCCCAGAATACCTTACCTATGTGGATCTCTGCTCACCCTGACACATACTTTTCAGTTGCCTTTGGGAGAAGCAGAACTGTTAACTACATGTGTCAACACTGCACTGGGTGATTCTGAAGGGCAGAGTTCTCCACTTCACTTTAAGAAACACTGCGAGGAGTGGGGAGACAGAATCACGAAGACACTCACTTTTCTATCTTATGTCTCATCATTGGCACTCCAGATGTCCTTGTGGGGCACACAGGGAAGACTTCTGATGGAGTTGAGAACTGGAATGAAAACTGTCACAGTAAGGCATTCCATTCCATTCGGTCCTGTTCCATTTCGTCTCCTTTTCCCTCTTCATTTTGGAAGGGGTCAGAACATTTGTAGAAGACAGAGGCCCCTGTGAATGCTCCAAGTCCTTCACCAAAGCTTCATTTTGGTGATTGGGTCATATCTTTATAAGTGCTTACTTACTTGCTTTAATCATCCTATCACCAACCTCTTCCCCAACCCCTCTAACATTTGCCAACCTGGAATAAGTGCTGCGCACCCTCTTAGGAGGCTGGGGTCTGGATATATTGATAGTGTGGGGGCATTACCAGAGGGAAATAGTAGAAAGGAATGCCAGTCAAGGAAAATTTACAAGTGCATGAAATATATTTATATTTCTCTCTTTATATCAACACTTCTCTCCCCTCATGTGGGTCCTTATGTGAACAACTTTCCTTGTCTTTTGGAGTCACAGACCACACACATTACCTTTCCACCATATGCCAGCACATGTGTGTGTGTGTGTGTGTGTGTGTGTGTATGCTCTGTGTAACCTCATCCAGGAGGAAGCCTAAACTTCCTTCTCATTCAGACACTTCTGCCCTACTGACTCTCATTTCCAAGGCAAACACTGCTTAACTGATGAGCTAAAATATTCTTGGGGGAAAAAAAAGAGTGTGTCTTTTTCTCCTTGGACCTTTGGAATTTAGAAGGAGACTTTAGAAATTATTGGACTCAAGGGAATGAATCTCATTTGGTGGAAATCTGGATGTCATAATAAAAATATTTTTAACTTTCTATCATTCAGTACCTATGTACGTCACTCTTTGTTGTTGTTTCTAAGAAAAGTCAGTCTTGGGGGTCAGTGAGAGAGAAATTCTGATTACATGTGCCTGGAGTGGATTAGCAACTTCATTAATTTATAAAAACCTACAAGCATTGCTCATTCATCAGGAGGCATTAACTGAACGCCTACTGTTTTTCAGGCTACAAAAGATGCCTAGGATACAGATGATGAATAGGGCAATGTGGCAGATAGTGAAAAGTGATGACCAGAGCTCACGTCCTGACTTCCTCTAGGCCAGGGACACTTGCCAACTCTTTCCCATCCATCAACATGGGGAACAAAAAGAAGGGGGAAGATATAATATAATGTATACTTGAGTATAATCTATGCAACTCTGACTGTGGCTCTAGAAGAGGGTTGGAAAAGCAAGAAAAATACTTCAGTCCAAGAAAGCTGCTCAGCATATTTAGAAATCAGTTTCCATTTTAATACCATGTGTCTTTTCCATATCAAATGACATGTCTGGCAAACACTAGAAGGCAACACTTTTGGGGGCTTTAAGTGTCTCAACCATAGATGAAGTCATCTTAAAGGGACCAACCACAAAGCCACTTAGCATCTGGCACTCTTGTCTCCATCCTGGTGGGGACAAGGGAAAAGAGTGCTTCCAAGTGGTGGTGTGAATTTGGCTCCTGTCTTGATGCGTGGGAAGACCTGTTCACCATCTGACCTTACTGAGCCTGCATGAGGATGACCTCCCAAGTAGGAGTAGCACACTTCATCATTACAGATAGGTATGGTTTGCACAGAGATCACAGCAGAGCACAAAACAAGGAATGGAAGGCATTCACAGAACCTGGGAACAACCAGTATTGCAGTGTGTGACTATCTGGTCTTTTAAAATTCATATGTGTGTGTCATGTGTGGTTGGCATTTTCTTTGGGCTGCCAACCAGTTCCCAAATAAAGACACAGAGACTTATTATTAATTATGAATGCTTGGCCTTAACTTAAGCTTGTCCCACTAGCTCTCTTAACTTAATTTAACCTGTTTCTATTCATCTACATTTTGCCTGAGGGCTTTTTACTTTTCTTTCATTCTGTATGTCCTACTTTCCTGCTTCCTCCATGTCTGCCTGTCTGGCCCCTGGAGTCTCCCTAGCATCTCTTTTTCTTTCTCCCTTGAGCCTGAATTCCTCTTCTACTTACTTTCCCTGCCAGAAAGTTCTGCCTATACCTTCTCTCTTGCTATTGGCCATTCAGCTTTTTGTTAGACCAGTCAGGTGCCTTGGCAGGCAAGATAAAACAGCAACACATCTTTACATAGTTAAACAAAGGAACACATCTTGCATAGTCTAACAAATATTCTACAACATGCATGAATATGCATGTTCATGCATGTGTGTACATGCATGTGTGTGTTTAAAGCAAAGTTGAGATCAACTAATTATTTTTTAACCAATGTAGGCCTGGAGTTGTGGACATGTCGTTTCTGTGGATTCTGGGCTTAATGCTCTGCTCTTAATATCACACAATTCTTTTTAAAAACATCTATCTATCTATCTATCTATCTATCTATCTATCTATCTATCTATCATCTATCTATCTATCTATCTATCTATCTATCTATCTATCTATCTATCATCTATCTATTTACCTACCTACCTACCTACCTACCTACCTACCTATCCTACCTACCTGTCTATCCGTATGTGTGTCCATGTGCATGTATGGAGGTCAGAGGTAGTAGGTGTCTTCCTCAGTCCCTCTCCGTTTGTTTTACTCTTGAGATAGTGTATTTCATTGAACTCAGAGCTTACTATTTTGGTTAGACTGTCTGTCCAGCAAGCTTCAGGATCCTTCTATATTCACCCCCTCACTCTAGGACTGCAGGCATGTGATGTGATGCCTAGCTTTTTACATGGGTGCTGGGGAAGGGAACCCAGGTCCTCGTGCTTGTGTGGCAAGCATTTTACTGACTGAGCTGTCTACCCAGCCCACCATCACAGAGATCCTAATTTTCTCTTTGGTCCTGTGCTTTGTTAATGAAGTCCAAAGAGATGTAAGTAAGAAGCAGAGGTAGCACATGTAATGTGGACAACCTATTCCTGCCATACTGCTTACACAGAGAACTCACAGGGCCTCCCAAGCACAGAACTCTGATGTCTTCACAAGTCAAGGACCTTTATTAAAATCAACAACCTACACCCAAATGCTGACAGTTGGAAGAGGCCACTGTCCCCTGCAAGTCAGGGCCTGTCTCTAATGTCCCAAAAGAGAACAAGAAAGCTTTATGGAATGTGAAGACCAGAAGACTCCACCATGTCCTTCCTAATTCATGCCATGACCCCTGTCAGCCACTACCAGAAATGCCAGGGAAGGGAGGAGAGGGGATAGTCCAGGCAGTTGGTAGATGGCCTTGGTATCAAGAGGTGAAGTAAAAGCCGTTGAGTTTATTTTTTGTATCATTTTTCCAGTTCTGGCAAGAAAGAAACACATGTGTATAAGAACGCCAGACAAGCGATTTGGGGATCCTGCAAATGTGTTAAATGCTTTTATTTGTATTTAAAACTAGCACTGCATAGTAGAAAGATGACTGCTATAATCCAGACTAATGATTTAAGCAGTAAGTTTTTCTTTACTTAGAACATTAAATAACAAATTTAAAAGATGCCACATTAAATCAAAGGAGTGACCATGAAAATGGAGTAGTTCCTTCTATCTTGCTCATGGACTCCACACGTTAGACTCCATCAAACCCTACAAATCATGCAGCCAGTCTTGGCTGGGTAATACATTGAGATCATTTGTACAAGTCATTCAATATAATGTATTATTTATCTGCAGTTTTCAAAAGACTTTAAAAAAAAAAAGAGCAGAAGGTATGCATGTCACAGAGTTCTCAGGTTGTCAGTGTCCCCCAGAGCCATGCATTCAAACCTACACTGAGACCTCATTGTCACCCAAAGTCCAGTGCACATTACATTCATTCTTTTCTCTGTGCGTGCATAGTAAATGGTGTATGTTTGTGTGTTCATGTGTACATGTGTGTGGAGGTCAAAGATCAACCTTGAGTGTCATTTCTCAGGTACCATACACCTTGTCTTTTGAGACAGAGTTTCTCACTGGCTGGGAGCTTGCCACATAGACTAGGGTGGTGGCTGGTGAGCCCCAGGGCTCTGTCTGTCTGTCTCTGTCTCCCCAGCACTGGGATGATAAGCATACACCATGTTCAGAGTTTTTTATGAGTCCTGGGGATTGAACTTGGGACCTCATGCTTGCAAAGCAAGCACTTTACTGAGCCACCTTGGTGTTGTGACTTTTATATATTTGAATGAATTGATAATACCACACATTCACTACTACAGGATCTTACAGACTAGTTTATGCTTTACCTACCAGTCCTCTGTGAGCTATAAGCATGACTTTAAAGACTATTACTAACATCTGCACAGCAAATGGCTTCATTGGATGAGTGTATTTAACTTATCTCCTATAGCTTTGGGGACATTTAGATAGTTTACAATGTATTTACAATTAATTGTTTATTATGATAAGAAGAGAATCTTGCAAAATTAAATTTCTATATGCATACATGGTTATTCTTTAAAGGAACATGCAGGCAGGATTTCCGAGTCAATGGATTTTGAAGAGTGTGGAGATACAGCCATGGAGGGCTCCAGGGGAGCTTGTATCAACTTGTAATTTTCCTCTTAATACATCATCTATCCTTCCAGTTCTTGCGCATAACTTCTCATTCTGTCTCTGCCAATTTCGATGCCTTATTTATTTACCAACAATACATTCTGTATACCAGGCAGTGCATCAGGAAGGCACTAAGACAAAATGGCAAGCAAAAGAAGACTTAACTTTATGGGACTTGTAGTCAAGTGTCAACTAATCCTATAAAGTACTGTGCATTTACAAACTGTGATGAGTCTTGTGAAGAAGGAAGGAGAATTTCTAGAGCACTTTAGATCTAAGGTGATAAAAGGCACTACTTTCCCTTACCTACCAATTTCTATTCTCTTCATTTTACTTCTCAGAGATCTGTGTCTCATCTCCCACACTGGGGCCTTCCAGTTCTCACCAGGAACACAGTAGTCTTCCTGGATTGCTAGCAGCATTCTGTGCCTCCTACAGTCCATTCCAAAGAATGCTTCCTCATAGAGCCTACTCCTTTCAACCCCAATCACGCCCATCACTATGGAGCAAAGATGCCTACAGCCAAGTGTTCTCCTGCCCAGCAGGTAGCACTGTTTTCTGTGTTTTAAGTTAAATGAACTCTTTCAAAGTCTCTTGCAACCACTCAGTTCTGCTACTGGAATCCAAAGTCAGCCATAGACAATACAAAACAAACAAGAACACCAGTCTTCCAATAAAGCTTTATTGATAGAAACAGAGCAGACTACATCTAGTCTGATGGTTCTCTCACCTCCTTCTCCACACTCCTGATTATCTCTGTGCTTTGTCAAACTGCCATTCAGGTTCCAAGACCCTGCTTTGACCCTCATGCCCCAGGCCACAGCAGTTGGCACTCCCCACTTGTGACACCATGGTCAGTTTCTCTGCCCACCATGGTTCATGTGGCTTACTCTGGGCTAGCAGTTGATAAAGGGCTCTGCATAATTTGGCCAAAACTTGCTTTGTGTCACATTGTAAGTCTTCCAGGTTTGCATTTGTTGTTGATGTTTCAACATAGGAGAATCTCCCAGGGCCTGTGATGTGCTAAGCACTTGACTATCTTCAAGGGGATAGAGACAGAAGGCAAGCATTGGTGAAGAGTGTTGGAGCCAAGCCTCAAATCTGCTGCTGGAGCAAACAGCAAAACTAAAGCCCTAAATGACAATGGAAATACCACATGCTCCTTAGGGAAGCAGGATGAGAACTTTGGGGGCAGCACAGAAGCATGAGGCCAGTGTTCAGAGGCAAAGGGGTCAGCTGCAGCCCAGTAGGGGCTGTGGAAGCTGCCAATGGGCTCTCTCATTTTCACCAACTCAGGCAACCCGCCTGAGCTCAGTGCGGTGCTGCACAAACTTATTCTGCTTTGGCTGGCTCTGTGTTCTGTTTCTGCTGAGTGTTGAGTGCTGTGCCACCTAAATGGTGGAGAGATGGCACCTCATTCCCACAGCAGATAGTGAATCACTCTCTCCTCTGCTTTCTTATGTTGCTGTATCTTTTGTTCTTGTCACACACCATTGCTATCCAGTATTGTGCATCTCTGTCTACCAGGCATGAACACCTTAAGGACTATGTCTCTGTCTTCTGCTGTGGACTCCGAGTACCCAGAATTGTGAGTAACAACAATGACAGTGGCAGACCACCACAGGGCTGAGTTGAACAGAAGCCAGTAACTTCTGGCTCCAGTGCTGGCAGGTTGAGTGATCTGATGAAAAGTCTCAGGCTACATGCTGGTGAGGACTGGGAGTGAGAGAAGAAATTGAATTTGAATAATTGAATTTTAAGAAGCAGGCATATGCTTCTGCTGTAACCTCCCCACACCAGACAGCATAGCCCAGATGCAAGTCAAAATGCATTATGTATTTAATGTGTCTCCTGGGGTTGGCAGCTGAGATAATAGGAGGAGAAGGCACGGATTAGAATCAAAGTAGCAACATCTGAAGACATTTAGTGGTGGTGAAAGGTCAGGACAGTCCTTAGATATTTAGTCAACCTTGTGCTAAGGGAGAGCGGTGACCATGAAGGGCTGTACCTACCTGTGTGTGTGTGTATGTGTGTCTACATGTGGATGTGAGAAGTTTAGAGATAATACAGGACAAACAGCACTGGTTCTGGAGCCCCGAGGCAGACATTCCCCCGTGTTACTGTAGTGGAATTTCAATTCTGGTTGTTTATATTGATCTATGGACTCAGACTCGGGAAGAATAAAACTTTGTTTGGGAGACTGTGCCTTGCTTGTCAATCTCTCCTGAAGTCAGGGCCAGTGGTAGGTAGTGGGGTTTTGTGGAAGCAAGGAGGAATTGTATTAGTAGCAAGAGAAAGACATTTAACACCTGCCAAGAATTTACGTTTAAACATACCCCCAGCAAAGCTGTGAGTAACTCCATCTTCAAGCTGAGGCATGGAGGGTCCAGGAGACTGTAGGGCATCCTTCAATACCTCACAGGCAGAGTCAGGGTTCAGAGCCAGGCTTAAGTAAGCCCCAGACCCCTGACATTATCTTGCTGTCATAGGTTCTGAGATCCGGAAAGAGATTGTAAAACTCTGCTGAAATATAATTTTATATGGATTCTTGAGTGGTGGGCAGGAAGGGAATACATATGGATATTGGCATGATATGGACACGTGTTTAGAGAGGCCAGGCAAGTCCTGCAGTTGAATCCCGATGCCCACTGCTCTGGGGGAGCTGTCATTTTAACCCAGAGGCGTGCAGACACCAGTAGATCAACAGCAGGGGTGGGGGAAGGGAAAAGGTGGTGAAGAAGCATGGCAATGCCTGGCTGCTGGAGGCCAAGGAAACTGTTGTTAAGCTGCTCATCTCAACTATCTCCCTACCATCATTACAGCTTTCATGTCACAGATAAGATGAGGTCCAGGGATTCACTCCAAAACTATTGATTTATTGTTGCCACAGGCTGAACTCAGAGCCTCTTCCATGTGGGTACCCGGGGGCTGCATACCCAGCCTCTAGAATATTGATTTCCAGATATGAGCTTATTTTGTGGGTCTTCTGGAGTCCTCTCCATACAAGGCTGTCAGAATGTCTCCATTCCCTCAGAAGCACGAATAGCTCAGGACTTTTTATGGAGCCTTTCTTTCAGTTACTTCTCAAATCCTAGACAGTTGCCAAAGGGCTTAACAGGATATCTCTATTATATTGTATGTGTTAAAAGAAGATGGAGGAGGAGGAGGAGAGGAGAGGAGGAGAGAAGAAGAAGGAGGAGGAGGAGGAGGAGGAGGAGGAGGAGGAGGAGGAAAAAAAAAAAAAAAAAAAAAAAAAAAAAAAAAAAAAAAAAAAAAAAAAAAAAAGAAGAAACTGGCCAGGACCAAAGCTGAAAGACTGAACCCTTGCTTAACACATGCAAAAACCTGAATTCTGTTCTCTGCACTGAACCCTGTAGGTATTTCCTATGAAAAGGTAATGTATTCTTATTGTAAAAACATTAGAACAAACATAAAATTAATAGAAAAATATCTTACCATTATTCTATCCATATAATATTCACAGTACTTGAGAAAGAATTTCCAGTCTTTTTTTTTTTTTTTTTTTTCTTTCGCATGTTGCACTGTATAGCAATGTGAGTGGAGGGTTGGGGATCAGGAACTGAATTTTAGGCCTGATGGACCTGTGTGTATGTACACACATGGAATTATGTGTGTAAACATACATATAGTGCATGTACACACACACACACACACACACACACACACACACACACACACACACGAAAGAATGCGAGATTGGTGTACCAGCCTATTACCTATGAAATCTATGGTAAGGAGAGTCACTATATGTCTGAGACTTGGGCTCTGCATTCCCCTAGAGATAAGTGTCTGGCAGCCCCACACATTATCAACAGCTCATTTTCTATGGATGTCACTCCTATGGGGCCCTGTAATCAAACCTTGGCCAGAAAAACCAAAATATCTATTTCTAGGGTACCCAGTCAAAAGACCCAGCAAAGGGGAAGCATGAAACAAAAAACAGGAACATGTCGTCAAAGGAGTGGGACTCCCCTGGGAACTCACCAGTGCTTGTCACCACCAGAGAGTGGCTGCATGGTGAGTTCCCTGTCCAGGAGGAAGGACCAGCCTGAAGAACAAGATTCTCCGGTGGCACAAGGCTCTTCGGTGTTTCTTGCTGTCCCTGCTACATTCCCAAGTATAATTCTGGAGTCTGGCCACAGCAAACAGTGTCCCTGCCAAGCCCAGCACTGCTGGCTCTTTCACTTTGCCTAGCGTTTCACTATCCAAGAGCTCTGTTAACCAGAAGCCTTTACAGTACTGTGAGGTCCTGGTGGCTAGCGCCTGCTGGCCAAAGCTGCCAATGGCTGTCTGGGGCTCCAGACATTTTAAAGATCAAAATCAGGGAGAAAAAAAATCAAACCACCTTTTGAAGCTGCTCCTCAGCTTTCTTTGGAGTGCAGAGAGCCTCCTCCCTACCCACCGCCCCAGGCTCTGTCTGACCCAGCCTTTTATGCACTTATGCACCAGAATGTTTCTAAAAATATACATCAGCTTAAAAAAAAAATCCATAGGAGCCACTGTTCCCTTGTAGGCAGTGACTGCATCTTCTTTCTTGGAGGACAGAAGCCTGGGGGAGGAATGAAGCTGCAGGTTACAGGGCTGGGCGGCTTCATGGGTCTTAGTTTTGCCCTAATGCACCCTGGGAGGAATGCCACTCTCTGGAGATAGTGATGCAATTTGCATGGAATGACACCCTGTGGGTACAGTGGTGCACTCTTGGAGGAGTGGTACCATATAGGTACAGTAGTGCGTTATGGGTAGAAGAGAGCCCTCTATGTGGAATGTCACTGTCTGGCAGAACTTCTAGCTGAGGATCCCCATGGCAATCATCTGCAACAGAGACCCCAGGAGTTCTAGGCAACAGGCAAGTAATAGTTCTAGTGCTGCCACTCACTGCTTGAAGTGACCCTGTGCAAATTATTTAACCCTTCTGAGCCTCAGTTTCTTCATTTATGAGTTGGGTATAATTCTACCCATCTACTGGGATTTTGAGCATTAGGTTTGAACATATACCCAAAGCTTAAGACCGCCTACGGGGTCAGAGAAGCTGTTGTAGTCATTCTTACCATGCCTGTGTTATTCCTGACTTCCCTTCTCTGGATTGCTCCCCTGGTTAAACATTCTGTATCAGTCATTCAGCTTTGCTGGGGGGGCGGGTAGGAATATGTGGATTGACATGTGTGGGAGTAAAAAATATTCAATGAGTTCCAAATCTGATGCTTAAGAGATGTCAAGAACCAGACCGAGGGTTACAGAATTGGTTTAGTGATTAAGAGCACTTGTTGCTCTTGTGAAGGACCAGGGTCAAATCCCAGCACCCACATGGTGGCTCACAACCATCTGTCACTCCAGTCCCCCAGGAGATCCAATGCCAATTCTGACCTCCTTGGATCTCAGGCAAGCACAGATGTGGCACACGGGCATACATGCAGGCAAAACACTCATACACATAAAGTAATAAATCAAATCTTTTAAATTAAGAAAATAATAACAACAAAAGGACCAGACATAACCCTACTGCTCATCAGGGAAGAAGGTAGGGCCCTAAGGTTTAGGGTCCTTAGAAGGACTTCATGCCCACAAAGATTCCTGAACTCCCAGTACTAAGGAGACCATTCTTTCTCACAGGAAGTACTTTTTCTGTTAGAGAAAAGATTTCACAGAGGAATCATGGTGTAACAGGTGTCTGAGAAGTGGAGAAATAGAATATGAAACTATCAAAATCTCTGGTCATTTGAAGATCACAAGGGAATTGAGTATCCAGTCCATGCATGTCACTTTCTCTTAGTTGTAGAATGGGAGTTTCAGATTCACCTCATTCCTCTGGAATTGTTAAAAAAAAAAAAAATCCAAATGCCAACTGTATGAACGGAGTTGAAGTTCTGTGTTATTCTAGAATGTTCTTAGGCTGTTCTACCATGGGCCAGTAATGTGGGATGGTCTGTATGTCAAAACTGTTGCTCTGATTGGACAATAAATAAAACACTGATTGGCCAGTGGCCAAGCAGGAAGTAGGTGGGACAAGGAGAGAGGAGAATTCTGGGAAGCAGAAGGCTGAGGGGGACACTGCCAGCCGCAGCCGTGACCAGCAGCATGTGAAGACGCCGGTAAGGCACCAGCCACGTGGCAAGGTATAGATTTATGGAAATGGATTAACTTAAGCTATAAGAACAGTTAGCAAGAAGCCTGCCACGGCCATACAGTTTGTAAGCAATATAAGTCTCTGTGTTTACTTGGTTGGGTCTGAGCGGCTGTGGGACTGGAGGGTGACAAAGATTTGTCCTGACTGTGGGCAAAGCAGGAAAACTCTAGCTACAGGCTAGTCTTTCTTCTGCCTACCAGTGGAGTTCCAGGGTGGAGTTTGTTTCTGTCATACCCAGCCCTTTTGGCCACATTGCTGGCCATCTGGGAGCATCAGGCATGCAGCACAGAGTTCACCCTGACTAGGCTGGTCAGAGCGATGATGTTCTTTGCTAAATGCTCATTTCCTCTCATGCAGGTCTGCACAAGTGCTAGAAAACAGGAGTTGCAAGCAGCAGCAGACCCCTGCCTGTCTGCTCTGACAACAGCATGAGCTCTCCAGCACGCTCCTCTTTTGCCCTACTTCCCAGGCCTCTCTGTAGGTACATGAAAGGATATCAGATTAGGTCACAGTAGATGGGGAAGATCTTTCTAACTTAGCCCTCTGCCATCCACTTTTCCTATATACCCTGGCTCCAGTGCATGGAAGAGTGAGGGACTTGGAAAATTCCCTAGGAACTAGCCATGGTGTTATCTAGAGAAGGGTGTCATCAACCAGACAGAACTTCTTGAGTGCTGGCAGGTACCTGGTGCTATGCTAGATGCCAGGTACTGGCCTAAGTGGGTCTGTCTCATACTGTATAATGCTGGTGAGATACAGTTAGCAACTTTAAAAGAGGATTGAAAGGTAAGTCAGAGTCCATGGATGCAGGAACCTCTCTCTGGTGGCAGAAAAAATAACATGATTTGAACAGTATGTGGCATGATGAGAGAACCATACAGGGATGGAGGCATGTGGGTGATGAGCAGGAGAGAGTCAGTACCACTGTAGATAGGGCTGTGTTATAGTTCAGTTTCTACTGTTCTGATACAATACTCTGATTAAATAGCAAATTAGGGAAGACAGGGTTTACTTGACTTCTGAGTGTTAGTATTCTGACTCGCCCCTTGAAGACTCACCCAGCATTCTGATGTCATCTTACGTTAAAGCCTCCTTAAGAGGAAAAAAATATATCCTCCCTCCCCCTCTCGCCAGACATAGCACACACACCTCTCTGTCTCTGTCTGTCTCTCTGTCTGTCTGTCTCTCTCCCTTCTCCTTCCCTCCATTCCCTCTACCCTTCCTCCAAAAATAAACTTGCCACATGGACGTCGAGTCTGCCCTGTGAGCAACTTTCCATTATCTGCCATGATTCTGTGATGTCTCACCTGCCACAGGGCACCTTGGCTCCAAAATCTGCCAAGGCCTCTTGCGTACCATATTATTACACTGAGTCCAGGTCAAAGTCCATTCCTGGGGAGATGGAAAGGCAGGAACATGAAGCATCACAGTCATGAATAGAGAGAGACTAAATCCTTTCTTGCTTACGCTTAGCTGACTTTCTAATTCTTATATAGTTCGGGGTTCTGAGTAGGGAATGGTGCCACCCACAATGGCTTGGGTCTTCCAATGTCAGTTAATAATCAAGAAAATCCCTCACAGACATGCTTGTAGGCCGACCTGATCTCGTTATTTCTCAGTAAGAATTCCTTCCCAGAGAAATCTAGGTTGTATCAAGTTGATAGTTAAAATTAACCAATGTAGGCTTCTTACAAAAAGGACATCTAACTACATCATAAAGTGCCTCTTGAATCATAGAATGTGTGGATCAAATAAAGATGGTTGAGGAAGAAGGCATGAGACTAATGTGTTGGTGTCAGGATGGAGGAATCCTTCCTAAGGTCAGAATCACATTGGCCCTGTGGGCAGTGTGAGGTACCAAGCCCTGAGTTAGAGATGTGAACAGAGACTGGGATTGGGGGTAGAAAGGTGCTTGAAGCCCTGGTGCAGCAACTTGTACCTAACATAGTAGGTAAGGTTATGATTGCTTGACTTTTTTCCAACAAATAAAATAGGCTTATCCAGAACCTGACATTTATCTGTGCATTGGGATAGAAGTGAGTTAGCATGTCAGTGAATGGGAAGGGGGAGTGTGTCTTTGGGGTGGAGTAGCAGGATTCTTACCCGCACTACAGGCTGAGGAGCCATGAGGGATGCTTCTGAAAGTGAAGGTCTAGTCTTCCCTAGAGACTGCAGATATGAAGAAGAAAGAGAGAGGGCCTGGGAGGCAGCTCCGTTAGTGAAGTGTTTGCTATGCAGGCATGAGGCTCCCGGTTTGTAGTCCCGTGCTGGGAAGGAGACAGGAAGCTCCCTGGAGTTCATTGGCCAGACAGCCTAGTGGAATCATCAAGTTCAAAGTCCATGAGAAACTCTCAAAAACAAGTTAGAGGGTACCGAAGAATTGACATCTGTGGCTGACCTCTGACCTCCACATACACGAACACACACATACATCTGGGCACACAAGGATAAGCACACAAATGTACACACTGCGCACGCGCGTGCGTGCGCACGCACACACACACACACACACACACACACACACACACACACACACACACACAAACTAAGAGATTTACCACCAAAGTATGAATCAGGAAGTCTTAGGAGTGACTGGTACATTTCTGAATATTCCTTTCTTTTTATCCTGAACTGAAAAGCAATGAAAATGTCTCACTGAAATACACTGCAGGCATCTCACAAACTTCTGTCAGAGCCCTGGCTGATGGCAGAGGATGAAGACAAGAGGTTATAGCAAACTTAGAACTTTCCCAATGACACACAGTCCATCAGCTTAGGCTTGGAACTTCTAGATCTCCCTTCTCTATTTACTGTTCCCTAACTCTGTCATAAGCACTAGCCAACAGTTGTGAGCCCAGGGACTGATCTTGGACATAGGAAGAGAGAATTGAAGAGCTGAAGGGAGATTAAAGATGGGGGAGATCTGAGGTAAGCAGAAGGCATGGGACAGAGGCAGCCTTTGGAGGCTGTTCACCCAGTCTCTGTTAGCAGCCTTTGGAGGCTGTTTACCAGGCTCTGTTAGAAGCCTTTGGAGACTGTTCACCCAGGCTCTGTTGCAGGAAGTTTCTATCCATCTTACCCAGGGACTGTACATAATGGAGGCTCCTCAGTGGAAGATTTGGAGAGCCTTCTCCTGGCTCCTTCTTCAAGTCCTTGCTAGTGAGCAGGCAAGAGAGTTGACAGGGTAGGTGGGCAGTAGCCCCAGCTCCCTTTCTTGCTGGGGGCATCCATCGTAGAGGCCCCAGGTCCTGCTCTGACTTGGGTTCTTATCGGGCACCTTGGCACCATGGCGGAGACAAGCACTATATAAATGCTAAATAGACAAGGCTGTGCCTGTCTCCAGGATAAATAGACCATCAGTTCCTGCTGTCAGCTCTGCACCTTTTATGAACACAAACATGTCTCCCAAGAAGAGGATGCTGGTTCTGTTCTGTCTCCACTTTTTTTTTTCTTGCAATTTCTCTCGGTCTTGATAACAAGACACTGGTCTGCTTTTATTTTACTCTCATTTTGGTATTATTGGTTTCTTTTTCCAGAAGGACTTTACGGTTTGTTATTTTAGATTCCTGATTTCATAGTCAGAAGACAGAATGGTGGGATTTCTTCTGGTTACACGTCTAAAATGAGAACAGTAACAGCAATCCTTTGCCTCTCACTCTTGCATGAATTACCCCATGAAGATCTGCCAGCACTGGATACCAGTGAACAGAACTCTGTCTCCATTCCACCACCTACCCTCTGTGTGACCTTTGGTTCATAACAGCCTCTGAGTTCTAACTGTTTCATCTGCTTAGTGGCCATCTTGGCAGATCTGATCTTCTTACCAAGGAGTGAGTAGGATAATTTATATGAAAACTTGAGGGAGCAATTGATTTTCAGATGAGAAATTTGAAGCATTGAGAGACCACTTGGTTTCTTGTACTATAGGTTGTCAACAGCAGAGGCTCTGGTATAAACACAAGACTTCTGACTGTGGGAGATCTATCTATGCTCAGCTCTGAATGGTGCTGAGATGCTGAGATGATGCAGGTGGATGTGAAAAGGTTGTCTTATAGAATATTTTAACAGAGTCTGTTGGCCATGGTCACTGCTAAGAACTGCCCTGTGTGAATTCATCTGGTTCTTCTTGGTAATCCCCAAGCCCACCATTGTTTCCTTGACTGACATTGCATTGTTGCTCTGTGGCCACTCACTGCAGGGCCCTCTGCCATTCTGCCATGCTCAGGTCACATCTGGTCCAGGATCGTGAAGGTGAGAAAGGATATTTTCCTAGGACAGCCAAGGTTGGTTGGGACACAATTCATTTCTTGGAGACTTTCAAAGAAGAAATGAGCAAAGGCTGAGGTGGGGACCACCAGACTTCCTTTTGAAGTCTGCCCTTTGTAGTTGGTGTATTCTAAAGCCTGGATCTCTAGAAGGGCAGCATCAGACTCGTGGAGGACTTGTTAAAGCTCTTGGCACTGGGATCCCTCTGTCCAGAAACCCCCATGTGTTAGGTTTAGTGCTAACACATTTTCAGGTGATGTGGTCTTGCATCCCAGTACAATATTGTTGAGAACCAGGAGCCTAGAAAGTAAGAAAGATACACCACTGGGTATCTGTGCCCCTGGCCTCCTGTTTCAAACTCACCTGCCCTGGATAAGAGAGACACTTAAATGTCCACTCGGGTTCTCTGTGGACATGTGCAGTGGCCAGGAGCGTACTCATGGGACCAGAGGCTCATGATGCTCCTGTAGTCTGAAGACGGTGGCTCTGCATTGTGCATGAGCTGCTCACTGCAGACTGAGTAAATAAACCCACCAGCAGTGACCAACGGATGGCCCCCGGCCTCCCAGGCAGACCTTCTCTTCACTTCTGTTGTTTTGTTCTGCTGCGTTCTCATTGCCTTGTACTGACAATAGTCGTAAATAACGGCAGTGCTGTAGAGAAATCATTTTAACAGCAGAGAGTCAAATAAATACATTAGACCTGACAGCTTAACTACGCGCAGTCCATTTGGATGCGGTGGCCAGCTGCTCCCAAGGTCTGCACTTCCAGGAGCAGCCACAAGAGGGCGCACCGAGTTCACCAGCTGGCCTTCAAACAGACTGTTCGGTGTGGAAAGATAGCAGAACAGGCTCAGGAGCTTGAGGTTGCAATTTGGGTGTTGGTGCCGAGACTTGTGTCTCCCGGACCTGTGTGGGTCACCTCAGGGGACCAGGAGCCACATGTGCTAGCCTTGTGCCTTCCAGCCCCTTGCAGACATCCAGGACCTTTCCGTTCCCACCTCTGTCTTGAATACTTGTAGCTGACACCCATGTTTGAGCTGCCATTGCAGGTTTTAGGCCTGGTGTCTAATTTGCAGGGGTCTTTGTCTCCTTCTTTCCCTTTCTGTATTTAGTACTTACGGTGTTCTGGTAGATGCCGTGTATTCATGTTGTCCACCCTTTCCAGAGGGCAGTATGCCTTGGGGCACAAGTTTCCTCAGGGCCAAACACAGTCCTGGGTTTCATCCACGACACCCATGATCTCTAGGGTCCCATTTCTAGGAGCTATGGCTTGGCTCAGATGACAGTTCACCAACCAATACAAAGTAACTGGTTGGGAGGAGCAGGGTGTTATAATAAGGCTGTTCTCCTGCAGCCTCACACAGATGGCCAATTCATATCAGACCCCCAAATGGGAGGCAGACAGCTTCATGGGTAGCTGTGCTACTGTGGATTCTATTCACAGCCTAGAGAAATATGGGCAGCTCGAGGGGCAAGATCCAGCTGATGGGAGGGGATCCTCAGCTCAGCCCAAGCCCTCTATCTAGCACAGTGGGACTGGGGCAGGGAAGGTGTGTGGTCTTCTGCTGCTGTGTCCAGCGTCAAGAGTTTAGCTCAACGTCTCTGAGCTCTGATGCTGGTAGGGGGTTGCTTTCTCCTTGCTCATCTTCATGGATTCTAGGTGTCAAACTCTTGTTTATATAAACTTGGTTTTATTCCTCTTAGAACCGCTGGAGTGGTTGCTATACAGCTGTCTTTTCTTCAGAGCTGGATTAAAGGGGACACATTTTAGGAACACTTAGTAGCTGTCTTTGGATCTGTGGTCATGAGGAGAATATTTCATATTCTCCAAAGGAAGTTTAGATGACATCAGGCCAGACACTTTCTGACACAGAAGTTATTAGATGTTATGATGAATTCCATGCATAGCTCTTGCTTTTCTCTTGGGACCACATGGCATCATACCATGTCTTTGCCTCTTCAGAGCTGAAAATATTTCCCTACCACCATAATGGAGCCAAGGGTGGTGGGGTCTTCCATGGGACTGCCGTCCTCTACTATCTGGTGCCTGGTGGGTATTGGCCATTTATGTGCAGGCTGCAGGAAAGTAGTCATGTTAAAAGAATCACTCTCCCCATTGCTTGCTACATTATATGGGCTGACAAGTCAGCTTCTGATCCAAACCGATTCTAGTACTGTACTGCCCCATGGCTGTAATAGAATGTTCCAGAGTGGACATCGTGTGTACAGCCCCATAACCAGGGTAGAATGTTTCAGAGTGAACATTGCTGTGAAATGTCTGTTCATCCAAAACTTCCCACCAGGTATTTTGTCACTGAAATTGGGTTCCTGGGTTCAGATTGTTTTGGCAGCCATGTTTCTGAGATTATGGATGAGAAAAGCAGAGGAGAAAGTCTTTAAATCATACATACACATGGGGGAGGGTAAGGGAAAGGAGGAGGGAGGGACAAGAGAGAGGGAGGAAAAATGAAAACCTGCATCAAAGCAGGAGAAGTCAGTTCTACGGCTCCTGAATTGCTGACATTGGACAAGCCCTAGCTTCTGGTTGTTCTAACCCTTGCTTTGACTCTGACCTTGAGTTCCCTGAGATGCTTTCCTGCTTCTAGAATAATTGTCTGTGAGCCCTTTTCCCCTTACCCCAAGGTCCAACAGGTTATGATAACATGAGATCAAAAGGCAGGCTGATTAAGATATATCTCACAGCAAGCGCCCCTGCCCAAGTTGAGAGGCCCCTTCCACTGTGCAGCAGGCTGGTCAGCACCACCAACAGCTTTAGCTCTTGTATCTGTGTGTGCTCTCTTTGCCTTGGACTCTGCAAGCCTGCTTTACCTCCTTCAGCCTCTTGTGACATGTCCCTGTCTGTGAAGCTGTCCTCTCAGCCCAGGGCAGATGCATTTGTTCCCATAGCCTGTTCTCAAGTCCTCTTAAAACACGTCATCTTTGTGTGCTTGACTCCTGACACACTTTAAGTGGGATCTGTGCAAGGAATATGAGACTTTCAGTCCTACCCAGAGCAGTGAAGTCGATCCTCAAAGAGTCCTTCTGGCCAAGGGCTCCCAAAGGACAGGTTGGTGACAAGGTGATAGACAAAAGAATGTGTCAACCATGGGTTGAATACAACCTAGAGAGTACCGTTTCCTTCTCTTTCTAATTCCCTTTAACCTTCGCCCTTTATTCCAGCATCTGCATCCCGGCCCCAGCCCCTACTCTCTCGGCCATTCTCCTGCAGCCCAACCCTTTCCCAGTCTCTGGCACAGGCTTGCACCTCAGCCTCTCATGAACTATTGCTTTCAGAGCCTCCGCCCAGCCCTTATGGCCCAAAAGAACCTTTAACTCCAAAGCAAAAGAGAACAAGGAAAAGAATTGAAGAGGGAGATGAGAGAAAAAGTGAGAGAAAAAGCAATATCCAGTTTCAGCATTTTGTTCCTAGCCACTGGTGCGATCTGTGTGTTTTGTACCGTGTCTGCTTCCTCGTGGGAGTTTCATAAATTGATGATGATAACAGCATATTTCTCTTAAGTCCTTAGACATTCAGTCTTTATTGCTTTCTAAAGTCTGCTTGGGGCATAGATGAAATGAGGCTGCTGAGATTTTGCTCTGTCTATTCTGTGAGCTCCCTTGCAGAATTTGCACCCACAATGCAGCTTGTTTTCTGAGGTAGTAGGTCATGCTGCTGCAAGTGCCCGAGGCTGGCACTGCGAGGTCCAGGACAGATGGTCCAGGGAGGCAGAGCAGACTCACTCTGGTGGCTGGACAGGGAGGAGGGATCCTGATTAAAGATCATTTGGGGAGAGCACTCATAGCTTTAGAAAATCTCCACCTGCACTTAGAATTGTCTTTGAAAATTATACAAAATTCGTTTTCTTCCCAGCCCTACAATGAAGTGTACAGTAACACAAATAGCAGGGTTTTGAATGTAAGAGTCACAACATTCACCTGATCTGTTTAATGACTGTAACACAATGGTTCCCTCCATAGCTGAGAAGCAGTGCCAACAGGACAGTGCACTGATGGACACTTACTCCCTGAGCCAATACAGTTTTTGGCTTTAATGTTGATTTCATGAAATAGAAATGTGTGTATTTTGGAGTTCACATCAGAAAACAATGAATTCTACAGTATGTCATTACTTGCCTACGAGAGGCAGGAGCTGAACTCCATCCAGGCTGGGTGAAAAGCCTTTGCTATTAAAAGGAACCAGTTCTTTTCAGACTGGGCTCTCGCACCAGGAGGCAAATGAAAATAATCCCAGACAAGTGGGTTGGTTTTCAGCTCATCTTAGCAGCTTCAACCCACCCAAGTCCTCATTCGTATCCTCACATGCCCTTCTCTCCCCAGAGAGTGACTTGGGGTATACTGGTTGTTCAAAATGGCCAGATAATTTTTTTTTTCTGCAAGAACAGTCTAGACTCCAGCAGTGTGTGCCATTCACAGCAAAGCTGTGCCTGTGGTGCAAGCCCCATAGCCTTGGCCTTTCAGCTGCAACAAGATCAGGTCCCAAGGAACCTGAGCTGGAGGTATGCCTGTCCCTTGTCGAATACTATAAAATAGTGCCCTGGCTCGGTGGCTCGTGTGCATGGTTTTCATATGCAGAAGATGCAAGGAGGCCCTTAGGACAAGACTCAGCATGCATGGCTCAGTGCATGCAAGAAAGATCATGCATGCAAGAGAGCCAGCCTCCTAACATGCTTGCAGGATCAACAAAGCCATTATGAATCCCCTCCCCCACTTCCCAAGGGCAGGCATTTGAGTAGGCACACCCTTGTACTAGCAGATGGCACAAGCTGGGCTTGAAATCAGGAATGAGCTGGAGATTTACGGATTTTATTATCGCAATGAATGCACAGAGACAGAGGAGACTGTTCACCGCCATCCTAGTATCTTATTTTGAAATCTTGGTTTTGATGCATGCCATCTAGTGGTCGGAGAGAGAATGTACAAGTCTCTTAAGTCTTCAGGACTGGAGATTGAAGTGGCTGTCAGGGGAACAGGAGCTGTCCTTGAGTCCCATGGTGTAGCAAGTGGGCAGGGGTGGATTGATGCAACCTTGTCAGCCCACGGCCTTGACTCCAGGCCCTATCTCGGCCTGAACTGGCATCACTCTTATGAAAATCCTGGACCCAGTGGGCCACAGCAACGTTAAGAATAACAGAGGTGACCTGGGTGGTGATTTGACAGTTGTGATCAGAGTGCTAATTGTTCCCTTGCTTCCCTTCTGGCTTTGATTGGTAAACACCAGAGTGTGGCAGAGAGAGGAGGATGCCTAGGCGGCAAACATTCTGACTCTTCGCCACTGTGCTTTCCCAGACTGCAGCTTCCTGGAGACGACCACCCCTGTGGTGGCTCAGGTGGGCTTCATGCTATCCTGTGCAGTGTAGCTCTCTGGGACAGGACCACCCTGCTGGTCTCTCCCAGGACCCAAGCCCACACAGGCTTAGCTGTGGGCTATCCTGTGCTGGCCGCTGTCAGGTTCTCCATTTCCTCTGCCTGGTACCCAATGTTCACTTCTTAGAAATGTCTGAATGATTGTTTGTGGCCCAGGAAGAAGTATTTGGTGCTTGTACATGGTCCCAGCACAGAGGAACCTCCTGAAAATTTGTAATTTCTGAGGGAATAAAAAGTGTCTTTTGTTAGTTGTAATGAGTTCCTTTCAACTGCCTGGTTTTGGTAGTGAGGTGACTACTGGGGGCTGCCTGGGCAGCTTATGATGGGGTGAGGATGGAACCTTCAGCTTCATCCTCCAACCACCATGAAGGGGAAAGAGGCAGGAGATTGGTTCAGTCACAATGGCCCGTGGTCCAATGGGCTATGCTTACCTAAGCACATCTCCATGGAAACCTCAGACATGGGTCAGCGTGTCCAGGCTGCTGAACTGTCCACTTGATGGGGGGTGGGGTGGCACAGCTGGGTTGTATGGGGCGGAGCTTGGCTCATCTGGAATTCACTGTAGGTTACTCTTCATTACATCCTTCATGCTGCCTTTGTTACAGAGATTAGTATAAGGACAAGTCTCACTGAGCTCAGTGAGCCACTCTACCAAACTGGTGAAACAGCAGAGTGGTTGTAGGCACCGCCCCCCCCCCCCTTCACCATCTGATCAGTCAGCAGTACAGGTACCTGTGGAGCTGCTGGCAGCATCTCAAGTGGGAGGGATACGAAATCACAGGGCAGATCTGAAGTGGGTTGCAACCCCTAACCAGTAGCATTGACACACTAACTTGCAAGTGTCCTCTTGGCTGCATGAGTTGAATGACACCTAGCTAGAGTCCAGAGATTAAGAGAGAACTGATTGGCTTGAGAAAAAAAAAAGCCCTGTTGGTTTATATCAAACATGTTGTGATTGAAAGGAGCTCACCACTGGAAGAGGAAAACAACAAAAGCTAATGCAGATATGGATTTGTTTAAATATTTAAAATCCTTTTAAACTGTTCAGACGGAGCCTAGTTCTCGCTCCAATGGGAGTAAGAGACAAGTTTACTCTGAACCAAACACATGGATGGTGACCATGGCCCAGGAACATATGTTCCTGGTGTTCTGAGTGGCTTACTTCACAGTGGAAGAGCTTGCATGAACTTCTTGGTCACAGAACCAGAAGAAACCGGAAGTCAGTGCATTTACAAGCTCTCTAGTGAGAGCGCCAGGCAGGCTGGTGACAACAGAGCCGTGTCTCCTGTCTTCATGGCTGGTGGGAGCTGGAGGTCTGCTAAGTTATACATTCCAGTCTACCTAGTCATCTAAAAGATGGTTAGATTCTGAGGCTGCTAATGGTTGCTAAGGAGTCTGAGGACAGCCTAAGGTGGCTCCCTCTCTCCAGGGACACAGTTTTGACAGTAGACAGGACATCCCCAGATGTGGCTCTGAAGAACTTCAGCTTACAAACTCAGAATTTCAGCTGTGTATTTAGGAACTGAGGTCTAAGAACTAGCAGTTACTACTTCCAGGCAGAGCTTGAAGACCTCATACAACCTTGTCAGGTCACAGTGAGTTTTAAAAATGTTATTTGTTCCTCTCTCATACAATACATCTGAGTGCAGCTTCCCCTTCCTTGACTCCTCCCAGCACCTCACCTGCTGTCCCGTCCCCCCCCCCAGGACAATCACAATGATTATTGTAACCATTTTACCCTTGGAGAAGCTGAGGATCTGGGGAGTGCGGTTGATAACATAGTGATGCAAACAAAATACAGCCCCTTCCTGCTCCCACCTCGCATTTGTCATAGCCTCTGTCCTCTCCCTGTTTAGTCCCTTTGTACTTCCTCTCTGTCCTCTTCTGTCTCCCTCCTCTTCCTCCTCTGTCCTTTTCCTGTCCTCTCTGTCCTTCCCTGTCCTCTCTTTCCTTCCCTGTCCTCTCTGTCCTTCCCTGTCTTCCCTCTGTCCTTCCCTGTCTTCCCTCTTTCCTTCCCTGTCCTCTCTGTCCTTTCCTGTCTTCCCTCTGTCCTTCCCTGTCCTCTCTGTCCTTCCTTCCCTGTCCTCTCTTTCCTTCCCTGTCCTCTCTGTCCTTCCCTGTCTTCCCTCTGTCCTTCCCTGTCCTCTCTGTCCTTTCCTGTTTTCCCTCTGTCCTTCCCTGTCCTCTCTTTCCTTCCCTGTCCTCTCTGTCCTTTCCTGTCTTCCCTCTGTCCTTCCCTGTCTTCCTACTTTGTCCCCTCCCTCTGTCCTTCTTTTTTGTCCTACCTGTCCCATTTTCTTTCTTTCTGTGCTCCCACCCCCATCCCAGCTGTCTTACCTCACTCTGTCTCTCTCTCCAATTACTCCAGATCAGTTATTTGGTATAGATAACTTTAAAACCGCTTCACTTAATTGCTGACCTCTGTTTATTGGTTGTTTTAAAACCATTAACAGAAAAAAAGTTGAAACTGAAACTAAAACAAGTCTCTCTCTCTCTCTCTCTCTCTCTCTCTCTCTCTCTCTCTCTCTCTTTTACACACACACACACACACACACACACACACACACACACACACACACACACACGGGGTGGGGGAGGTGGTATGGACCATTCTGCTTCTGCTTTTGCTATGAGGTCTGGGTTTATATTGAAAAGCTTTCTCTGAGGTCCACAGGCCAGCTGTGCATGATGCCTAGCATCTCAGTGGTGCCCAGGAGGAGGAGGGAAGGGTGATCAAGGACATGGGGCAGAGAGACAAGGGAGCATGGCTGGCATTGCCTGGAGGCCTGGAGGGGGAAAAGAAGCCAGCACAGGGTTATACTCCAGAGTGATGTTCACAAACTACCAGTCCGTCTCCTGAGGAGGTACAGAACACAGACAACCATGTTTTGTGGAACATCAAGCCAAGATGCTCCTGGGCAGACCTTGTTTCTCCCTTTCATGTGGCCTAAGCAAATCAGCTTATTAGTTGGGCCATAGCTCAGCAAAGTCCCAGTGGTTTTAAGCTTCCATTTTTAATTGATGATGGGCAGGATGAGAATGAGGCAGGCTGTGGCCACAGATGGCTGTGGAGTTCAGTACTTGCTAATCTCACAGGCCTGGGGCTGCAGCTGCTTCTGGAAACCTGGATGGAATATTTAAGAAATGTCCGTGACTGTGGGAATGCTCCTGTGTGAGCAGCTTTCTCAGGGTGGCTGGGAGGCAGAGCTCAAATGTTTGAATTCTCTCCAGAATTCGCCAGCAGGGATGGGGGCCTCAGAGCTGAGGCCATACCACCCACAGAGCGAGATCCCAGCACACCTCCCTCTGGCTGGAAGGAACACTGTCTCTCTGCTGGGGCTCTGCCCTTCAGGAGGTGAACTTGTGGAGCTGGCAGACGGGGCGCCTGTGGGTGCATCTTTGCTTCCCATTAGAGTGAAAACATTTATCTGGCCAGATGAAGCTGCTCTGTACTATTCAAAAAGCAAATGTCCTTTAGCTATTCGTGTCTGATGTTTGTCTTCCTGTGTATTCTCTCTTATCTGGGGACTTTGTGGATTTTCTAAAAAAAAAAAAAAAAATCAATATAAGAGGCTAAAAGGAAGTTAGCAAGAGTTACCTATAAAAGCTACATTGAAAAAGGAGAGAGAGTGAGAGGGAAAGGAGGAGCTACCCGTTAGGCAGTGAGCATCTGTGCACCAAGCCACACGGTAGGTGTTATAGCAACATGGGAAAATAAAGGCCGCCCACCCCTTGTGGGACTGCCAGGTGTTTCAGAAGGGAACACAGCAAAGACGCTGAAAGCTTGGAGGGTGATCAAAGGATGTGGCTAAAGTGTTGGCTCTGCCTCCCACCATTGCTGAAGTGACGTCAACATTCTGGGCCCCAAAGAAGTAAGGTGAAGTTGCCAGAGCTCTCTAGGGTAACCAGTGACAAGCCTGAAACAGCTAAATGGTTATGCGTGTGGATGCTTCAGGGAAGTGAACCCAGAGCGGATCATAAACTAGCAAGAAATGCTTTGTTCCCCACATGGCTAAAGGATTCCTACCCTTTAATAATAGAGTAATAACTTATCTAAGTAGCCCAACTCCATGTAAAACTGTGCTGAGGATATGAATGTGGAATTCACATGCAAAGAAAAAGAAATGCAAATGGCCCCTTTGCACCTTGGAAACTACCCAGCAATGAGATAAACCTAAGTTAACACAAAACTGACACTTGTTTCAAATATCATTTGGGGGTCTACTGGACTGGTAGGTTGTTGGGAACATTTTACAGTGTTGCTAAGCAACTTGGCAGAAGGATGGAAAAGTCACAGACATAGTTGGTGGATCCAGCTCTGCAGTTATGAAGACTTACTCTACAGTTGTATTCACACCAAAGGTAGATTTAAGTTACAGCACTATCCACAGGATACTGGGGATCATCTGAGTTCTCTTGAACCCATAGTAGTAGCTCCTTAAGTAAAGTGAATGAGATACGTCTCTGCACCCAGGTCACCAAGGATCTCAGAACTCTCACTATGACATGTTAAGTCAAAACATCAAAGCCTATGTATGCACATGTGCTTACAGGGTGCACACTATGTGTGTACCTGTACATAGCACATACAGTTGGCCCTCAGTTTCCACAGGTTTCACATCTGTCATTCAACCAACCATAGATTGAAAATATTCAGATAAAAATTCTACAAAGTTTGAAAAACTCAAAGTTGGTGTGGTTCTCAGCCTCATGGCTGGGCAGGAGGATTGATTGTTTTTCTCTCCTGGCTGCTTGTACTGCCAGGTACTATGAAAGCCAGTCCTTAGGGAGGGAGCTTACAGGTCAAGTCCTGTGTTCTAAGTGCATGACATTTCGGCAGCAGGGACTTTAACTTCTGCGAGACAACCAAGGGGCTAGCACCAATACCTTCCATTGCTTTGGAAATCTTTGGATTCCTCTGACCAAAAATTTCAAAGGAGGTTTCTCATGCCTGATACTGAGGTTTTTGTTAGATAGTCTATGAAACTAGAAGGGAACACTATTACCCTAAGTAGCATATCTTCATTTAAACTATATACATATGTACACACATATACTTAATGTATTATATGTAACTTTAGGTCAGCAAAATAATATTTATTTCCTATGGCTTTTTCAAGCATTCTTCTTCTTCTTCTTCTTCTTCTTCTTCTTCTTCTTCTTCTTCTTATTCTTATTCTTATTCTTATTCTTATTCTTATTCTTATTCCTTCTTTTTCTTGCTCCCCTACTATTGCCCTCTCTTCTTTCCCAGTTAACCTCTCACTGTGTTTTTACCATTCTCCCTTCCTGGACACCTGTGTCCTGTTAGTCCCTTCTCTAGAGCTCCCATGCCCATGAATTTACCACATACTGAGCACAATTCTGATTCTACATGAATGAAGTGAGATAAGGTCTACCCTGCTGCAGTTCCCAGGAGCTCATGGTCCCTTCCATCACCCATCATGGGGGTGTTGTGGGTCTCACCTCCCATTTGCATACCATATAGCTAGACCTGCAAAGGCTATATCTATACTGGGCATTTACAGGGCCCCTTCCCTGTCATTACTTCCTGGACTCTATGATATAACAGAGTAGAACTGTTTCCATTGGATGTAGTGTTGTGTCATCTTGAGAAGAATTAAAGTTTACATGGCATATGCAGGGGCTCTAAGCAAAAACTAGGTCATTTTATGCAAGGAACCTTTGCACCCATATATTCCACTGAGCAACTGTATATGCTTTGCTATGTATGTTAACTTTTGTGTAAAAATTGGAACAAAAGTTTCTTGCTACCCTTTACACAGAATGTCTGAAATACACTTGGGAAACTGGTAACACTGGTTTTCTTCAAGGAGAGATGTGGACTAGCAGACAGGGTTGGGGGAAGACACTTCTGTTGTGATGTATGGGAATACGTGTACAGTCTTTGATAATGATGGAGACTTTCTTGGGGGAGCTAAGGTCCTAGAAACAAAGCTGTACAGAGCCAGAGCCAGGGTCTGATCACAGAGGGTTGGTTTGAATTTAAGAGAAAAGTTTATTGTAGATTCATAGGTGGAAGCTCAGAAGGGAGAGAGGGAGGGAGGGAAGGAGGAAGAGAGAGAGAAATAGAGAAATAGAGACAGACAGACAGACACACACACACACACACACAGAGGAGAGAGAGAGAGAGAGAGAGAGAGAGAGAGAGAGAGAGAGAGAGAGAGAGAGAGAGAGAGAGAAGAGAAGAGGAGAGGAGATACACAGGGGGCATGTTTTCAGGAAATAGGAATAGGATACTATCTGGGCTTTTTAAAGGACTTAAGGCAGACAGTGGGGTGAGAAGTGAGGTGTGTACAGAGGGGTGAGCTGGTCCATTTCAGGTGTCCAGGTGCTGCTTCTCAGTCTCACTCACATGCTCATCTAGCCTTTAGTCAGAGGTGCTCTCTTAAGAGGTAACAAAGAAAGGGAATGAGAACTCTCTTCTGCATCCCTACCTCCAGCAAGTATGTCCTCAGAACTGCCACTTTGGGGCTCCTGCCCTCCCTGGTCAGTTTCTGTCACCTGTTGTCATCAGCTGTACCTATACTTTTTGAACTTCGTAAGTCAAGGTTTCTGAAGTCAAATGACTAAATTTCAAACACCTATTCTTATTTCCTTTTGGGAAGACTTCCATGAACTCTATTTATGTACTTATTGAACTTGAGAAGGAATTGTGAACTGCTGCTCCTTCTGGACACGTCCAGCGATGGATGAAGACAGTTGATGTGCACCCTCTGACCTATTCAAAGTGCTTTGCTTACACTTTTAAACTTTGTAGCAACCTTCCTAACATGGATGGTTATTATCACCCACACCAAAGAGCAGGAAATGGTGCCACCAAAGTGGCTGACCTGGCCCGTGAGTCAGGTGCTGCCTCTATAGTATCTGTCCTCTTAGCACCAAGACAAATCACATGGCTCAGTGAAGAAGTCTCCAGTCCCTTCACATAGTTTGTGTGGCTAGGTGAGTCTCCAGCCCATTGTTTAAAAATTAATAACAATGTCATCATCAAAGCAAAACATTAGACCAAGTGTGGAGCCCTTCTGAGCATGGGGCCCTGGGTGACTTTATGAGCCACACCAGCCTGTACTCCAGCCTCTGTGTAGAACAGGGTGCTTCCTTTTCTCTCCTTAAGTCGAGTTCTAGATATGTCTTGGCTGATGCATGTTGGATAGCCATTTTGGTCAAGTTAATGTTAGAGACACTATCACAGTGAGGCAAAGACTGTGGCCATTGCTGTCTGACATGTTGGCCCCAGCTCAGTTTGGGGGTGAGATTTCTTTCCTATTGGAGTGACTACCTGATGTCCTGCAGGATTATGGCTCTGGAGTCCACTAGCCTCTAGCCACCATGAAGTTGCCTCCTTATTCCCTATCCCTGAGAACCGAAGTTCCCAGGGGGTGGAGGGAATCCCATACTTATGTTTAAGGGTTCTCCAAGGCCCGTTGGCCTGTTAGAACTTCATGATTGTGGAGAGCTGGAAGGTGGCAGATCTTGAGCTGTCTTTACTTCTCTCATTAGCCATCCATTCCCACCTCTGTGTCTGACCTTATGTCCTTGGGGTTACCAGGTAAAGGTTTTGAAGCCCATTAACTAAGCAACGTGCTTTCTTCTGACAATGCAGATACTAAGGATGTCATCAGATTGTAACCTGCCCACCTGACATTCTCACCAATGTGTTTGCAAATGCCTCAATTTAAGGCTTTCTTTTGTTCTGTGACTATGAAAAGTTCATGGAACCTCTTATACGGTAGAACATGTCATTTGTTCAGGACAACTCAAATCCCTATTCTCAGATCAGGGTCACATGTTTGTATTAGAATAAACTATCTCTTATTCCCATGGAGGCAAGAGACACATTTGGCAAAAATGCCTTTTTGTAGCCTACCTCACACCTGTGAGTGCTTGAGGGTCTTATTGTCCGAACTCCAACAACAGTAAACAAGGCCCAGTTCTCATGGAGCTGATTCCCAGCTAGAGAGAGTGATGGGTATCATGCAAACAAATGGGATGGCAGTGTGTAACAGGCAGAAAATACCAGTGTGACCTGGAAGAACACCAGAGAACTTCTACAGCAAAGATGCCTGCATGGGTTTTCTTGAGCTATTTCTTGAGTATAGAATCTATAAACTTAATCCAACATTTTCCATTGCATACTTGCCATCCTGCAGGCTAAAGCCCAAGACACTTACTGTGGGAACAGAACTGAATGAATTCCTTACATGAACAGAGTTTTAAGGGCAAAAGTGTGAACACTGGTAGCCCTAACAAGCTAGGTTCAGCCACTGGTCCCAATATACTAATTAAATAGATGAGGGATCAAATCTACTGGCATGTTGGGAAGAGGAACAGATAGGGGGTTCATCCTTGGAGCATGCCATGAGTTTAGGTTTAAATAGAGGAAAACAGGGTAAAGGATAAGAGGTCTATGTAGTTAAGCAGCCCTAGTAATGTGGTCTGCCTGTCAATTCTCAGAGTTCTGCAAAGTGATCACAAGAAACCCTTACTGTTTTAGGGGATAAGGCAGTTTTCAAGAGATGATTTCTTCTATCCTGGGGTATAGCCTCCTCCTCATGTATCCTTTCCTTATATGGGATGGTCATGTCTGTGACATTCTGCTGTTCCAGGAACCCAAGATGACTTGAGAGTAAAAATTAAGGGAACAGTTTATCCTTGTGTCTTTAAGGGAGACACACAGACAGACACAGTGAAGAAGGGAGGGGTGCTGGGCTTTCATCCACCTTTGAGTTGCCTTGTGGCTGAGTGAGGACTCAGTGTTTTATAGCCAAAGCATCCTCTCAGTGATTTTCATGTGAACTGCAGTTCCAGAAAGAAAAGCTGAACTTGTATTAATGATTCTATAAGGCTGATTGACTGATTAGGACTCTGTTACTGGAGAGTTGGAATGTTACAGGTCCAGAGCTAAATCACTTTGGACTATCTTTAGCCCTTCTAATAGCCATTAATTGTCCATCTCTGTATATGACCTAACATCCTTGTGACTGTTAGATGATTCCTTTTGAAACAGGGATGTTTTGTTACTCATGGTCCAATAATTGAAAGACATTCTTTTATCAATTGGTGTCTTAGTTTCCTTTTCTTTTGCTGTGATGAAAGAACCCTGACAAATCAACTTAACAGAAAAGGTGTGTTCTGGCTTATAGTTTGAGGCAATCTTTCATCATGGTGGAGAAGATTTAGCTTCGGGGGTGGGGCTTAGGTAATAGCAGGAGGCTGGCTTGTCACACTACATTGTCAGTCAGGATAGAGAAGGAACAGTAGGTAGGACCTGGCTGTAAAACCTCAAGGCCTGCTCCTCATGTTCTACTTCCTTCAGCAAGGCTCTACCTTCTAAAGGTTCTACAATGTTTCAAAAACAGCAGGCCAACTGGAGACCAAGTGTTCAAATGCATGAGCCTGTAAGGATGTTTCACATTCAAACCATAAACCCATGAGAATGTTTCACGTTCAAACCACAATATCCGTTAAGAGTACTTGCTTTTACAACCTTTGCTCCTCATATCACCAATCTACTGTTTTCTGTTCTAGTCATACATGTTTTCTGAATGTAGGTCAGTGTTCCACTTGATGCCCTCTGAAGAACTGAAGGATTTGCTTCCAAAATAATAGGTTCCATTAAGCAAGAAAAGAGGCCAATCTCTGCACTGGACCCAAGCAGCCTTGTTTTGTTTTGTTGGTGTCTTGGGGTAGAGAGAAGAAACTCAAGTGAGCAACTGCAGAGTGCTGAATTCATTCACTGTTAGGACACAGAAATTGCACCATAGGCTCTTTAGGTTGTTGAGACAGTGACACTTTCAAAGCATTGTCTTATCCTAGGTTTCTTGCTTAGATAGAAGCCTTTAGCACTCTCTGTAGCTAGAGTTTTCCTGCCTTGCCCACAGTCAGGACAAATCTTTGTCACCCGCCAGTCCCACAGCCACTCAGACTCAACCAAGTAAACACAGAGACTTATATTGCTTACAAACTGTATGGCCGTGGCAGGCTTCTTGCTAACTGTACTTATATCTTAAATTAATCCATTTCCATAAATCTATACCTTGCCACGTGGCTGGTGGCTTACCGGCGTCTTCACATGCTGTTTGTCCTGGCGGTGGCTGCAGTGTCTCTCTTCAGCCTTCTGCTTCCCAGAATTCTCCTCTCTCCTTGTTCCACCTACTTCCTGCCTGGCCACTGGCCAATCAGTGTTTTATTTATTGACCAATCAGAGCAACAGATTTGACATACAGACCATCCCACAGCACTTCCCCTTTTCTTTTTTTAAAAAGGAAGGTTTTAACTTTTATACATCTCCCAAGCCAGCTTAGTATATTTGGGAATTTGGGCGTAGCTTCTCTTACTACTTCCTGCTGGAGGGGGGCGCTGTATCTTATGGGGACACAAAGAAAATTTTAGGATCATGGAGTAGTCCGTGAGACTGTATCGTCTGAGCCAGTTGCCTTGAAACAATTCTGGATGTTGGATCATCTGGGCCATGGTGTCATTGGAGACCTTTCAGGTGGTCTTGGCTGGTCAAACCTGATGTATCTTAATCTGGAACAAATCCATAGCCTCTGGCTTTCTGTAGAAACAAAAGCAAAGCCTCTTTTCCAAAGCAACATATCCTTATAGCCAAATTTTGAACTCAAGGTACCTTTAAAATATACATTTTGGCATAACTCAACAGCTTTTGCAATCAAATGTTTTTCTTCAGTTACGAATATCAAAGAGAACATAATCCAGATTCTCTGTGTGGTAGCCATCTTTATGTGGCTTATGGTTTATATTACCTTGAGCCTATTGCTTTAAACTGCAGCCTTCTTAGCACTGTGGCTGCTGGCTCTGCCCACTTCAGCTTCCCAACATGGCGGTGGTACGTTTTCCGCCAGCTCTGGGAGCCATCGTGGGTCTATGCTTCTTATCAAAGCAGCGTGTAGCCCAGAAACCTCTTTTTGTTTTGTACTAGCAAAGGCTAAATCCACCATGCAGCTTAATGTGCCACTTGCAGAGGCCTCATTCCCACCATACTGCAGGTCATGCGCACACACTAGGAACCCGCCAGTAACTCAAACCGGCAGCTGCTGCTCATTTAAGAGAGACAATTAGGAAGCTGTTTTTAGCTCCGTTTTAGAATCTTTTCTCAGGTTTTAGGTGGAAACTCTTGCCCTCTCGTTGGGCGCCAACTCTCTATACTCCTTTGCCCCTAGTTATAGAGATGGACTTCAGGCTTTTATTCATGCAGTCAACTTTTTGACTGCAGTGTCCAAAAGCAGTGTTTTCTCTTAAGTTTATTTTCTGAATGTCTCTGTTGACCACCTCAACCCTTTGTTTTGAATTCACTGAACTCAGCATCAAAGTGCTGATGCAGCTGAAGAATTTTCATAGAAATTAATTTTTTAAGTGGTAGTGAAAGGGATAAGACCCTAATCCTGAATCCGTGCCTGGTAGGCTAAAACTGATAAATTTCCCAAACCCTAATTAAAACAAGCCACCAAACACAACAGCAGCAGAAAATCCAGGGCCTTTCCTAGTGATGAATGTAGCCAGCCTGCAAATGTCTTCTTGCTGGGAACAGAGATTTCCTGTGCAAAAGCAGCTAAACACAAAGCTTCCTGGCAATTTATATTTGGTAATATGCATGCACCTAACACTGCTCAGATCCTCCCCTCCCCAAGCAGCAGCCCCCACCAAAATCAAGCAGTAAATCCAGAAAAGGAGCTTCTTCTTCTGCACATGTGTGTCTTTGAACGCAATCACTGCTGCTATTGAAGGGGTAAACAAATATGGCAGGATATTGACTCTTACATCATTTGAGTTGTGAAAATCTGTGGTGAGCCATCTGCTTTTAAATTTCATCCTGGCCTTCTGTCAATTAGCAGTATAATTTCAGATGCAATGTAGGTTAACTTCTGATTGATCTTCAATTACCACTGGTTCTTATCTATTTCCTTATTTAATTCGCTTTCTCTCCCAGATACACAGGAAAGTTGTAGAATGACCTTCCTATGTTTGAAATGCTGATTGCTCTTGAGCATGAAAGAATCTGCATTCTTTCCTAAGCCCTTCATCCCTGACTTTCTCATAACCCAGGTACTGAATAGTCAGGAGAATAATATTTGCTAAAAGAGCATTAAGAAAACTGCAAAGACTCATCAATACGTAATCCTTTTCTTCCTTTCCTTCTTTAATGTAAAGTTTAGAGCTGAGATTTTTACCAAATTCATGCATTACTCCAAAAATCCTACAAATGGTTCTGGTAAGATTTTAAGGAATTTGGAAAGTATGCAAAATCACAGCTTTTTAGGACACCAGCTCTCAGGTCTCAAAAGTCCTCCTCCCATGCTCCCTTGGGAGACAAGCCACCAAAGTGTCCTCCCAAGTGACCACTAGATCTTCCTCAAAGCTACTATCAGGGGGAAAGAGGGCAGAATCTCCCTTACCTGAAGATGTACTTCCTGTGATGTTTTAGCAGCTGACTCATGTTTACTGGCTGACATAGTTCAGTTACTTTTCAGGCAATCTGGAATGAGGTATCATGATTCTGATAATTTCTATTATGGCGTATGGCAGTTTACCATTGTGAGAAGTTATTCACTTTTGCTCAATAAATTTGAATGAGCTGAGGATGTGGCTCCCATGGAAGAGTGCTTGCCTACAATACAAGGAGCCCTCGGTTCCATCACCACTAGCATTTCATGAATCAGAGATGGTGATATACATCTGTAATCCTAGCACTTGGAGGTAGAAACAGGAGGATCAGAAGAAGTTTAGCCACATAGTGAGTTCAAGACCAGTTTGAGATACCCGAGACATTATCAAAATAAATGAATAAATAATAAAGTTGACTTATGAAGGTGTGTTATCTTCTTGTTTCATTTATGACTCTGTGATAAAACAACCTGACCAATAAGCAACTTATCAGAGAAAGGGCTTACTTGGCTTGCAATTTCAGGTCACTGTCCATCATCAGACAGCTAGTCATATCATATCCACTGATAAGAACAGAGACAAATGAATGCACCCTTGCTGCCTGCCTGTCCATCTAGCTCTCTCCTGTCCTATAGTTCAGGACTCCACCCCTAGGGGATGGTGCTGCCCACAATGGGCTGTATGTTCCTGCACCAGTTTATAGTCAAGATGGTGTCCCATAGATAGGCCAACCTCATCTAGACAACTCCTCATTAAGGTTCCCATCCCAGATGATTCTAGGTTGTGTCAAATTGAAACACAAAACTAGTTTTATGATGGCTTTCATTATAGAAATTGGATTGACTTTAAAATGATTTGTTTATTATCAGCATACTAGAAGCTCTCTGTACCATTAAGGGATAGATTTTATGGATAAAGTAATACAGGCTAATAAACATATTTCCCCATGTTATAGTTCCATAGTCCTTGAGGGCCTTGAAATCTTCATTCAACAAACACTGGAGGAAAAAAAAGCAAAAAGGAATAGTGATGAAGTAAGGGAGTCTTGTGGGCCTAAAAGACAATGCTCAGGGTCCCTTCATCTACAACAGGTCAGAACTTAGTCAAAGCTCACATGTGGTGATATATTGTGTACCTCAGTAAAGCTTGCCTGAAAGATCAAAGAAGCAGAAAAGTCAGCCACTAGTTCTTACCACTAAGAAATCCTCAGTCTAAAGAGAGTGAGTTCCTGTTTCCTCATGCCTTAAATACCTTTCTCTGCCCTGCCATATTACTTACTGGGATTAAAAGCATGTTTCACCACTGCCTGGCTCTGTTTCTCTCATGTAGTCCAGTGTGGCCTTGAACTCATAGAGATCCAGACAGATCTCTCCCTCCTGAGTGATAGAATTAAAGGTGTTGCCACCACTGCCTGGCCTTTATGTCTAATTTAGTGGCTGGCTCTGTCCTCTGATCCTCAGGCAAGCTTTATTGGGGTACATAATATATCACCACACTCACACCTAACCAATGGCAAAGCTATTGGAAAACACAGGCTTGCATTAGTTCAGGAAGAAGACACTGGTCTTAAGCTTCAAGCAGTTCCTGGCACAGGGCTGTTAGTATTTTTTGCTTTTGTAATAGGGATCAGAGACATGGACGGGTTTTTGCAATTTCTATTCAATGTATGCTTGAACTTGGATGGATAATAAATGAGAGAGATGTTAAGCTCTTGTTAAGTGTCCAGGACCTCAGGGTATAAACATTGTTATATAGAGGCACAGAGGACTCTACCATGTGGTGAACTCATGTCTCTATCAAGATGTGCAATTAGGAAAATCACCTCAAGTGCTAGGCCTGTTTCTTTCACCTTTTAGAACTGTACCAGATCTTGCTGTTGTTAGAGTACACAGTTGGCACTATTCAGGGATTCTGCCCCTAGGTGAGCCAATAACAGAATGAGGGGTGCAAAAGACACCCTAGAAGTCCCATAGGGCTCACTGTCCCTGACAAAACTGGTCTCTCTGTGAATGATCAATGAGATTTAAAAAATAATAACAATAAATATTGTTTTATATATAACAATTACTATTTAAAAATAATAACAATAAAACAAAGTCTTGAAAATCTACCACAGGCCAGAAGCTCCATTCAGTCTCAAATATGTCCAGTGAAGAGATGTCACTGGGCAAGATGGCTGACATTATTATTATTATTATTAATTAAATATTTTCATTTATTTTACATTTCAACTACAGTTTGCCCTCCCTCCTCTCCTCCCATTCCCTCTCCCTGGCTCCCTCTCTGGCCCCCATCCACTTCTTTTCTGTTTCTGTTCAGAAATGGACAGACCCCCCCATGGGTGTCAACAAAGCATGACATATCAATTTGAGATAGGACTAAGCTCCTCCCTTTGTATTAAGGCTGGGTGAGGCAACCCAGTATGAGGAATAGGTTCTCAAAAGCCAGCTCAAGCATGAGGGACAGGCCCTGATCCCACTTCTAGGAGTCCCATAAATAGATCAAGCTACACAACTGTCACACGTATGTAGAAGGCCTAGATCAATCCCATGCAGGCTCCCTGACTGTTGGCCCAGCGTCTGTGAGCTCCTGTGAGCTCAGGTTAATTGTTTCTGTGGGTTTCTTTGTGATGACCTTGACTGCCCTGCCCCCTACAAACCTTTCTCCCTCTCTTCAACAGGATTCCTAGAATTTGGTCCAGTGCTTGACTGTAGATCTCTGCATTTGTTTCTATCAGTTACTGGATGAAGGCTCTCTGATGACAACTAGGGTAGTCACCAATCTGATTACAGGAGATGGCCAGTTTAGATACTCTCTCCACTACTGCTAGGAGTCTTAGGTGGGGTCATCTCTGTAGATACATGGGAGTTCCCCTGGCATCAGGTTTCTCCCTGACTACGTATTGCCCCTGAAATCAAGACATCTTTTTTTGTTGTTGTTATTCTCCCCCTCTGTCCCACCCCCAACCTGCCCAACCTGATCCCTCATGTCCATCTGCCCCCTATTTTACCCAGGAGATCTCTTCTATTTCCTCTTCCCAGGGAAATCCATGTGTCTCTCTTTGGGCTGTCCTTGTTACTTAATGTCTCTGTGGCTGTGGATTGTAGCACGGTTATCCTTTACTTTACAGCTAATATCCACTTATGATTGAGTAGACACCATGTTTGTCTTTCTGGGTCTGGGTTACCTCACTCAGGATGACTTTTTTTTAGTTCCATCTATTTGCCTACAAATTTCATGATGTCATTGTTTTTTTTCAGCTAAGTAATACTCCATTGTGTAAATGTACCACATTTTCTTTATCCATTCTTTGGTTGATGGGTATCTAAGTTGTTTCCATGTTCTGGCTATTATAAATAACACTGCTATGAACATAGTTGAACAAGTGTCTTTGTGGTATGATTGAGCATCTTTTGGGTATGTACCCAAGATTGGTACAGCTGGGTCTTGAGGTAGATTGATTCCCAGTTTTCTGAGAAATCGCCATATTGATTTCCAAAGTGGCTGTAAAGTTTGCATTCCCACCAGCATTGGAGGAGTGTTCTCCTTACTCCACATCCTCTCCAACATAAGCTGTCATTAGTGTTTTTGATCTTAGCCATTCTGACAGGTGTAAGTTTGCATCTCAGAGTGGTTTTGATTTACATTTCCCTGATAGCTAAACATGTTGAACAATTCTTTCAGTGTATCTTGGCCGTTTGAGATTCTTCTGTTGAGAATTCTCTGTTTAGATCAGTACTCTATTTTTTAATTTGATTTTTTTGGTGCCTAGTCTCTTAAGTTCTTTATATATTTTAGAGATTAGCCCTCTGTCAGATGTGGTGTTGGTAAAGATCTTTTCCCATTCTGTAGGCTGCCATTTTGTCTTATTGACAGTGTCCCTTGCCTTATAGAAGCTTTTCAGTTTCATGAGGTCCCATTTATTAATTGTTGATCTTAGTGTCTGTGCTACTGGTATTCTATTCAGGAAGTTGTCTCCTGTGCCATTGTGTTCAAGGCTACTTACCACTTTCTCTTCTATCAGGTTCAGTGTAATTGGATTTATGTTGAGGTCTTAGATCTACTTGGACTTGAGTTTTGTGCAGGGCAATAGATATGGATCTATTTGCATTCTTCTACATGTCGACATCCAGTAATGCCAGCACCATTTGTTGAAGATGCTTTCTTTTTTCCATTTGTATAATTTTGGCTTCTTTGTCAAACATCAGGTTTCTGTAGGTGTGTTGATTTATGTCAAGGTCTTTGAGTCAATTCCATTGATCCACCTGTCTGTTATTATGCCAACACTGTGCTGTTTTTATTACTATAGCTCTATAGTAGAGCTTGAAATCAGGGATGGTGATATCTCCAGAAGTTCCTTTATTATACAGGATTGTTTTAGCTACCCTGGGTTTTTGTTTTTCCATATGAAGTTGAGTATTGTTCTTTTGAGGCCTGTGAGGGATTGTGTTGGACTTTTGATAGGGATTGCATTGAATCTGTATATTGCTTTTGGTAAGATTGCCATTTTTACTTGTATTAATCCTACTGATCCATGAACATGAGCGATCTTTCCATCTTCTGATATCTTCTCCAATTTCTTTCCTCAAAGACTTAAAGTTCTTGTCATACAGGTCTTTCACTTGTTTGATTAGAGTTACCAAAAGATATTTTATGTTATTTGTGGCTATTATAAAGGGTGTTGTTTCCTGATTTCTTTCTCGGCTCATTTGTCATTTGTATATAGGAAGGTTACTGATTTTATTTTTTAGTTAATCTTGTATCCAGCCACATCAATGAAGGTGTTTATCAGCTGTAGTATCTCCCTGCTAGAATTTTTGGGGTCACATATGTATACTATCCTATCATCTGAAAATAGTGAAAGTTTGATTTCTTCCTTCCCAATTTGTAGCTCCTTGATCTCCTTTTGTTGTCTTATCACTCTAGCTAGAACACTGAGTACTGTATTGAATAGATATATAGAGAGTGGACAGCCTTGTCTTATTCCTGATTTTAGTGGAATTGCTTTGAGTTTCTCTCCATTTAATTTGATGTTGGCTATTGGTTTACTGCATATTGCTTTTATTATGTTTAGGTATATTCCTTGTATCCCTGATCTCCCCAAGACCTTTATGATCTCCCCAAAACCTTTATTATCAAGGGGTGTTGCATTTTGTCAAAGGCTTTTAAAGTACCATATGAGAGGATTATGTGGGTTTTTTCCCTTTCAGTTTGTTTACATGGTGAATTATATTGACATATTTCCGTATATTGAAGCATTCCTGCACTTCTGGGATGAAGCCTACTTGATCATGGTGAATAATCTTTTTGTTAATGTTCTTGGATTCAGTTTGCCAGTATTTTATTGAGTATTTTTACATCAATGTTCATGAGGGAAATTGGTCTGTAAATCTCTTTCTTTGTTGAGTCTGTGTCGTTTGGGTACCAGGGTAACTGTAAGTAACCTCATGAAAATAATTTGGCAATATTCTTCTGTTTCTATTGTGTGGAACACTTTGAGGAGTATTGGTATTAGCTCTTCTTTGAGATTCTGGTAGAATTCTGCACTAAAACCATCTGGCTATGGGCTTTTTTTTTTGGTGGTGGGGAGGGGGGCAGGGAGACTTTTAATGACTGCTTCTATTTCCTTAGAGGTTATGGTTCTATTTAAATTGTTTATCTGGTGTTAATTTAATTTTGGTATGTGGTACATGTCAAGAAAGTTGTCCATTTCTTTTAGATTTTCTAATTTTGTGGAGTAAGGTTTTCGAAGTATGACCTGATAATTCTCTGGGTTTCCTCAGTGTCTGTTGTTATGTCCCCCTTTTCACTTCTGATTTTGTTAATTTTTATATTCTCTCTCTGCCAGTTGGTTAGTTTGGATAAGGGTTTATCTATCTTGCTGATTTTCTCAGAGAACTAACTCTTTATTTCATTGATTCTTTGTATTGTTCTCTTTGGTTCTATTTTATTGATTTCAGCCCTGAGTTTGATTATTTCCTACTGTCTACTCCTCCTGGGTGAATTTGCTCCTTTTTGTTCTAGAGCTTTCAGGTTGTGCTATTAAGTCACTAGTGTTAGATTTCTCCAAATTTTTTTTATGTAGGTACTTATTACTCTGAACTTTCCTCTTAGTACTGCTTTCATTGTGCTCTATAAGTTTGGGTATGTTGTGCGTTCATTTTCATTGGATTCTAGGAAGTCTTTACTATTTCTTTATTTCTTCCTTGACCTGTAGTAGGTAGCTGTTCTCACCATGCCCTGAAGTACTACCCCTAGTGAGGTAGCAGGTAATTGTTACACCTGCCTATGACCTTGAAATACATGTGCCTGGGGCGTGGCTGCTCTAGACCTTTAAGACCTAGGATGCAGCATGCAGCTCTCTTCACTACCGTGTGGTTTTGGATGCTGGGATGGACCAGGACAAATCTCAACCAGAGGACAGCCTTGGACTGTGCTGCACCCTTCCAGGATACTGTGACAAATTCCTCTATTTGTCTTTTGTGTTTTCTTTCACAAATAAATTCCTTTGCCCATTAGGCAGACTCTGTGAATTGCTAGCAACATAATCCCATTATTGATCCACTGGTAATTCAGTTGAAAGTTGTTCAGTTTCTATGAGTTTGTAGACTTTCTGTAGTTTGTTGTTGTTGTTGTTATGGTGATCTCATAAGATACAGGGATTTATTCCATTTTTTTAAAAAAAATACTGTTCAGATTTGCTTTGTGACAGAGTCAGTTTTAGAGAAGGTTCCATGAGGTGCTGAGAAGAAGGTATATTCTTTTGAATTTGGGTGAAATGTTCTATAAATTTTTAAGTCCATTTGAGTCATAGCATCTGTTAGTTCCCTTATTTCTCTGTTTAGTTTCTGTCTGGATGAGCTGTCCATTGGTAAGAGTGGTGTGTTGTAGTCTCCCACTATTAATGTGTGGTGTTTGATGTGTAATTTTAAGCTTTAGTAATGTTTCTTTTACAAATATGGGTGCCCTTGTATTTGGGGCATAGATTTTCAGAATTGAGATGTCATCTTGATGGTTTTTTCCCTATGATGAATATGAAATGTCCCTCTATATCTCTTTTGATTAATTTTAGTTTGAAGTCTATTTTGTTAGATATTAGGATAGCTACACCTGCTTGCTTCTTAGGTTCATTCGATTGGAAAATCTTTTCCCAACTCTTTACTCTGAGTTAATGTCTGTCTTTGAAGTTGAGATATATTTCTTGTATGCAGTAGAAGGATGGATCCTGTTTTTGTATCCATTCTGTTAGCCTGTGTCTTTTTATTGGCAAATTGAGCCCATTGATATTAAGAGATATTAATGACAAGTGATTGCTAATTCCTGTTATTTCTTGGTTTTGGAGTGGTGATGGTAGTGTGTGTGTGTGTGTGTCTGTGTCTGTGTTTCCCTTCTTTGGGTTTTGCTGGTGTGAGATTATCTAGTACCTATGTTTTTGTGGGTGCAGCTAACTTCCTTGGGTTAGAGTTTTCCTTCTGGTACTTTCTGTAGGGTTGGATTTGTGGATAGGTATTGCTTATATCTGGCTTTGTCATGCAATATCTTGTTTTCTCTGTGGTGACTGAAAGTTTTGCTGGGTATAGTAGTCTGGGCTGGCATCCTTGGTCTCTTAGTATCTGCAAAATGTCTGTCCAAGCCCTTCTGGCTTTTAGAGTCTCCACTGAGAAGTCTGACTTAATATGTTACCTGTCCTTTTTCTTTCACCGCTCTTAATATTCTTTATTTTGTATGCTTAGTGTTAGTGTTTTAATTGTTATGTGTTCAAGGACCTTTTTATTTTATTTTACTTTATTTATTTGGTCCAGTCTATTTGATGTACTGTAAGGTTCATGTACCTCTATAGGCATGTCATTCTTTAGGTTGGGAAAGTTTTCTTCTATGATTTTGTTGAATATATTTTCTTTGCCTTTGAGCTGGGATTCTTCTCCTTCTTCTATTCCTATTATTCTTAGGTTTTGTTTTTTCATGGTGTTCCAGATTTCCTAGATGTTTTGTGCTAGGAATCTTTTACATTAACATTTTCTTTGACTGATGAATCTATTTCATCTATATCCTCAACATATCTTCAATGCCTGAGATTCTCTCTTCCATCTCTTGCATTCAGTTGATGATGCTTGTATCTGTAGCTCCTGTTCCCTTACCCAGATTTTCCATTTCCAGAATTCCATTGGTCTATGTTTTCTTTATTGCTTCTATTTCAGTTTTCAAGTATTAAACTATTTCCTTCAACTGTTTGATTGTTTTTTCTTGACTTTCTTTAAGGGATTTATTTATTTCTTCTAATTTTTTGTTTGACTTTTCCTCAATTTCTTTAAAGAATTTTTTCTATATCCTCTTTAAGGGCCTCTACCATCTTCATAAAGTTATTTTTAAGGTTGTTTTCTTGTGCTGCTGCATTGGAATGTTCAGGTCTTGCTGTCATAGGATCTCTAGGTTCTGATGGTGCCCTTTCTGTTATTGAATATATTCTTACACTGGTGTTTACACATCTGCATTTGGGATGATTATAGGTCTGCGTGTTGATTCTTGTATTTGCCTTTGTTGGATGGGTGTTTTGTTCCTTTCTTATCTGTTTTCTTGTCTGAATGGCCAAGAGTTGTGGTGACTGGCAGATCTTCAGGTCCAGTAGGGTATCTCAGCTGAGGTTTGTGGGGGTATGGGTGTCTAGATCCAGTGTATCCTCCTGTTCTTCCAACTAGTATGGGCTGTATTTGTGCCTTTTCAGTCTGCTGGAGTTGTAGGGAAGGGCTGGCCATGGGGAGGATGATGAGGTGGGGGGGGGTTGAGTGGCAGAGTGAGTCTTGGGGGAACAGAATCCAGTGGGTGGCAGTAGTGGTGGTCCAGCCTGCAGGCAGGTTCTCACCTGCTGGCTGGCTGGTGTGGACTGCACCAGAATAGTGGAATTCCACCACAGTTGGGGGCAGGGCCCAGTTGCCTTGCTGGTGCTGAGATGGGAGGGGGAGAAGCATGGTATGTGCCCTGGAGGTTAGGGCAGCTCAGTTGGGAGGCCAGTTACTCACTTGTTCTGTGTAGACTGTTCCTGTGACTATGGAGTCTGCTGGAGTTGTGGGAAGGGTTGGCCAAGGGGAGAATGATGAGGTGGGTGAGGGTGGCCAGCAGAGTGAGTCTTGGGGAACAACATCCAGTGGTGGTCCAGCCTGCAGGCAGGTCTCTCACCTGGTAGCTGGCTGGTGGGGACTGCTCATAGTCTATTTTTATTTCTTGTGTGATCTTGATAAACCATGGAGGCATCTTTTTTTCCTGGCCAGTTCTTTTTCATTCTCAACATATGTAAAGGTCTTCATGTAGCTTGGATAGGAGTTTATAGTCTTTGGAAGCCAGTCATGGTGCCTCATATCTATAATACCAACATGTATGAGGCTGAGACAGAGGGTTGCCATGAGTTCTGGGTCAATACAATGAGTTCCAGACCAGCTTGTGAGACTTTGAGAAAGAGTATGACAGGGGCCTAGAATATGAAGGAGCCTGATATGGCTCAGGACAACTTCCTTTTCTACAACTCACACCACTTCATAGATGTGATTTTCTAATGTTGTATTTCACCAGTTGAAGATGAGTGGTTTTTATTTCTCATTGTAATAAAAACATAGAATAACTTACATCACTGTGACCACTTGTGGGTACACTTTACTATTACTCACTCAGTGTGGTAGAGGCATACCTGCTTCTATCCAGATGCATCTGACCTTGGGATTCCTCATACGTGGGGCTAAGGGTTTATTTAGGCTCACCATGGTGGAGAAGGCACAACTGCAGGAGCATGAGGTTGCTGGTCACATTGCATCTGCAGTTAGGAAACAGCTGACAGGAAGTGAAGTGGCTAGGCTGTAGGACCTCAAGTCCTGCCCCTAGTTACCTACTCCCCAGCTAGGCTCCAGCTCCTAAATGTTTCACAAATTTCCAAAACAGTACCATCAGCTGGGACCAAGTGTTGAAACACATGACCCTAATGGATACATACCACATTGAAACCATAACAGGTTCCCACCACTTGGACACCAAGAAGCCCCTTGTAAAGCCATGCTTACTTCCAGGCAGTCATTTCTCTCTGGGTCATCCCATCATATCCACCCAGGAGGTGGCCTACAGAGCTGATGGCCTTCCCTAACCCAAAGAGGCATCAGTATTTCTTCACAATTGTTAGTTTTCCAGGACATTTCCCACCCACCTCTACTCTCAACAGAGTCTGCTTTCTGTTTCAAATTGTGAGAGTGGTAACTTTGGACACAGGATCCTCTGTTTTGCAACAGGTTAGGGATAGTACTGAGTGAGACTTGCTCCTGTAACAGTCTTAATTGTCAACTTGCTTGGAGTGAGAAGCATCTGTGAGATAGTAAAGCAGGCTTCTGGGCTTCCACAAAGGATTAACTAAGGGGAGGACCAGACCATTCTTGAATAGAGGCAGCACCATTCCATAGGCTGGGAGCCCAAGTGGATTAAAAGTGTAAAAAGGAGAGAGTCCCCAGTGCAAGCAGTCTCCTGGCTGGGACGATGTGGTATACTCTATCACAACCTTCATGGTGGCCTGAGACCCCTTAAAGCATGAGCCAAAATAAACCCCTGCTCCTGGGAGAAGTTTCCTCAGGTATTTTGTCAGTCAGGATGGATAAAAGTACAACCAACTCTATGTGAGCCACAGTAGACCTGTCAGTGAACTTCCTGGGAAATGATCCATTTGGTTGGAGGTCTCTTCTCTTAATGGTCCATTGCCCTTTGCCTACTAGTCTTTAATAGGACCAAAGAAATTATCACTCAACAACTGTACTCTGAAGTGTAGCTGGAAATGAAAATAGAGGAGAACATCATCCAATAGAAAGAAGGAAGATGGCAGACTGAGAATCAGCTACCCCAGACAGGTGATGGCAGGTCTCTGGCACTCTCTCCCTGGCACAAGCACTTAGGAACCAAGGATACTTCTTTCTCTGGGGTAACAGGAGCACCCAAGAGGGGCATGCTAGCTCTCCTTGCTTGTGGACAGAGAGCAGCACCTTTAACACAGTTTAAGGTGTTTTAATGCTGCCGAGAGGTTGGCTCCTCTAGGAAGAATGTGGAGCTGGTGAAGGGTAGACTTGTCATTCAGCTGCTCTGCTTTAGAGACCAAGACCAGAGAGACCAGCAGAGCTTGGTCCTCCTCCAGCAGTTAACATAGTTAACACTAAGTCACCCTGTGTACCCACAGACCTCTACTTTTCTCTGTCTGTCATTTCATTGTGTTCAGAGTGTATGCTCACTCTGACCTCAAACAATTTTTATTTCCTCTGTTCCAAGAAGCAGCCAAACACAGAGAAATAAACAAATTTGTGAGGGTTTATATAGTGTTGCCATTTGCAATGAGTTGGGTTAGGAATATCTAGAATTAAATATTTCTCAATCAGCAGCTGTAAAAGAATGTTTACCCTTACTATCTGGACATGTCACACAGAAGATCTGGTGGATTGGATACCAGCTACATGGTGAAGGACATAAACTTCAACAAGATTTGGTCATTCACAGTGAAAGGATCCCTGATACATAGGACCAGTAAAGAAGAACAGACTGGAGTAGAACAGACTGGGCGTCATGCCCCCCAACACTGAGTCCCAGCACAGTACTCTGGTGCTGATGGAAGCATCACCCCCAGTGTGCCTAGCACGGTGTTCAGGTGCTGATGGGGCATCAATCCTGACTGAGGAGCTGATAGCAGTAGGCCAGCAGGTATGCAAACTGAGGGAAAGGGAAGGACAGGGGGAGGAGTGGGAGCAGGAGCGTTCTTTCACTGAAGATGCAAGGTGCTGGGGGTGGAGCTGGTGCATCCTGATTGCTGAGGAGGTGAAACAGCCCTAGATAGATGAGAGACTGAAGGAGTATGATGACCTACATGTCTGTAAAGGACTTTGCTAGGAGATGGGAGGGTAGGAAGCACCGAGGGTTGGCTCCCTCTAATCCCATTAGTGGAGAATGAGAGCATTTTCACAGCCACGGTTTTTCAAAAGCGAACAGTAAGTCTGGATTGTTCCTGACTTCGCTCTTCCATGGGGCTGAGTGTAGGTAAGCTGTAATGAGACTTCCCTTAGCGCTGATTTCTCCGTCTGCGGAGAGGGAAAGTCAGGTGTCGGTTGTGTCTGTGAAGACTCCCCTCAACAATGGCTCTGATGAAGCAGCTAGAAAGTCCTTATGAGCAAGAAAAGACTCCCAGCCTTGGCAGCCGAAGGGGGAGGAAGGATATAAAGGGCTGCACACCTCCAAATCACCCTTCAGGCTCCACGGAGTGGAGGCAGAAAGGGGAAAGCATGCTGCCTGAATGCCAAGTACATGGCTGGTCAGTCTAAATGAGTCTCTGGAGAGAGAGAGATTAAGGGAGGGGGCGGGGGCTCTGCCAAGCAGCCTCTGGCATGCAGGGCCAGGCCAGCTGGGATTAAGCTGTGGAGCTGTGAGTTTCTCACGCTCAGATAAATAGCCAGTGGTGCAGAGCCTCTGGCCTCCACCTGGGCCAGTTTCTAGACCCAGCTCACAGTGCCTTTACTGGATACAGAATAACTGTGCCTTTTACTGGATCCTGGGGAGGACAAAGAGACTCACAGATCTACTACCAACAGACACCTGATAGGATTCAGGCCATTCAGCAGGTAACTGACCCCCAGATTCAGAACAATGCAATTTGTGAGTAGGATAGAAAGAAGAAGAGAAAATTAATTTTCCATCTACTCAGTTGAGCTCAGTGCTGTACTGACTCAGATTCATCACCTTCCAGGTCATCCTGTTATTTCCCACTTGAACGTTGGAACATGATCAAGACTCTAAAGACATTCTCAGTATCAAAATGATTCCTTGGCAGTTCTTATTTAGAAGCAGTTAGCCTCTGCCTTCCTCCAGGTCAGCCTTGGGCTTTCATATGCTCGCTTCTCCCCGGAGTCATCCCCGGTGCCTCCAATGTGCACTGCCCCTGTGTCAGTGAGACCAAAACAAACCTTGATATCCAACTATCAATATCTTTCTTTCCTCCTACCTTGGCTGATGCTACTCCATTCATCTGGAACGTTCTTTGAATATCTCCCTCTTGGTCCCCTTCTTTTACTTGTTAAAATCCTATCCATTTGAAGTCCCAAGAGTTCTCTTCTTGCATTAGGTCTTCATCAAAATGCAAGTTTCTTTTCTCACCCTGGAATGCTCATAGGACCTTTCCTCTCTCTTGCAGTCCTTCCTACTGTGCCGTTTGTTATAACCCTTTGAGGTTCTATCTGGTTCTCTGGAGTGATAGGATGGCAGATATGCACAGCAGCTCTGGGCTACTTGTGTTCTCTGGAGCTACTCCATTAATGAGCTGTCCTCACAACTCTGGTATTACCTAAGTTGAGGACAACTTCCTGACCTCCTAATCCTAAACTCAAATGGCTGCCTTTGCAGGTGTCCCTGAACACCCTCTGCTCATGCCTTGCCTCACCCTACCTCACTCTACAATAACTAGCCACAGATGAGTCTTATGAAGATCGTCCGTTGCAGAGCTGGGGAGGTGATGGCATTAACATGATGGAAATGTAAAAATGCCTAGTAATTCAGGAGACCCTGTATTTGTTAGTGACAGAAAGGCAGGATCCCAGAATTTAGGCTGGAATATGGTAGTCCAGGGAAGAGGTGACCATCCAGAGATGGCTGAGATGGATTCTCTCCTCATTCTGGTGTTCTCAAACTTGTGTTCTCAGTGTCATGTTAACAAGCAAGCAGGAACTCCAAGATTAAACTACATCAGTCATCACTGTTCTTTCAGGCAATTACAGCAGCTGTCAAAGGTTCCAGAACCAACATCTAACCTGACCCTTTTAAAATGACTCAGACGTGGCATTTTAAAGAGAAGGCAGAAGTGTGTGTGTGTGTGTGTGTGTGTGTGTGTGTGTGTGTGTGTGTGTGTGTGAGAGAGAGAGAGAGACTGACCAGATATGTTATGGAAAAAATGACAGTTTTCCTGTCTGTCCAGAGTATGTGGGTGGGAGGGAGCAGAGCCGAGGGTTGCAGGCCTCTGCTTTCTGCTTCTGCTCCCTGTCTCTCCTGGCTGCAGCATCTCACACAGAGCAGAGACGAACATGTCACCCTGGTTGGGTGTAATGATCTAGAATGTTTTGAGGGTGACTCATTTACCAATTCCAGTCAGTACCCTCTTTCCTCATCACAGTCTGGTCAAGGGGAATCTTTTGAGTGCCAAAGTGGCCGTTAGTATATTAATAAAGTTGTGCCTCTTTCACCCCTAAATTTACAGCGTGTTCAGCACTCGAGAGGCAAAGCCTTAGCTTCTGGCAGCTACTGTCTGTTCCCTCCCCACCTCAGGTCCTGGCAGTAACTAGTAACTTTCTGTGTCTGTTTGCCCATTCTCTATATTTCCACACAAATTGAGTATTGTGTGTATCTGGCTTCCTCCAGCGAGCATATTTCCAAGATGAGACATTAAAAAGGACAGTCTATGAGACAGTCTTTTGTAACATGAATCTTAAAAGGTCTTATTAATAAAAACAAACCTGGAGCTAGGTATTGGGGTGAATGCTGGAAGATCAGAGAAGCAGAACAAGCCACAGCCACCTCACCTCACCAGTTCCTCAACTGATCCTCTTTTCTCAGACTGGAAGCCTCTGAGTCCTTATCCAGAATGAATCTCAGCTGAACTGCTTCTCGAAAGCCTGAAAGCTTAACCAGGCCCAAAGCTTCTAGTTTCTGGTCCTCACACCTTATATATCTTTCTGCTTCCTGCCATCACTTCTTGGGATTAAAGGCATGTGTCATCATGCCTGGCTGTTTCCAGTGTGGCTTTGAACTCACAGAGATCCAGATGGATCTCTGCCTTCGCAATGCTAGGATTAAAGGTGTGTGTGCCACCGTTTTCTGGCCTCTGTATCTAGCGGCTGTTCTGTTTTCTGACCCCAGATAAGTTTATTAGGGTGCACAATATTTTGGGGAACACAATATCACATCTTTGCTTCCAATACCAGTTTTGTGTGGAGTCTCTAAGACGATTAAATTTAAGAATTTATTAGAAGTGCCTTTAAAACTCACTGATATATATTATGCTCATGATTATAGTTTGTTATTATTATCATATTATTAATATATAGTGGTACCCACAAGGCACAGCTAAACAGAGAAGGTGCCAAGAGCTTGTTGTTTATGTTGTCATTGGAACTTGATTGTGTAAACCTGGTTGGTTTCCAGTCTCCTTTGGAGGTCAGTGGTAGCCATATGCCCCAAAGTCTCCACTTTAAATTCTGTTAACATATAGCTGACCAAAGCTCCATCTTTAGGATATAGCAAGGGTCTAAATGTTGTCTACCAGGACCCAACAGCAAAACTTTCTTTAGGTGAAGTTAAATTCTTGCTACATATCTAGTTCATCCATGATGTGGCCACTCTCAGTATCAATTTCCTTGTCAGAGTGAATTGAGATTCATTACAGGGATTTACCATGTTCTGTTCATTCACTCATTAGTAAACCTTGGATGGTCTCTACTTTTCAGATATTGTGACCAGAGTCATCTCTCCAGATCCAAAGGGGATGGTTCCCCACCCAGGAGTCCCAACCCACCAAGATGCTCAAGTCCCTTAAATAAAATGACAGTAGCATATAACCACACATGTCCTCCCATGTACCTTAAACCATCTCTATATTACGTGTATTGTATAGTATAATGTAGATGTACTATTAGTAGCTGGCACTATTTACAAAAGAAGTCTGTACATATTCAATGCACACATAACCTTTGTTAGTACTGCAGGAATAAGACTCAAGGCTGATCACAGTCACATAACATAGCTAAGGAAAATGGGGACCTGTGTTGGGAGGTCATAGGGCAGGAAGCTATGGCAGGGTGTGAATATGTATCAATTCATTCATATGAGTTCCTTGTTGTACCTGGTACATGGAAAATTCAGGTTTTGCATTATGGGTATTTTTTTCCCAAGTATTTTTGATTTGTGTGTGTGTGTGTGTTTTTTTTTTTTTTTTTTGGTTTTGGTTTTTTTTTTTTTTTTTTTGTTTTTGTTTTTTGGTTTTTCAAGACAGGGTTTCTCTGTGTAGCTTTGCGCCTTTCCTGGAACTCACTTTGGAGACCAGGCTGGCCTCAAACTCACAGAGATCCACCCACCTCTGCCTCCCGAGTGCTGGGATTAAAGGTATGCGCCACCACCGCCTGGCTTGATCAGTGTTTTTTGCTTTTTTTTTTTTTTTTAATATTGAACTTGTAGTTGTAGAGGGCTGACTTGCATTATTATGAGCATTCATGTATGAGTGTGTTTATAGTTTCAGTTCCCTTAGATATATTCTGAATCATATGGTAACTATTTAATTCAATAACTACTGGTCTGTTTTCTAAAATGCTCACATGATTTAATAGCACATTATTATTATTATCATTATTTTTTATAATTGTCCTTATAGAATGTTGGGGAATTTCACCGTAGTTTTATTTCCCTAAACATAAATGATATTCAGCAGTGTTTCATGTTTATTGTCTATTTATATATCTTTTTGTAGAGATGTCTGTTCAAACCATCGTCCATTTTAAAGTGGAGTTATTTACCTTTGTTTTAAATTGTGAAAGCTCTTCATGTATTCTGACATAAGCTTCTTGTCAGACAATGTCAATATTTTCTCTCATTCTCTGGGCTATTTTTCCACTTTCTTGATAGTATTCATCAAAACACACAATTTCAGCATTTCAATTTAATTGTTCTTGTATATTTTTTCCTTTTGTTTTAGCATGATATTTAAGAAATCATTGGTTTATGCCTACATTGCTCTCCAATAATTTTATCTTTGACACTGACTGAGATTTTAATCCAGTTCAGATAAGTTTTGGATGTGGTGTGATGTAGAGGTCTGACTTCATGCTTGTGCATGTGACTGACTATGCAGTCACTGTTTTGGGACCATTTGTTGAAAAGACTGTTTTCCTATTGTTGAATTGTTTCTTGGCTTCCTTGTTAAATCAGTTTGCCATAAATTTAAGGCTATAGTCCTGAACTCTAAATTTCATTCCATTGATTCACACATTTTTTTGTTATATTAATGTCATACTGTCTTAATTTTTGTAGCTTCACTTTATTTTGTGAATTTGTTTGTAGTTATGAAATTAAGAAGTACAAGAGCTTTTGTTTTTCTTCTACAAAATTGTCTTGCCTATTCTGAATTTCTTACAATTTTTATAACCCATATGTTAATTTTTGACAAAAAGGGGGATAAATGGGATGCTTGGGTAGAGACTGCATTGAGTCTGTAAATTAATTTGGATATACTGTCATACTGACAATAGCAAGTCTCTAGTCCATGAATACAGACTGCTTTTCCATTTGTTTGTATCTACCTTAATTTCTTTCAATAATGTGTGTCTGTTTCTAATTTACAAATCTTTTATGTCTTTTGTTAATTAATTCCTTAGTATCTTATTCTTTCAATGCTATTGTTAATGTTTTCTTGATTTCATATTTGAATTGTTCACTATTTGTGTAGATCTTACATTAATTACATTAATTATTCTCTATCTACCAGAAGAGGTAAAAAGGGAACAGGTTTATCCAAAGCCAGCACTGAAGGAGTTGAGAAGACACATCTCTGTGTCAGGGGATTCATGGCACAGGCATTTTAATGGGAGAAGAAAGTGAAGTTCAGAAGGACAGTGTTCAGGAAGTCCATGGCTGACAGACAGAATGGCAGTCACGACCTGTGTCATCCCCAGGTGGCTCCTCTTTCCTCTTATGGAGTCTGAGGAGGTGGGGGAGAATTTCAATGGGACCCAGTTACAAAATTGCTGGAACTGTCTACAGATACTGTATGTATCCTTTAATATTTTCTATAAAAGATCATTTACTTCTTCCTTTTTGTGTGTAACTTCTATTACTTTTTCTTGTCTAATTGCTTTGGCTGTAAATTCTAGTATGGCATTGAATAGAAGTGGCAAGAGTGGGTTTCCTTACCTTATTCCTGGTATGGGGTAGAGTGTCCAGCCTTTTATCATGAAGTATAATAATGGTCGTGTGTTTCACTAGTATGATCCTCACAAGGTTGAGAAAATTCACTTCTAGTGTTTGCCAAGTGGTTTCATTTTCTCAATGTGAAAAGGTATTGAATTTTGTCCAATTATGTGTGTAGCTATTATGATAATCATGTGGTATATTTCTTGTATTCCATTAATACACTGTGTTAAATTGGCTTTCATATGGTGAGTTAACTTTATAACTGAGACAGATACACTCTGGTCATGGCACAAAATTACAGAGATACTCTTGAGAGGTCCTCAACCATTGGCTTCTGTTGCTGCTAGGACAAAACCTTGAGACAGTGAAGGTGTGAGGTTTATTTGTGTGTGTGTGTGTGTGTGTGTGTGTGTGTGTGTGTGTGTAGGTATTCATCTGTGCACATGTGTGGGGACCAGGTATCACTTTCAGGTGTCTTCCTCTATTTCTGCCTATCTTATTTTTTGAGATAGGGTTTGTTGCTGGACCTGGAGCTTGATGCTCTCTCCAGGGATCCCCTGTCTGCTTCTTCAGTCCTGGGATTACAGGTGTTTGATGCTACATCTGTGTTGATGTGTCTGCTGGGGACTTGAACACAGTACCCATGATTATACAGCAAGCACCTTACTGATGAGCCATCTCCCCAGTCCCAGGCTGTTTTAGGCGTAAAGTCACTACTTCACTCACAGGGTCTCTGTTCAGCTTAAAATGCCTCATCTAAGCCATGTAAATGTGTAGAAGCAGTGACCTTGTCCCTTTGTCTCTGTACCCCAGGACTGAGCATTATATGGTACAGAGTAGGTATCCATCTTGTGCCTTAAAATGATCCAATTCATAACACACACACAGCAATTTCTAAAATAAATTCTGCCTGTTTGGATGTGTCTTCTCTAGCCCTGGGTTCTGGAAGATGGTGAGATCAGACCCCAAAGAGGCAGCTGTGCCGCACAAACACTGGGGCTTCACTGCACACAGGTGATGAAATTCTTCCTCGTGGTTGTTCAGATTGATTTGGAGTGAAAAACAGCAACTGAAATCAGTGAGCAGCAGTTTTCTATAAGGATACTTAATCTGGTGCCTCTCTGTATGTATCTGAAATGCTAGATCGAAAGCAATCATTATTATTCCATTATGTGGCTTTTAATGGATTTTCTCAGCTCTGCATTTGTAAGAATGATGTCAACCCTGACTGTATTATTCCTCAATGACTCGTGCTGCCCACAGACCATGGCAAAGGTCTAATTAATATGTGTGGAATAAATAAATCAACCAGCAATAGAGATTTTGTTTTTTTGAGATTTTTTACTTTATAGTCCAGGATGGCTTAGAACTTACCATGTAGCCCAAGCTAGCTTTGAACATTTGGCAATCAACCTATCTCCATCTCCTGAGTGATGAGATTATAGGAATGTGCCATTGCACCTGGCTTTAGAGATAGAGATTGAATAAAAGACAAATAATTTAAAAGGAAACTATGAAGCAGGTATTTCTCTAAGGATCTGAGTAATCTAAAATATTATTTCTTGAGTCAATCTTGTATCCTCTTTATTTATCAGAATTATCTGGAAATTTTCCCACCCTCTCTTTTGCTCATTCCAAGTTACATCCTTGCACTATAGAACCGTTGTCTTACAGAAGATAAGATAGATCAGGTGGGCTAAGAAAATGGCTGTTGGTAAAGTGCTTGCCACATAAGCATGAGGAGTTGAGTTTGGATTCCCAGTACACATGTCAAAAGGCAGGCAAGGGAGCATACTCCCTGACCAGCTGGTCTAGCCAAATTAGTGAGCTCCAGGTACAGTGAGAGATCCTGTCTTAAAATATAAGGTAGAGAGAGTTGAACTTTGGCCTTCACACACACACACACACACACACACACACACACACACACACACACACACACACACACAAACACACACACGTACCCCCACTCATAGCATGTGCATATATGCATGTACAGACACATGCATGAACACTCTCAGACCAACCCCTTCAGGGTGGTTTGTGCTGTCAAGATTTATGCTCCACAAGCTTGGTCCCACTGTAACAGTGCTGAAAGGTGGTAGGAACTTTAAGAGGCAGCATCTAGGTGGGAGGTAAATTGGATTATGTCTTCCCTTGTGAAGAGATGAATGCTGGTCTCACGGTAAGCTTGAGTCTCACAGGAGTAGATGGTGAGCTGGTCCCACCTCACATTCCTATGTCTTCTCTCACAATACAGCTTCTCTTGCTCTTGCTTGTACTCCCCTCTCATTTCAGCCTCTGTCTTTTTCACACTCCTGCCTCATCTCATAATGCCTATGCCTAGAGCCTCTCACCTTCAGAACTGTGAGTTGAACAAACTTCTCTTTTGTGAAGCACCCAGCTTCAGGTCTTCCATTATAGCAACATAAACAAAAACAATCAGAACAAAATTTCAGTCTCCATTCGAGACTTCTTTATTACTGCTGCTGCTGCTGCTAAAATCCACACACATGCATCTGATACACACACAAGAAGATGAACTCTTGTTACATGAATTTATCTTAATTAGGAAAATGGACATTGAATAGACATTTCATGGAGGAAAAGAAAAGGTAAGAGACAGCAGAAGAGATAAGATGCTTATGGGCACCTGAGAGGACAGTTATAACGACTGAGTGTATTTGGAAGAATTCCATAAAGATGCCTATAGCAGCGATGGGGGAGGACAGACCAGCAGATAGATGAGAGAGAACTGATCATGTCAATTGGACCATGTAAATATGAGGCTCCAAAGCCTTCAATCTGAAGTCTGTGGAGCTTGTGTGAAGTTTGGAGAACTTCAGCTCAAGGGCAAAGCCTGAGAAGTTGGGAGAAGGTGCTGCCCGGCAGGCCCTGAGGTTGTAATGTTCAGATGCGAGAGAAGAGTGTCTCAGCTCCAGAAGGAAGTTGGAACTCCCCTCATTCTCTTCAGGCCATTGGCAGCTGAAGGTGCTGTCTACATTGGATATGAATAGGTATTTCTTACTCAGTCTATTGATGATCACAGACTTCTTCCAGAAATGCCCTGGGACACACCAGAAATAATGCCTAGTATCAGATATCTGGGTTCTCTTTAACCCATGAAGTTGAGATCTAAATTAACCATCACACTGGGGTTGCTAGAGTAAGAATGGACTGTGCAGAGGGAGGAGAAAGCAGAAGGCACGCTTACCTACAGCCCAGAGTTAACAGTCCTTTAGCACTGAGAAAGGCAAATTTGCTTATCTAGCCTGGGCTTGATTTTTCTTCCACGAGAAACACCCTGGGGACTCTTGTTATAGGACAGTGGCAGGAATGGGATAAGACAAGCTTTCCTGTCCAATTCCTTTGCAGAGAGAAGGATTGACAAAAAACAATGGGAACATCTTTCTGGCACAGGTGGACAGTGTGCCTTGCTTCAGGTGACTCCATTGAACCTAGTGCATTGGAGATAGTTCCAAGACCCACTTCAGCAATGTGTTAGGGAGTGAAGCTGTTGGCTGAGAAGGGGGAATGGCATATGGACTGGCTGGGTAAGCAGCTCTCAAGGGAAAAATCAGGCAGTGTGCTGATGATATTATGGACAAAACACAAAGGGCATTTGGGCTGGCTGGAGTAACATGAAACAAATGGAAATTGATGGAGGATTCACAAGATGGTGTCACACCAGGAAATTTGCAGGAGACCAGCATGCTCACATTCTTTCTTTTTCTCTCATTTTTTCTCCTACACATTAAGCATCCTTCATCTTTGTTGTGCACATTTCTAGTGTAAGGAATCCAAAAAGACAACTTGAAAATTGCCTGAAGAAAGACCACATTGTGTGCAAATCAAAGCAGATGACAGATCAGAACAGGAAGGCATCACCCAGCTTCCTCCCAAGTTACTGTGCCTGGAATGGGCAGACACTGCCTGGAGAGGGCTTAATATTCCTCCCAAATAAATTAAAAAAAAAAAAACCCACAAAACATTAAGCCCAAGGAAGACCCCTAAAACCTAAAACCATTAAACAACTCATCTACCCACTAATAATGAGGGGTCTGTGGGGGAAGGGTCTTGTCTCTTTCCTCATTTGAAGTGTGTGTACTGAGAGAAGTGCGGTAACATAGCAGAAGAGATTTCAGTACCTTTTACCTAGATAAGGAATTGTGAAGATGATAATGTGTTTAAATGGTTTTTCTTTCCTCTTCTTCAGCAGATTCAAGCTGACAGTGAGTAATATCTCAAGCATGGCTCTTTTGTACCCCTCCCCTACTTCTGTCTTATTTGGTTTGGCTCTTCTAACAAAGCAGGACCCTGGATGCCTTAAGCATACCAGGCAGACATTTCTAAGGGTTCTGGAGGCTGAAGTCCAAGACCAGGGTGGCTAGGTTGGTTGCTTTTAGGCCCCTCTGCTGAGTGGCACTGTTTATCTCTCCTGGCAGAAGAAGGGTGTATGATCTATGAGTGGCTCTTTCCTGAGGGTGCTAATCCTATTCAAGAGGGCTGAACCCTTGTGATCTAATCCCCTGTGCCATTATATTAGGGGTCATTGTTTCAACATCAGGATCTGGAGGAGACACAGACCTTCAATCTACCGCAGTAGTCCCACCCACAGATTGTTTAGGCATTTGGGGACCACCCTTAGATCCCATCACTACCAATGAGAAGTGGCAATTCCTGGATCTATTGAAATTTCAAGGCATTAACTTCTGCTCTGAACATTTATTTTAGAACCTTTACCTAACTGGCTCTGGGTACCAATGCTTCCCAGTCACTGTGGCTTGTCTATGACTTAGGCCATCCTAGGTGCAGGAGAAAACTGGATTCGACCTCTGGCCACTGGTGAGCTCCTTTCACTCATTTCCTGCCCCTTCTGTTTGATTTTAGGGTCTTGTGTTTCCATAGAAGCCATGTCCCTCTAGGATGAGAGGACACAGGAAGGTGGAGGGCTGTTTCTTTCCAGTACCTACTGTGTGCACAGGGCTTCCCGCTGGTGCAGCGAGTGAACCAGAGATCTCCCAGCAGGAGTAAGAGGCTGAAGAACAAACATCCAGCCACAGATGCATTAATTTAATTTCACGGCCTGGCATCAGCTGCTCCTCTGCACTTAAAAGGGACATTTGCACCCATCTGTCATCTCTTCCTTTCATTTCAGAATCTCTTTGCTCTTCTTTCTTTCCCTTCACTCCTCCCCCACCACAACTTGATGAAATAATGGGACACATTTAAAACCCAAGCCTGCAATTCAAATTCTGAAGCAATGTGATTTTGTTCCACTCCAAGTCAACTGAAGGGTATCTTGGGAGTAGAAATCAGGGGGCCAAACAAAAGCCAGCCAGAGAGGGAAGATTTGAATGCAAATGAACCTCTTCAACCTATTTGAAGCAACCTGCTGTGAACTGGGCCCATTATCACCTTGTTAGGTTGTCAGCTGGAGTGGCCTGGTGGGCTGTAATGGGGAGAAAGTGGCTGGGACCCTTTCCCAACCTCAGCTCCTAGGTACTTATTCCTCCCTACCCACTTCTAGGACCCACGGGACCAGGGCAAGAGTCGTTCAAAAGGAAAGGAAAGTGGGAGAAATAACTTAATTAAACTTCTTAAGGTAGGGGGAGAAGAGAGCTCCCAGCACACCCTTCTGACTAAAGTAGCACAGACATTAAATGATGCAGGGTCTGGCAATAGATTTGGGGGCACCCCCATGTGTTTGCATCTCCTGCTTCAGAATATAGTCTTGAAATTAGTGAAAGTATAAAGCATATGGGGGGCCACACAAGAGAACCCCAACCCCCAGGAAACAAATTTTAATCATAAAAGGTATGACTGGCACAGGGATTCACTTGCAAATGCCTTTAAAAATGCATTTATTTGGGGGCTGGCAGACAGCTCAGTGGGTAAAGCACTTACTGCGCAAGTGTAAGGATTTTAGTTGGGATCCTCAGAACCCACAGAAAGCCAACACCTGTAACCCCAATCCTCTAGTGGAAGGAGGGGAGAAGGAGACAGAAGCCCCAGAAGCTCCTGGGTCAGCTGGTCTGGGTTACCCAGCAGTGAACTGTAAAAGACTCAACTGCAAAAAAAGATGGAAGGGGAGGCTACAGCACTGAGAGTTGTCCTCTGACCTTTATAAAAGCTCTGTGGCATGCCTACGCCTGAGAACACACATACATATGCACACACACCTCCTTATGTATACATGCATGCATGCACACATGCACACATAAAGGTTTAAATGATAGGAAGAAAAAGAATACATTATTTGAGAATTTGGACAAGGAGAAACTTCTAGAATATGCTTGATTTCTTTTCTCTATAGTGCTTTGTTGAGAGCTGAGTTAGTGACGTTCACCCAAAATACCTGACATGCAGGTTGCAGAGAGGTGGTGCTGGTGACAATATTTGTTCTTAGATAGTAATGATTTCACAAACCCTATCCTTAGGCAGTATTTGTTTTCTGTCCTAAATATGAGACAAATATTATGTACTTTTCTGTAAGTACATGGAGGAGTCTTACTGACTCTTTAATTAGAGATGCCAGTAAGATGACATGGGAGTAAAGGGCTGTCACAAGAGTGGGGCAGGAACATCCACAGGATCAGGTTTAACGAGGTTGGACTAACTTAGGGTCACTGACCTTACTGACTTAGAGTCTGCATCGATAAATAATACAGCAAGTAAAACAAAAAACAATACTAACTGTGAATTAGTACAGAGGCTGGGGAAGACAGCTACCAGCTCATCCATGCTTTCCATGAGGCACCCTGCCAATTCCCAGCCATGATCCTTTGAAAGCATTTCAGAATTATCCTGTCACCTTACCCACACAGGTTTAAGTGGTTCTGTTCCTGGTAGGATGATAGATTCATGATCTGTTAAGGTTGCTGGAATGTTTCTGAGCTCTAGGTCTGCTTAAATGCCAAGAAGAGATAAATAACCCAAGAGTATTTGTTGTGGCTCTTATTTTGGACTGGAAGTGGGGACTGAGATTTACAAAACAGGAACAATTGCCTTGTCTTTCTGTCAGGATGAAAAATCTGTAATAAACAACCACATTTTATTTAATTGTATAATGCAAAGTGAGTACACAATTTTGTTCGTGTTTAAATGTTGTAATGAAAGTGCTAACCACCATGGTCTCTGCATTCACTTCCCAAGGAGCTTTCCCCACTTCTTTTTGTTGGCAGGACCCCCAGAGCTAACTCCATACCCAGCATTTCTTAAGGAATATGGAAATTTCCCAGGGAGGGCTGTGCTGTGATGCTAGCAAAGGAACTTGCAAGGTTAATGAACACCCACAAAGACTGAGGGGAGCAGGCGTTCTGCACTCATGATGAGGACTCTACATTCTCTCCTCAGAGGTGATGATGGTGAGGAAGATGCCTGATGATCCAGGGGCAGATGAGGGCTGCAGCTTCTCCTGCCTCAAATGCTTATTAAAATTCATTTCCATTCAAATAGCCAAACTCCAACTCTCATCATCAAACAAGCACACTCTGTACATATTTAACAGGCAAGAGACCTGTGCCGAGTTCATGTCTTTTTGAAGTGAAGGCCTGTTCTCTAATGAGCGTCCACACTTATCTCTGTATGGAAATTTCTTCCCCCCATCTCCATCCCCCCTCCATTCACTACTGCCCCAGTTCTGGGATCTTTGATGAGCAGCCTGGATGCTTGTTATAATGATAATTCATATGGAGCAGAATGCAGTCTCCTCTTCTAGTCTAGCTCATTATAAAGGTGAAGCCCCCAGGAGGGCAGGCTGAGGATGAACAGGTTTACAGTGTGTTTTATTGTTTGGTTGTTTTTTTTTTTTTTTCTTCCTGTAAGTGAGGCAGAAGCAGGATGTAGCTGGCTTTCTTGCTTCTCTAGGCTTTGGATGTCTTTCCCTCTGAAATCAACCACTATTCTCAGACCTGGTGACTGTCCTTTGGGACCCTGTGACCCAGACCAAGCAACTCCTGCACAGTTAGGAGGCCCTCCTGCTGTCACAGAGGAGCCCAGCAATAAAATGCAAGCGAGATGTAATTACATAAACTGATACTTTAGAATTATTATAGTAGCATTGAAGACCCATTACAAGAAAGCTGTTGTCTTCTTGTCAAAAGAATGGGTGGAGACCATTCTGTCCTCCCTTAAAAATTAATACAGCTGAATTAGCCAGTCACCTAGCCAGGGAGCCACCCCTCAGGGGGTAGGTTTTCTTTAAGCCATGAGAAGAGATGGAAAGAATAATTATCCCTTTACTGAGGTGATATGGTTTTGCTGCCCAGACTCCTCCCCATCTAGTGCAGTCCCTGTGCGGTACCATGAAGGTTTTCTAGATCTGTTCACTTTTTTGAGTACTGACTCAGAGAAATATAGATTTTCTTTGTTTTCCCTCCTGTCTTTTTCTTTTCTCTTTAAAATGCTGACCTAAGTATGATTTATATTATATTTTGGTCTTAATCACTCCTTCATTGAAATTCTCTCTACCATGTGGCTTTTTGTAAAAAAATATGGCTGACCTTCACACCTAACTGGAACAACATAGCTCTCTTTCTTCTTCACAAGCTCCTACTTTTGAATTTACAATGAACTTCTCCTTAAAATTTACCTTCTGTGGTTCTGTTAATTTTCAACAAAAGCCACTGGTTTGGGGTAGCTGTTGCAGAATATTTGTTTAACTATCCAAAGATGTGTTGCATTTGTGTTGCAGAATGTTTGTTTGATTATGTAAAGATGTGTTGCTGTTTTTACCCTGCCTGCCTACAGCATCTGATTGGTCTAATAAAAAGCTGAACAGCCAATAGCAATGAAGGAGGTAGCCGAACAGGCAATAGCAAGGACAGAGGTATAGGCTGAACTTCCAGGCAGGGAGAGTAAGTAGGAGGAGGAATTTAGTCTCTGGGGAGGAGACAGCAAAGAGACACTAGGGGCTGGCCAGCCAGACACAGGAATCAGGAAAGTAGAACATACTGAATGAAAGAAAGGTAAAAAATCTCCGAGGCAAAACATAGATGAATAGAAACAGGTTAAATTTAAGTTAAAAGAGCTAGTGGGACAAGCCTAAGTTAAGGCTGAGCATTCATAATTAGTTTTTGTGTCTTTATTTGGGAGCTGATTGGTGGCCCAAAGAAAATGCCAACTACAGGTAGCTTTGGTGGCCTTTTTCGCCATCAGAGATTCTAGTCCCTCAAGGCAAGAAAGACTCCTCATTCTTAAAGACACCCCAGTATTCCTGTATCGGAGATATTGACCCCAGTTGTGGTATGCTGTATAGAAGTTGGCCTGGAAAAGTTTACTTTAAGATTATGAAACATAAGAGACATAATTTTCTCAGGAGCTTTGGAAATCTCAGAGATGATGACCAAAGGCAATACCACAAAGCCCCTAGTTCACCAGACAGGGTCTTGTTAGACTTATGCCTAGGGTCTATCTTCTTGTATTGATTCACTTAGTAAATGATGAGAATCTAACTAAAAACTAATTGGTGTAGATTACAAATATTTTTCTTTCTTTCTTTCTTTCTTTCTTTCTTTCTTTCTTTCTTTCTTTCTTTCTTTCTTTCTTTCTTTCTTTCTATTTTCTCTCAATTGCCTTTAGTTAAAAAAAGAAAGAAAAAGCAAAAGCTTTCATATCTAAAATAACCTACCCAGTCTTATAAACTAAAGAATCTTTTTCTTTTTTCATTTGTGAAAAGTCCCGATGGGGGAGAGTGGTAAAGGAAATTGGTTTTACAAAACAAATGCTGAACAAAATATAAAATAAGTGAGATTTTGGGTTAAGCAAAGAAAATATTTCTTGTTCAGGGTCTGAATCTCTTGTTTTCTTTCTTCTGCTGAAACATATTGTCTTCTAATTTTAGAAACATGATTATTTGTAGGAAGTTCATTTTAATGAAAGTGTGCCTGTATTTTTTTCCACAAAAAATTGGGTAAATTCAAGAAGCTTTTTAATCCCTCTGACCAGAGAAGGAAGCAGCCTACAGCATCCAGCAGTGGTTGCCAGAGCTCATTTTTATGTCCAGGAGCCCCAAGAACTAGCTGGCCCAGCATAACTTAGATACCAAGTGACCTGACAATACCCACTTCTGTATTATCGCTCTGGCCATGTTGTTTTTCACTTAGGGAATGCTGCTCACTGCTTGCTGACCAATAAGAATAAAGTCATAGGGGTGTAGAATTATTAGTGTGGCTCTTTCATTCTCATCAATATCTGGGTTGGCAAACATCCCCCTTCTTATCTGTAACAGAAACCAACCAAGACCCTGTGAAGGATTCCGGGAGAGGCGATAGGGATGAAACCATTTATTAGATTTATGAGAGCTGAAGGAAGGCATTGTGACTATCCATCTTCTGTGCTTTATTGAGGAAAGGCCCAGTGACTCAGCCTATCAGGATGTATCTCTGAAGCAGAACTGAAGCTTTAAAGTAAGCAGAGAATGAGTGAATGCATCTTAGGAGAAGAGGGATGAAGGCAGGAGTCGGAAGTGTATAAGATATCCAGATACACTGAGCACCAATCCGTGACCTTGTGCATACACTTTCATTCCAGAAGGCTGTAGATGGGTAGATCTCTCTCCACTGGAAGCCACAGCTCCATACATTGGGGAATGGCAGCAAAATGATGACTTGGGTCATGTATGGTGCATGTATATGAATAAATAAATGGAACCACAAATTATGCACAGAGGAAATAAAAGCTGTTTAATTGAGCAGTGGTACCAGGCAGCTTGCTCTGTACCCTTGCTGTGTAAGGAGAATGCTGCAGCAAGTCCAGCTGTCTGGAAGAAAACCCATTCTGTGCTAAGTGTCCAGAGCACCTAAGTTTAAGGCATAAAGCAATCTGAAGACACGTGCATTAGAAACGTGACCACATGATTCCTAAATGCCCAGCAAGGGTTTTATTTTCATAGATTATACACTGGCTTCTGATTTCTTTTTGGCCCACATTCTGCCAGTCAGAACTGCTCTCAAGCCCCACTTTTCAGTTTACAAGCTATGTGATCTAGACAGATTTAATTTGTCTTCTTTGTGGCTCAGTTTGCCAGTAAAATGGGGATAATAATAGCTCTTAGTACATAAATAAAACTTTATAATGGCTAAAGCAACAAGATTGATGCTCAATAATAAATGCTGGATGTTAATATTACTTAGAAAAGCAGGTAAGAACAGCCTGGGCCATTCTAGAAGTGAGCTATCTTAAGGCAGGAAGAGGGATGTGGACCAGGAGGCTTTTCTCTGAGAGTTATAGATAATTAAGGCTAAGTTTTTAATTTCCTTGAAAAATATTCTAATAGTTAAAAATATTGCAGAGTCTGCAATCAGTGCCTTCGTGTAGACTGTAGTCATGGAATAGAAATAAATAAACCTCCCTAACTTCCTTTGCTCAGGGCAGAAATGTTCATTTATTTAACAAATGTGCATTGACTGTCTGGCAATGCCTAGTTAAACAGGAGATGCAGCAGATGCTCAGCTTTACATGGCAGAGCCAGGACATGTGAATGAATGTCTTCCTAGGCCTTTATGACAAGAATGACTGACTTCTGAATGACTGACTTCTCTTTAGGTCACAATGGTCACTTATTTGCCCTTCCTCCCTGGCCCCTATCCAACAACCATGGTGATCCATTTTCCCAAATAGAAGATGACCAGGGTCCACATTTAATTGGCAGATATCAGGAGACAAAAATCTTAAGGCACAAGTATACACATCATTGTTTTCCAACTGTCCTTTGTATCCATTAAGCTTTCAAATTTTACATCAAAACACTAATTTTCTCCAAATATCCATATCTGCACCAACAGCTTTCTCTCTATCAATGTAAATTTCCTGAGGATTTTATTTTATTTACTTAGTGATTCTGTGCTAAGTTCTTTCACATCCCAGAGTCTATACTTTATCTTCTTGCCGAACTGCTTTGCACATTTTAGCTCCTGCCACTTTATTTCCACTTTTAGTGTTTAGCATGACCTTTCTGGGAAGCCTCTCCACAATATTCAAGATGGTTTATGTAAAGGAAATGAATCCAGTTATAAAGAAGAGCAGAGGATGCTGGTCTGAGCTCTTCACTCTCTTTAAGGGAACAAGGTAGAAATAAAATGTTGATGGTTTCTGTCATTCTGGTCCTAAAACACAAAATTACTGATTTAAAGACAATGCAATTATTAGATGGAGTGACACCATGTTTTTTTCTTTTCTTTCTTTCTTTCTTTTTTTTTTTTTTTAAAGTATTTGTTTATCAGACAAACACATTTGTCTTTGGTTTACTTGACAGCTTCAAGTGCTATGGGCAATATCAATTTTCAGTGAGTTTTGAAATCCCAACAATGAGAACAAGCCAGATGCCTGCCTCAAATGAAGTTGAATACATGTGATTGTCATATAGAACCTGGCCTTCTGTGTTGCCTTATGGGGATTTCTCCGAGGGGAGGGGGCTGTCTGTTGTCCTGAAATTCACACCTTGCTCTCAGAATTCTGACTTAATACCGCTTCCCAGGGACAGTGTGCTTCTCTTATAACTACCTCCCACAGTGTGATTTACTAACAGCCTCTTTTTAATTGTTGTTTTCTCTCTTGATTGATTACGGGTCATTGCAAGAAAATAGCAGTGGTTCTAGGAGGAAGGAACTTGCCTTTATTAAAGGCAGAGTATTGAATTGTAGTTACAATTTGGCATTTCCTGTTTCAAAATCTTACTTCAAAAATTTTATAACTCCACCACAAAAATTATACCATTGGATAACACTTTGAAAAGAAACAATATTCTAACTAATTAGGGGAAAATCCCATAACCTGCAAGGTATGCTCACAGGAAATGAAATAATACCGAGTGCTTGGTTTCTCTCTACTCAGTACTCACTGTGTGGGATTGTGGTTGAAAACTGATCACTAAGTACTGGATTAAAGACTTCAAATCCCAGCAGTGCTCAGCACTAGCTAGTGAGGTTCAGAAGAGAGCATTGGCAATGCTGCCAAGAAATGGTGGAGGTGTCGGAGCTCAGAGCCAGCTGTTACACATCTGTTGTAGTTTTTGAACCGATATCATTAAGAGAAAGAGGGCTTTGAGCTGCAAGAACACCTAGAATCTGGTACTTCTGAAAACATCAGGGAAGATGACAATGATTTGGATTGCACCCAGACACTCGAGCTTTCAGAGAATAGGCACCGAAGTTTCTTTACATAATGGGATTTAACACACACACACACAAAGGAAAGGTCAAAACTTAAGATTTCTAGTTTTATGCTATAAAGTGATCCATATATTTCTAGCTATACAGAAAAAATAATGAAAAGACATAATGAATTTATTTTTTCTGGCGTGGCAAAAAATACCTAGAATTTTAATGTGAAGAATATTTGAAACTCCTGATATGTATAAAAATAAAAATGTTTGTTCTAAAAGATAAATGACTGGCATTTGGCTGCACTGTGAATTCCTCATAGCCATGACTACTCAGATAAAAGAATATAGAAGGGGCATTCGCCTGACAGTGCTTCTCCATTCTGAGTTAATCTATTAAATGATGTGTTCTAGGTGGTGGAGTGGACAGCAGGCCCTCTCCTGCAAAGGTGTTGCCATTGTTGATGATGTCATTTTCTTTATTTACTGTTGTCATTACAACAGATAGGGTGCTTATCAGTTGATTACAACTACCAGAGTTACCGGGCAATGCTCTTCCTTCTTCTTCCTCTTCATCTCAGCCCATTACCTCACACCTGCTCCTCAGTGCATGTCTTGTATCTTAATAAGATAAAAGTTAAATGTGAGAAGGCAAGAGGCTGCTGTTTGTGCTCCAGGAGTGACACAATAGTCTTGATCTCTATTTTGTGAACTTTCTATGTGATCCAGGCATCTGCAACATCCTCTATGTCCCTGCTCCTTGGTGGTTGATTGCAAGCCATCTTCTTTGTTTATTAGTTTGTTGACCTGTATATTTTCAGGTCATAATTTTATAAATATCTCTGTGCATGACTGTTCTAGGTAATGTCTCCCTACTAGTCTCAAATATGTACAGTGGCCTTGTAATTTTCCTATTTGTCTGGTCCTCTAGCATCAAACTATTTCATGTTGAATTGTTTTATTTCACTTATACTTTTGTATACATCAGTATATAAAGGTGGCTGAACCTATTCACATGTTTGACACTATTTTTTAAAAGATTTTATTGTTATTTTCATTTAAGTGTATGTATGTATGTGGGTATGTGTGAGTGTAGTACCTATGGAGGCCAGAAGAGGGCGTCAGCTCCCCTGGAGCTGGAGTTACATATGGTTGTGAGCTACCCTATATGGGTGCTGGGAACTAAATCTATTCCTCTGAAAGAACATTATGTGCTCTAACCACTGAGCCATCTCTCCAGCTCCGAGTAATGTATTTTATTCCATATTAATATTATGATTACTTCTACCTTAGCCAGGCAGATGACCAAAATTTTGTACATTTGTACCACAATTCAATGGAACTGATGGAAGTATCCATAGGTCAAGTGACACACACTAGTAGTTTTACCTAGATAAAAGTTTACACATCAGGTACTTTCTGCATTAAGCCATCTTTTCCCCAGTAAACATATATTCAGCATTGTTCATGGCTTAGATATGCTGGCTTTATATTCTATAGTCATAAATCAGAAAGTTCCCATTCCTATGCCATATGAAGTTCACATTTTGACTTGAGAATGATTTGTTTTGTAGGTATTTTATCTGTCTGGCGATCAGGGTGACATGGAGGTAAGGCAGAGGAGGGAAGACATGTTCCCAGCCAACCGTGAGAAAGATGGTGGTGTGGTACCCCAAGACAGCATACTAGCCAGGAGTCTGCTGATTCCTCACATGCTTCAGGGAAGTCCTATGGATAAGTGCTTGGCGGCCACACACCCACATGACCCAGAAACCTTGCCAACTTTGCCAATTTCAATATTTCAGAATTTCACTGTGTTGCTCAGTTGTTTTCAATAGTCAACTGTTGAGTCTTTGGCTACCCCTTCGTGTGGAGTAAGAAGATAATTGTTCTGATCCCAGGGTGAACCATCTGCTGGTACAAATTGCTCTGCTCTCTGCTTCATTGAAACACTTGTGTTCATTATATTATGTTGAAATGTTCATGAGATGTGGTTTATACTGAGCTGTGTTTCTGGAAAATTTGATTCTACAAATGGGCAGAAGACTCTTAATTGCAAAAGCTCTTCTCTCTCTCTCTCTCTCTCTCTCTCTCTCTCTCTCTCTATATATATATATATATATATATATATATATATATATATATATTTCTGAGCTGATTTTCTGGTTAATATGGGGCTCTGGAGAGTCAGCATCCTTGCCATAGTGGCTGATTATTGGTGCCTGATCAGATGAGGCAGTGGCCATCTGGATTTATAGCTCTCAAAGTGCTCTGAACTGTCTTTCAGAAAACAGACATTCCTGAGTCCTCATATCTGAAAAATGCCTGTCTCACTTTTTGATATAGTTCTTGTGCTAATGCTGCTCTCAGAGGGCCCAGTTAGAGCTCTGTCTACCCAGCCTCACACGTGTGTGGCCGCACAATAGGGGCACAGGAAGAGATGATAAATGCCCATTCTTATGTTTTTCAATGTTGGCATGTATATCTGTTGCTTTTCTTGTTGCTGTGATCAAATACCTGTCAGGAAGCAACTTCAGGCAGTGCCATAGTCTGTAGCTGTGACAAACACCATGACCAAAAACAACTTGGGGAGAAAGGTCTTACTTCTGTTTACACTTGCAGGTCAATATCCATCACTGAGCAAAGTCAGGATAGGTGTTCAAATCAGGAGCAGAGGCAGGAACCATGGATAAAGACTGCTTACTGGATTGATCTCCCTCATGCTCAGCAAGCTTTCTTTAAAAATGTTTTTAATATTTATTTTATGTATGTGGTGTTTTGTAACTCAGCGTGTATTTCTGTGTACTCGTGCATGCCTGGTACCTACGGAGACCAAAACAAGGTATCAGATCCCCTGTGACTGGAGTGGGTGCCGACAGTTGAAGCCAGATCTTCTGGGAGAGGATCCAGTGCTCTTAAGGACTGAGCTATTTTTTCATCTCCCATCAACTGTCTTTCTTAGGCAGCCTAGGGATGGTATCACTCACAGTGGGCTGGGCCAGGCCATATGGTCAATCATCAACCCATACAATTTCTCACTGACAGACATGACCACAGGACCTCAGATGGGGGCAACTCTTCAGCTGAGGTTCTCTCTTCCCAGATAACTCCAGGTAATGTCAAGCTGAGAATAAAAGCTAGCCAGCATGGAGAGGTAGGGGTTGTTTTGACTTAGGGTTTAAAGGGACATAGCCATCATGGTAGAGAAGGTCTGGTGGCAGAAGCATGAAGTAGCTGGTCATATTGTGTCTATAGTCAGGAAACAGAACAGATAGGAAGTGGCACCAGGCTATAATACCTCATGGTCCAGTCCTAGTGACCTGCTTCCTCCATCAAGTCCCATATCCTAAAGGTTCTCCTTCTAACACAGTGCTGCTAGGTGGAGACCAAGTGTTCAAGCACATGAGCTTATGGGGGCATTTCACATTCAGACCATAGTGGTGTGCTAAAATGAACTTAAGGAGTGTGATGGCATGAGATGGGATGTTTAGTTCACACTCAGACCACAGTGGTGTGCTAACATAAACTTAAGGAATGTGATGGCGTGAGATGGGATATTTAGTTCACACTCAGACCACAACGGTATGCTAACATAAACTTAAAGAGTGTGATGGCATGAGATGGGATGTTTAGGGCTACTTGCTTTTTCTGTCTTTCATTACACACAGATTTGGAAAATGTCACAGTGTGGAGTGGGGAACAGAATGGCTTAAGAGAGGAGTCAAGATGGATCTCTCAGTGGACAGACATTAACATTTATAGATGGAGTTTCCGGTTTTCTGTGCTGGCTTGGTAGAAATATTAGAAACGAGAGTGAGGGCAGACAAGAGATGATTCAAGGACATTAACAATTTCTTCCTGCCTGGATTTTTTTTTTTTAGTATATTGTAAATACATCTAACACTAATGTATTTATCCTTGAATTATAATATTGGTGTGTTTATGTTGTGCATGTGGGAGGCATACATACATACATGTGTATGAATAGGCATATAAGTATGTGTAGTACACACACACACACACACACACACACACACACACACACACACACACACACATTTGCCTGCATATGTGTGTGCCAGAGAATAATCTTGGATGTTATTCCTCAGGAATCATCCATCTTGCTTTTTTTTTTTTTAAAGATACGATTTCTTTGTATAGGCCTGGCTCTCCTGGAACTCTCTTTGTAGACCAGATTGGCCTTGAACTCAGAGATCTACCTGCCTTTGTCTCCTGAGTGCTGGGATTAAATACATGCATTCACTTTGCTTTTTGAAACAGGTTCTCTTACTCGCTTGGAACTTGTTGATTCAACTAGTTTTAGTCTATCTGGCAAGTGAGCCTTAGAGACCCACCCATCTCTATCCCCCAGGTACTGGGATTATAAGCATATACTACATTTATATTTTCACATTGTTTCTGGAGATTGAATTTAGGGCCTTGAACTATAATTTTAAAAGCTATAAACAAAGATTCAGGCAGGATGGCAGACTCACTAGATTGAATGTCCCAGTTACCTTCTGAGATCTGTTAACACTGTGTGGTTATCAGCGAACCCAGACCCACCACTCTGGGGCATTCCTACCTCTGCCTGATATCTGTGTTCCAGGAGACTCAGATACAGTAACTATTTCTTTGGGTAGAATGATGTTTACCAATGATGATGTAGATATTTGGGACAGGGCTGAGAATGAGTCGTCTTAGCTCCAAATAAGAGGACATGGCCAATAGGTGACTTTTACATTCTGTCGTAGGCCTAGACTAGATATGGAGGCAGTTAGGCTCCTGTGCAGTAAAGATAGTTTTAAATTCCCTCCTTTATCTTCTGAATGGCTTCAGACAGCCGGGATCAAGAGCTGAGCTATTTGCTTGAAACATCTCTTCTTCATCTTTCTCTTCTCTACCCTTCATCAGTTTGATTCCCTTTTTATTATCATTATTTATGTTTTGTATAACTAGAAAAATAATTTGTCATAGATTACATCTTATTTGCAAGAGACTCTGGTAAGATGGCAGCCAGGCACACACAATATATCATAATTTAGCAGGCTCTGTTGTAACTATACTGAAGTAATGGTGGAAAAAATACATATAAACAAGTCTGTGGACAGATTTTGAATGATCCAGTAATTTTGATTTATACTTGGTATTTGATGGAACTGTATTAGCAGTTAAAGTCAATGGCTAAATGATTCCCAGCACAAAAATGAGCCAGAAGTACAAAAGAAGCCTTACAATGCCTTCCTTAGTGAGCTGAGCCTCCCAGCTTAGATCGTCAAAGTGCACAGTAAATTACAGGCCTGGTTGTCACTCTTAACTAACAATTCCACCCAGTGTGCTCTAGCTAGGTAATTTGTCCACTATGCTTTTATGAAGCAGTAAACACCAGCTTAATTCCGTTGGTTTTTCTGGAGCAAATTGCCTCATCTCTCATATCTACTGCAGGGAAGGAGTGAGTTTCCCACCTCTGATGCAAGTCAGCCCGGCTTAGCAAGCATGTGGGAACTGTCTGGATAAAAACTCTTTGGTCTGTCAGTGGCATGGGGAGCTGGCTACGCTCAAGTGTCCTGGCTGCTCCAAGAGGCCTTTTGTAAGGACTCTCACAGTCCTCTAGTTTCCCTCCCTCCAACAGCCATATGCTCTTTCCACGTTTCTGCTGTGGCTTTTCTGTCACAAAGAAGAAAGGGATGAAAGATTTGAAAACCAAAATCAGCCTACTAATGACAAATATTAATAGGAAGGGAAAAACATTTCAGGCTTCAATAAAGAGACTCTGACCATCCAAGCAGAACATGCTATTAGGTCAGCAGACGCCAGCTCAGCAGCATCCAAGAGACTGATTTCTGCTACTCTACTCAGCTGACTGTTACTCTGGACAGGTTTCTGAGTGCATATGGTATTTGCTTATTTATTTTGAGTACCTGATTGAAATAAAGGCCTCACCCAAGCCAGGCAAAGCCTCTATTGTAAAGCTATATCACTACCCTCTTTTAAATACAGGGATTCATTAAGTTACTTGGGCTGGTCTTGAACTCTTTACATAGCCCAGAATGAACTGGAATGTTCCATGCTCTTGCTGCAGGCTCCTCAGTGCTGGCATTGTAGGCAGGCACCACTGAGCCTAGTACTCTAGGCAAATTGATCATACCTTCACAGCACATGTCTTAGGCAGAAACAAATCCAGAGATTGCACGTATGAGGAAAAGAACATCCAAACAGATGTTTGATTGCTCCAGATGACATGGGAAAATAAATAGATTTGAATAAATGCTTCCTGGGGCATCACTATTAGTCACCTAGGGAGCTTCTCTCAATGTGTGGATTGTATACCACTGCAAATCTTATTTTAGCTTGGCCATTTTCAGACTCCAGTCAGCCCTCACATGTCTTCACTGGTTTTCATTGCTCTGCTTTGAATCAAAGGATATAAGCTCTGATGCTGTCAGTCATTTCAAAAGAGTCATTATAATAACCTAATCATTTATTTACTCATGAAATAATTACTATGCCTTCACTTTTGCTAAACATCATGATGGTCATCAGGGATACAATCATAAAAAGAGCTTAGCCACTATCCTCACAGAACTCAAGGCCTAGTGGGAAAGACAAGCATAGACATAGAATTGCAGTGATCACAATGATATGTGTGAATAATAGATGTGTTAATAGCGAGTTAGGTATCAATCAGCATGCTTGGAAGTCACTGGTAATGGACCCTCCCTTACAACCAGCAGTTTGTAAAACCAGGACTCAAACAACAGGACTCTGATTATTCATCAAAGAATGGGATCTGAGTTGACTCTCTGACTCTGGGTGGAGACATGACAATTTGAACTGTCCCCAAAATCATAGGTTATAGAATTTTCTAGTAAAGAGCAAAGACATACCATTGTCCTTTTCTTCAGAATTAGTCCAAATGGGTCTATCACCTGGGTAAGACATTGCCCTTAAAAAACCATCTGTTCTAGCTACTTAGTGAACAGTATAAATCCAACCTAAACATCTATGTCTACACAGTTATCTCCTGGTTCTCTGCCCACTCTCACCAATTGTCAGTGCCCTACACAGTAGTCTTTCTATCAATACTTTTCTTCTACACTGTTTTTTCTGATCATTGCCTGCTCTTGCCTCTTGAAAGTGTTTTCCTCCACAAGAGTTGTGGTGGTTTGTACCTGAAGTTTTCCTTGCCACCAGTCTGGACAAATCTCTCCCACTTGGGTCCCCCAAGTAAACTTTAATTATAACTGCATGGCCATGGCTCAAGTCTTTTTCTAGTTAGCTCTTATATCTTAAATTAACCATAACTATTAATCTATGTATCACCACATGTTCCCATGTTCCGTGGTTTTACCTGCACCCCATTACATGTTGCTCCTTGGGCGGCTTGCTGGCGTCTCTCCCCTGCCTTCTTCCTGGCTCTCTCTTTGAATTTCCTACCTGTCTCTAAGCTGCCTTGCCATAGGCCAAATGGCTTTATTTATCAACCAATCAGAGCCATACATATTCGCAGTGTACAAAAAGATATTCCCCCACCAGTGGTTTGAAAGAAAATGCCCCCCAAAGGGAGTGGCGCTATTAGGAGGTGTGGCCTTGTGGAGTAGGTGTGGTCTTGTTGGAGGAAGTGTGTCACTGTGCAGGTGGGTTTTGAGATCTTATATATGCTCAAGATACCACCCAGTGTCTGAGTCTACTTCCTGTTGCCTGTAAGATATAGTACTCTCAGCTACTTCTGCTCCATGCCTGCCTACATGCTGCCATGCTCCACCATGATGATAATGGACTGAACCTCTAAACTGTAAGTGAGCCGCCCCAATTAAATGTTTTCTTTTGTAAAAGTTGCCATGGTCATGTCTCTTCACAGCAATAGAAATCCCGAGTAAGACCATAGTCTCTCTGGAACTATCCATTCTCCATAGGTGTTTTCTTCTGCAATGGTCTCTCTGGCCACTGTCCCTTCTTCCCCTTGAAGATACCCACTTTATTCTATAATAAACACATCTGCCCCCTGTGTGGTGTTCTGAGCATCTCATCTGAATTCATCACAAGGCCTGGAGATCTGAAGGGAGACTAGAGTGGGATCCTGGCAATCAGAACCAAGAAGCCCAAGAGCATCAAGGAAAAGGCAGCTGCTTGAGAGACACAAGGAAGAATTATAAGAACAAGTGATGCTTGAATGAATCTCTAAAATCTGCTTGAGAATTTGCAAAGTTGGGTAGAGAGTTACTACAGAGGTAGGGGAAGGGGCCTAGGAGTACAGGGCTATCAGTCAATCAGGAAGACATTACAAGCTGATTACTGTGTTTTCAGCATGGGTAGAGGAGTGCATCATGGCAACACAACTATTATTTACCATAGGCTCTTCCAAAGGGACATTCCCACCAGAGTGGAAGAAAGTGGATGGCACTGAGAGGTCAGGAGGTTGGAGTCCATTATTGAAAGGACACCTGGAGAAGAAGATGATTGTGAGACAGCTTCTCTTTGGAAGTGCATCTTCTAACCAGCTGACAAAATGCTGCCATTTAAGAAGACCCTAGCAGAGCTTTACTCTTTAATTTTTCTGCTCATTAAGCCTTCACTTCTGAGGTGTGAAAATGACTCCAGGCTGGTAATAAACTGCCGGGCAAGTCATTATTTTAAAAATGATCTTTCTCCCAAAGGGGCTGGAGTGGCACAAAGCACAATTGCTTCTAGATCAGCTCCTGCAGGACAGTGAGTGTTCCGCTGTCTCAGTTATCATAAGAAGAAAGGGGAGATGAATGCCAAGTGCCCAGGCATACAATAGCCAATTTTTTGGAGAGGGGAGATGATGCGTTTCAATGGGGGGAAATCATAGTATTGTTAGCCTTCATATTATAATGCAAAGGGAATGGAAAGGGCACAGAAAAGATCCGAGGAGACAGAAGTCACTCTCCTTTCAAGTTTTGTGGTTTTGAAGAAGAGACCTGGAATGAGCCTGAATAATACTATTGTTATTAGGAACAGAAATAAAAATGACCTCCAAGAGCATTTATCATTTCTTTTGAGAGAACTGAGCCCCGAGCAGACAGCACCTCTTCAGCTTTGCTGTTCCATGGGTTGCTCATTTTGCCTCCAAGTTAGCAATGGGTAGGATAGCTTCTCCTAACTATTTCCAGAACAGTGAGTCTTAGACCTTGGGAACATTAACTTTCTGGGTCCTGTCCTGTCCTACCCCTCCTGCTTTTCTGCCCTGTCCTTTCTTTTCCTTCATTCCTGTTTTTCTTCCAGTTATTTATTCCAAGTGATGATTATAATCTCCCATGGACACCATAACTTGTCAGGTAACCTCAGCATTCCTTTTCAAATAAAGTGAGTTAGGACCAATTGATTCGGGGGACTTTTTGTTCATACTATCAAGCCCATTTGGGATAATCAGGGAGCTTCTTATTGCTGCCTGCTTGCAGGTTGTGGAGTGTGTAGCAAGGAGCGAGAGACAATTTGACTCTGGATCAAATGTCATTCTTAGAAATATGCTTCTCATCTGTCATTTTTGAAGCCTCCTGCAGCAGTTAGTGGAAGCAGGAAAGGCCACGGAGACAGCTCCATGCTGCTACTAGAACACATGAGACAGTCTAGAGACCACCACTCAGGTGGAGCTGGATTCTCAAATCGCTGCCTAAAAGAATTCCAAGATGGGACAGTATAAAAGAGATTTTGAGTTTGTTAAGAAGGGATTTTCACATAGATGTAAACAGGGGCATTAATAGTAAAAAGCACTTGGAAAAGGACTATGTGCACTGGAGTGTGGGTGTGGTGTCTCAAGGGAGAGACCCACTGAAGAATCTTAGCCATTGTCTTTTGTCAACTTGACACAAGCTAGAATCACCTGTATGATCTGTATGAAGAGGGCCCAGTCCCCTGTGGGCAGTGCCATTCCTACACAGATGGCACTGGGTTGTGTAAGAAAGCAGGCTGAGTAAGTCATGGGAAGCAAGCCAGTAAGCAGCATTTCTCCATGGTTTCTGCTTCAGTTCCTGCCTCCAGCTTCCTGCCCTGACTTCTCTTTACTGTGGTCCGCAAGCTGTAAAATGGAATGACACATTCTTTCCCTCCTTCCCAAGTTGGTTTTGATCAGTATTCTACCACAGCAACAGAATGCAAACTAGGACACCATGTGTTTGAATTTTGTGGCTTCTGAAGTTTCCTTGTTCAAAGGGTTTCTAAGGAATCTCACCCGTACCCCAATCTTTATTTGTTAAAACCATAGATCACAAGGAGTCACAAGTAAGTTAAGACTTCTTCAAAATTGTAAGTAAAGTGTGTAGTCTTATTTGTGAGATTCTCAGAAAATTGAAGGTTTGTTGCTGGGAAAGTAGAGAGGTCACACTTGGAGGTCATATACATTTAGGCTCTAAGCATAAATAATTCCCTGCTAGTTTATCACTCTTTCCCGAAATATTTCTCTGTGCAGAAAACCTCACAGTAAATTTTGTTAATTGTGTTGGAATCATAACTTTCAGCTATTGAGAGACTTCAACCAGACTCTGGGGTGAAGGACTCTTTGCTTGAACCATGTACTCCTAATTTTCTTTTTTTTATTCTGCCTCACAATTATCCCCTACATCTGAATCAACCAAGGAGCATGCTGAGAGGGGAGATGAGCTGTTTGATGGTAGGCATGGATGGGGCCATACAAGGAAGTGTTTTTCTGAATTCAGCTATAGATGTGGTCCAAGGGAGCTTCATGACTGCTCCAGCTGACAGCAGAAGGTGGGATTATCTACATGGTGCTGGTGGTGATGGCCTGCACACACAATGCAGGAGTCACTAGTCAAGGAATTCCCTGCAGGGAATGCCTAGGATGCAGTCTAAGTTATGGTTGTACCCTTGGATGTTGGAGATGCCAGCTGCAAACGATACCTTATGTGGAACTCTGCAGGCACCCAGGGAGAAGACACATGTGCTGCAAATAGCAAGTCTGTGGAGGCCCACAAAGGTTTCCAAGTGAGATCTGAACTTGCTTTACCCAGCAGGGCTGCATTAGAGGATTGCTTGACCATGTGTGTGGTTACTAGGTGATTGGAAGGGTCTGCACTTGTCTGTGCTAGGGGGAGGTCTTTTGCTCCACCCCTTGGCATTCCTATAAAAGGTCCTTTAGAAGAGACAGAAGGGGCTGGTGGATAATGATCCAGGCCCCCTGAGACTATCCTGTATTTCTGTTTCTCTCCCCTATATCCTTCTATCTAATATCTCTTATCTACTCCTCAAAAGTACCCTGACGTAAAATGTGGGAGCCAGTCTGGGGGCCTAGGCTATAGGATTGTCTGCCTTGATAAGTTCAGTCTTTCCTTGCTATCCCTCCCACTCCTTCCTCTTGGGATGGTGATAGCTCCTCTGTGCCATTGTATTTTGGAAGTATGGAACTTTCTGACTTCACAGGGGCTCACAGTGAAAAGATTGCCTTTAGTCTCAGTGGAGATACTGTGTTTTAGAACACTGTTGAGATTCTTAGGACTTCTGGTTTTGGACTAAATTCATTTTGCTTTATGAGATGGCTGTGAACCTTTGGGGTTTAGGTAGAATATTGTGGTTTGATTTTGAAATGTTCCCCACATATATTTATGAATACTTGGTTCCCAACTTGTGGAACTATTCTGAAGAAGCAGGAGCCTTTGAGAGGTAAAGCCTGACTTATGAAAGTAGGTGACTAGGAACAGGCCTTTGAAGTTTTGCCTACCTCTGGTCCTGACTTTCTGTCTCTTTCCTGGTTGGTATCATGTGAATAAACATCTGCTGTACACTCCTCAATCATGAACTCCCATGTCTTTCCACCATGATGGACTGTGTGGTGGTTTAAATAAGAATGCCACCCACCCAGAGTCTCATAGATTTGAATGTTTGGTGACCAGGGAGTGGTTCTATTAGGAAGAGTGGTCTTGTTGGTGTGGGTGTGGCCTTTTGGAGAAAGTGTCACTGGAGATGGGCTTTGAGGTTTTATATATGCAAGCCAGGCCCAGTGTCTCTCCCACTTACTGCTGCTGTTGAGATATAGAACTCTGTTACCTCTCCAGTACCATGTCTGCCTATCATGACAATAATGGACTAAACCTCTGAACGTAAGTCAGTCCCAGTTAAATGCTTTCTTTTATAAGAGTTGTCATGGTCACGGCATCTCTTTACAGCATTAGAACTTTGACTAAGACAGACTGGACTGTACCCTCTGACATTGTAAGTCAAAACAAGACTTTCTTTCTATTGTTTCTATTGGGTGTTTTGCTCATAGCATGAAAAGTAACTAATATACTGTGGAAGCAACTTAATGTCCAAAATGTGAATATACATATATATCATATACATATCTCCAGGAAACCTTGTCATGTGAAGGTACACGGATGAAGCTTCAGGATGCTGTGCTAAGTGGAGCAGAATAGTCACAAGAGGATAAATACTGAATAATTATAGTTATATAAAAACAATAGCGGTGTGCGCAGCTTTAATCCAGCATACTGACCAGCAGATCTCTTGAGTTCAAGCAGCTGACTACCAAGCGAGTTCAAAAGCGAAACTAAACAGAGACCCTGTCTCAAAAAAAAAAAAAAAAAAAAAAAAAAAAAAACACCAACATCATTAAACTAATAGAATCAGAAATTAGATGGTTGGCTTCCAGGTTCTAGGGAAAGGGGACATGGAACTTTCTGCTCAGTACATATAGATTCAGGTATGCAAGGTGACATAGTCCACAGATCAGCTATGTGACATTGTGCTTTGGGGTGACAATTGTGTACTAATATTTTCAGATTTTAAGAGTATAGAATTCACATTTTAAAACCACAATGCATAAAAATTAAAAACACATGAGGACAGGGAAAACATGATGAAACTGACTGGAGTGATAGAGGTATGTTACTGTTAATCAGCTTAGATCATATTAACTATGGTGTGTTGCCTGGAAATTAAGGTAATTAGAACCTCTGTGGCTTATTAGAGAGTTTCAATAGCTTTATTAATAAAATCACCAAACCCTAACTACCAAAACTATCCCTGCCATCTTTATCTCTGTCTTTACCATCATCACCACTGTTGTTGTTAGTTTTTGATCTTTTATGGGACCTACCACCCAGCTCCCAAGTAAACACACGGAGGCTTATTATTATGAATGCCCGGCCTTAGCTTGGCTTAGTTTCTTGCCAGCTTTTCTTAACTTAAATTGTCCCATCTACCTTTTGCTTCTGGGCTTTTCCCATTCTCTTACTTCTGTAAATCTTACTCTTACTCCTCTTACTTCGTGGTGGCTTTCTGTGTATGTAACTGGATTATTCCTGTGTCCACCTGGCTCCTGTAGCTGTTCAGGCCCAATTAAACACACAGAGACTTATATTACTTATAAACTGTATGGCCGTGGCAGGATTCTTACTATCTGTTCTTATATCTTAAGTTAACCCATTTTTATAAATCTATACCTTGCCATGTGGCTCGTGGCTTACATCATGCTTCTCCTCGTGGCAGCTGACAGTGTCTTCCTGCCTCAGTCTTCCACTTCCCAGCATTCTTCTCCTCCTTGATCCTGTCTACACTATCCTTCCTGCCTGACTACTGGCCAATCAGCATTTTATTTATCAATCAATTAATCAATCAGAACAACATATATTTACAGCATACAGGACATCCCACAGCATGTATGCTGGGTGACTGGCCCCTGGAGTTCTCCTTCTCTGGCTACTTCTTTCTTCACTCCTTCATTTGTTTCTTTCCTCCTTCCAGATTTCTCATTCTAAATAGTCGCTCTGCCTTCCAGCCCCACCTGTCTCTCTCTCCTGCCTTGCTATTGGCCATTCAGTTCTTTATTAGACCATCAGGTGTTTTAGACAGGCACAGTAACACAGCCTCACAGAGTTAAACAAATGCGACATAAACAAAAGTAACAGCACCTTAAAATAATATTTTACAACACACTGTTACTATCATGCCATTACCCCTTTTACCACCACCATGATCAACATTATTGCTACTATTTCTACCATTGCCACTGTCATTATCACTACCATCACCAACCCCATAATCAATATCACCACCACCATCCTTTTCACCACCATCACCACTACAAACAACAACAACCTCATAATCACTACTTGTGGGAATTACTTTAACTATGTAAAGATGTGTTACATTTGTTTATGTTGCAATTGTTTAATGACATAAGGATGAATTACATTTGTTTATGATGCATTTGTTTAATTTTGTAAAGATGTGTTGCTGTTTCACCTGGGCTGCCTAAGATACCTGATTGGTCTAATAAAAAGCTGAATGGCCAATAGCTAGGCAGAAGAGGGATAGATGGTGCTGGTAGGCAGAGAGAATAAGTAGGAGGAGGAATTTAGGCTCAATGAGAAGAATTGAAAGAATGAAGGAGAAAGAAAGAAACATGCCCAGGGGAAGAAGCCAGGCAGCTGCCAACCAGACAGGAGAAGCAGGAAAATAAGGTAGAAAGAAAGGAAGGAAGGAAGGTTAAAAAGTCCCAAGGCAAAACATAGATGATGAGAAACAAGATAATTTAAGTTATAAAAGTTAGCAAGAAATGAGCCTAAGCTAGGCCGAGTCTTCATAACTAATAAGTTTCTGTATCATGATTTGGGAGCTGGTTGATAGCCCCCCAAAAAAGCCTGCTATGACTAGTACTTTCACTGACATTTTCATGATCATTAGTGCTACTGATTGCCTGAGGGCAATGAATTTGTAGATAAAGCTGTCTTCCTTATATTCCAGAAAGTGCTTGTACCCTTCCCAAGGAACCACCATTGCTTAAAAAAAAAGATCGCTTATTTTGAACTTTTTGTTTACTTTAAAAAATGTGACTTTTATTATGATGAGACCCAAAAAATAACAATAAAAAAGATACAGTGAAAAAGTCCTCTCCCATTTCTGTCCTCTGTGCCCTCCCTTCCTCCATGCTCACTGGGGACACTATGTATGGGTGTGCTTCCTCAGATGGGCTGCACCTGTGAGGTCTGAGCAAGCAGAGTTTCCTCTCTGTCTCCCTGCCTCATATAAATTTTCTTTTTATACAAATGGGAACACACTACAAGCATCATTTCTAATTCTTTCTCAATACTGTCTCTTAGACCTCATTGTAAGGGAATATACAAAGAGTTTCTTCAGCCTTCTTTTATATTTTTCACATTAAATTTTGGCCTTTACTTATATTGATCCACTCATTCTGTTATTTGAGGTTGTTTAGGCATTTTTATTATACCTTCTGAAGGACACGCACTTAACAATCATTGATTTTCAGTTCTTCCACTTCTTGTATATAAGCAATTACAGTATAAGTGTGTGTGTGTGTGTGTGTGTGTGTGTGTGTGTGTGTGTATGGTCTAAGTGTATATATATATATATATATATATACATATATATATATTATACTGCTATATATGTGTGTGTGTAAGTATCACAACAGGTTAAATAGTATGTGTTTTTTATTATTCAGTTAAATACTTGAAAATTTCTATTCTGCTTTATTCTTTGACTTAAGTCTATTTCTTTATTTCTAAAATAGGGTGTTTTTTGTGTTGTCTTTTCAGTATTGATTTTGGCTTAATTGCATTGGGTTAGAGAATACATTCTCTAAAGTTTATTTTTTTTTATTTTTTTTTTTTTTTTTTTCGAGACAGTTTCTTGTAGCTTTGCGCTTTTGAATACTTGTAGCCAGTGCTCGAATCACAGAGATCCCTGCTCTCCGATGCTATAAAGCGTGCGCACACGCCGGCTAAAGTTTATTTTTTTTTAAACTCTGTATTTACTTTGTATCTCAGCATATAATTAGTTTTGAAAACGTTACATTTTGTTAAAGTAGAGAGTTCTTTATACATTTCTAAAATTAATTTTGCTAGATTTTTTGTGAATTACTTTGTTTTGCTAATATTTATTTCTTATTCTAACTCTTTATAGTTGTAGTTTGTCTTTTACATATTTGTAAGTTGTGTTACCAGGTGCAGGCAAATACAATTTGTTTCATTTTTCTGCTCAAATTCAGGTTTTTATCATTATCATGTACCCTCCTTGTTTTCAGCTATGCTTTTAATTTAAATGTCTATTTTCAATGATGTTTAATATGTGTACATGAGCCTTCTTTCTTTTGGAAAGTTTTCAATCTATTTTTTAGAAAACTATTTTTAAGTTTTGGACATATTTCTTGTGTGAGGGCTTCCAAATGAGGGAAGGTGACCCAGCCTGGCCAGGAGAACAGAAGCTACTAGACCTTTTCTGAGGCTGCTGACACAGTCATACCAGTAGAGTTGGTCACTGGGCCCCTAGTCCTGATGTTATCCCATCCCAGGCACACCTCCTCTGCTGCTCCAGCAGTATCTACTTTCCTTGGAGCTCCCAGAGGGCTATCATATGACCGTCCTCCATTCATTTTGTACAGACTATATTTTGGTATGTTGAAGAGAGGTTGGGAAAGATGCCTTTGAAGGAGGTGGACTTCTTTCTAAAATCAAAAAATGATTATAGCTGAAAATATAACTTTATGACAGTCACTCACATCTGTGGGAGATACAATGCTGAATATGTGCAGATTTAAACAAAACCAAGACCCCAGGCCCTCCCCAATAAATAACAGAAAAGCTTGAAAGCAGGCCTGTGGGTCCATTGGATATGGAAACAGTCGGTGGTCAGCTATAGCAGTCCAGGGAAAGTACTGATTGTGGGAGACCAGCTCCCACATTTATTTACCCCAGGGACTCTTGAGGAATGAGGGATAAGAGACTTGGGTAGAAATAAAGAGGAGAGAGAAACAGAAAGAAACAGGATAACCTTGGGTGGGCCTGGATCCTCATCCACCAGCCCAGAACTTGATTCCAAAGGGCCTTTTATAACAATGCCAAGGGGAGGGGCAAAGGACCTCCTCCTTGCTATATACAGCCAAGTGTAGACCCTTACAAACACCCGGTTGCTGTGGGATGTCTTTCTGTGCACTGTGAATATATGTTGCTCTGATTGGTTGATAAATGATAAAGCTGCATTGACCTATGGCAGGACAGGATGGAGCCAGGTGGGAAAATCCAAGAGAGATAGCAAAAGGAGAAGAGTAAGGAGATGCCAGCCCCACTGAAGGAGAAGCAGCGTGCAGCAGACTGGTAATGCCATGGCCACGTGGCCACTTACAGATTAATAGAAATGGGTTAAGTTATAAGAGCTAGCTGGCAAGAAGCCTGCCATAGGCCATACAGTCTATAAATAAAAAAGTTTTGGACATATTTCTTTTTTTTATTTTTAGAAATTGAAATAATGTTACATCTTTCTCCCTTTCCCCTTTCTCCCCCCAACCCCTCCCATGTACACCTTCTTTATCTCTCTTAAATTGGTGGCCTCTTTAATTGTTCACACACACACACACACACACACACACACACACACACACACACACGTATATATATTCCTAAATATAAATATAACCTTATCAGTCTGTATGTTACTTGTATGTATACAGTGTTAGGGAAGACCATTTGGTACTGGATAACCAAATGGGGGGGGGAACTCTTCTCTTGGGAAGACTGTTTTTCCCACTCTCAACACTCCTTAGTTACCTATCGTTCTTTATCTAGGGTTAAGACCCTATGAGATATCCCCCTTTCACATTAGCATGTCAGTTGGTGTCATTCTTGTTCAGGTGTCATTTAGGTAGCATGTTGATGAGACTTCATGGATGTAGCTTCCCTTTTCTTTCTAAGAGATGCATTCTCATAGCAAACATCCTATTCCTCTGTCTCTAAGAACCTTTCCATCCCCTCTTCCATGATGATCCACATTCTTAGGTACAGGAGTTGTGTTGTAGATGTATCAGTTGAGGTGGGTACCACACGGTCATCACAGGTATGTTTTTCTGTGTGGTCTCCATATGTTACAAAGAGAAGTTTCTTTGATAGTGGGGTGAGAACTGTACTTACCTGTGAGTATAAGGATGGATATTTAGAATATAGTTAGGAATTATATTGATTTAGTAAAGTGATGATTATAGGTTTTTCTCCATGACTTCACTAGCCCTGGGTGGTTGGCTATGTTTTCAGTCTTATTTCTCTCTTGAGAATGACATGGTTTCTCTCTTGTTAAGCAGGCCTTATGTCCAAGTTCTAGAGCTTTTTTACTGCCAAGGTCTGCATGCCACTGTTGCATCCTTCAGCTTACTGTGCTATGCTGGTCATTGTTGTAGTTCATAGTGTCATAGGTAGGTAGGACTATTGGTTGCTTCTCTCTTTGGAAGCTTGCATGGTGCCTTTCAATACTCTGAAAACTAGTTCCCAGGGAGGGGCCTTTCAGGTCAGATCTAGCTCAGGTTCTCTGAGTCCTGTGTCCAAAGTGTATGGTATCTTCAGCAAGATGGACTTACTTTCACTCTCTGGGAGGCAACAAAATATAATAACAATAGCCTACTATGTTTTGGGTGTCTTGGATAATGCTGACCAATAATTCAAAAGAAGATTTCTCATGCCTGGTGTTGGGACCTTTTTTAGTCTTTGCCTCTTGAAGGGAGCATTGTCAACATGGATGGGTAAATTTTATTTAAAACACACACACACACACACACACACACACACACACACACACAGAGAGAGAGAGAGAGAGAGACAGAGAGACAGAGACACAGAGATTTATGTGTATATAGGTAATTTTAGGTAAAATAGGTAGTATGATTTCGTATGACTTTTCAGAAATCTTTACTGTTCATCCCAGCCTCACCTTCTATACTGACTTTTCTCCTCCTCCCTAATTTCCTAACTAAAATTCAATAATTAAATCCCTCACCTGGATTTTCCCACCCCCTTCGAGTCCGTGTACTCTGCTGTTCCCTGCTCTATTGCCCTAACCACCTCTGTTGTCTCTTTATACTTTCTGTTTCTAGTGTTTTCCATATTGTATACTCACATCTGAAGACTTGGAGCAAGGAGCCACAGAAAAGCAAGAACATGATGTTTATCTTTCTGGGTCTAGGTCACCTCACTTCATACGATCTTTTCTAGTTCCATTCATTTACCTGCAGTGGCCATATTTCTCTAAGCAGGACTTGAACTCAACATCCTCCTGCCTCAGCCTTCAGGGTCCATTACATGTGGGCACCATCCACTGTGCCTGGCTGAACTGACACATTTTGTCATTATATATTCTTTCTTCTATAGATTTTGATGACAAAAGCACAGTTCTTATTTTTACTAGGGATCTCAAGTTTATAACACACATAATAAGAGAGCAGTTAATCAGAATCTTAGGACCCATAATACAACTTAGTCATTTTAGGCTATTATGGTCTTCACTATGTGTTGCTGTCCACTGTTTTGATACCACTTGTTATCACACTGGGCAGTGAGCTGTTGCTCTGAGCAGGTTTTGGCTGGTGTATTTACTTACATACCTACACTGAAGTTCCTGCACACAGTTGAGCTTGCTTCATGGCATCGTCTCATCCCAGCCTGTGCACTGTGTAAGAGCACTTTGGAGAAGCCTGTGTTTATTATACATTCCTAAAACAATATATTGATTGTGTTTCCTTCCTTAAAGGCATTTTTTAAAGGTGGGGAGTTACAGTTTGGTCCAATGAAGAATTCGTTTGAACCAATGTCTGTTGTCCATTGTTGCTGCAAGAATTTCTGTTCTCAGTCTGATCTTGCTGTGTTTGAGATGAACTCTCCCTCTCTCCCTCCCTCCTTCCTTTTCTTTCTTGTTCTTCCTTCCCCCCTTTCTTCTTCTTTTCTTCCCCTGCCCCTTATATCTAAGACAGGGATTCACTCTGTAGCCTAGGATGATCTTGAACTTAAAACGTAGACCAGGCTATTGATGAATTCAAGTCTTACTGCCACTTTCCCGAAGGTCTATGGAAAAAGCACACCGTTCGTTTTATTTTTAAATGTTGTCACTTTCTGTCTGAGAAGATGTCTCAGCTGGCAAAGTACTTACTGCATAAGAATGAGGATCTAAGTTTAGATACTCAGAACCCAGATAAAAACCTGCATGCAGAGATGCATTCCTGAAATCTACCTCAGCACTGGGGGGTTGGGTGTGGGGATGGGGAGGAGAATGCTTGAGACTCGCTGGCCAGTCAGGCAAATGGATGAGCTTCAGATTCAGTGAGAGAGCTTGCCTCAAAAAATATGGTGGGGAATGAGTAAAGAAGACACCCAATGTTGGCCTCTAGCCTTCACACTCACATACATGCACACACACACTCACACACATATACATACCTATACATGTATGTATATACAGAAAGAGAGGAAGAACAAGAAAAGAGGAAGGAAAGAAGGAAGCAGGGAGGGAGGGAAAGAAGAGTTCATCTCAAATACAGCAAGATCAGACTGAGAAGTGAAATTCTCAGTAACAATGGGCATACATGTGTATACACATGTACATGCATATGTACACACGTGTATATACATATGTGGACATTACTGACACAGAAGACACAGAGACACACACAAAAGCTCTATGGTAGAAAATTTCAAATATGTATCTGGAAATAAAAAAGCTACATAATAAACTATGTTGTGACTTTGTACCATGCCCCAGCCTTCAGGCTGTGATTATTTCCATGTATGCCACACAGTACTGCACCTGACCCACAAAGGCCTTTGCTTCCCACTTAGTTGTTGAAGAATTTTTTTCCTATAATTTTTTTCACATTCTGAGCCTTCCTAATTCTGTTGTGGCTTATTGTACATTTCATTTATTTCTGCATACCCTGTGCTTCTTAAACATTCGTCTTAGTATTTTTAATATTTCTTTCTTGCTTCTTGCTCTCAGTAGCTTCACAATGATATGTATAACACCTATTTTAAAATGTTTATCTTGTGTGAAATCTGTAGGTCATCTGAAGTGTAAGAGTTAGTATCTCCATAGTAGATAACTCTCAATCCCTGTCATTTTCTAAATGATGTTTTAATTGTGACTTTTAGTTTGATGTATGCATTTTCAATTAATTGAAACCTTAAAAAATTTTTGAAATTTATAATTGTATGTATTACATAAGTATAAAATAATAATAGTTATTTTAGGTTTTTGAGATAGAGACTCTTTGTAGCCCAGGCTATCCAGAAACTCATAATATAGTCCAGGCTGATCTTAAATTTGCAGCAATCCTCCTGCTTAGGCTCCTAAGCCTGTCGCTCTGCCCCCTGAAGTCTCTGGTCTGGGTGGACTATACAACTTTACAGGTAGTGTAACACATTGTCACTACTTGTGTAATAAGTTTTGACCTGTATTGTTCCCCTTCTTTTTAAAAATTCATTTTTATTACATGTGTATGAGTGTTTGCTTGCATGTATGTCTGTACATGTATCATGTACATAATGTGTTCCCAGAGGCCAGAACAGGGTATCAGATGCCCTGAAACTGGAGTCACAGTTGTGAGCTGCCCTGTGGGTGCTAGGAACCTAATTCCAGTCCTCTGCAAGAGCAGCCTGTACTCTTAAGTGCTGAGCCACATTTTCAGGCCTTAACACATAATTTTAAATCTTCATCTCCATCTCTCTTCTTGCTGGAAGAGACTCTGGGCTTCTGAACATCCAGTGTCAGTCCAACCCTGAAACCTTTGTATGTATCTTTCCTTTTCTCTTCACATTACTGTCTTTCCCCCCAAGCTTTCCTCTCTTCTCCATTTCCTGTTTGAGTACTGTCTGCTTGCATAAGGACTTCTGAGGTTTATCTTGGGTCTGGGGTTTGGTGTCTGTCACTAATCTGGGGAAATCCACAGCCGTTATTCCCTTAGCCACGTTTCCTTTCTCTCACGTGCTGCACTGCAGCTGGATTAGTTACCCCTTTGTCATTGTTGCTCAGTTCTTAGAGTTTCCGTCCTGACTTTTCATTCTGTTTTTCACCCACATTTTGGCTCAGGTCAGGCTTTGCGCCTAACACATTATCTCTGTCATTTCCAACATTTTCTTCTTTCTTGTGAGTGTGTTTTTGCCTTGCTTATCCTCCCACCTGTTCTGTATGCTGTTCACTCTTTCAAGTTCTCAGCATATGAATATGGTTTATTTTAAATTCCTCCTAATAATCCTGACATCTCTGCTCTGTCTAAGTCTTATCTTCAGCTTTGCTCCTGTTTCTTTAAATTATACCTTTTGTCTTTTAGTACATCTTATAATAATTTTATGAAAGCAAGATGTGATATGCTGGACAAGAAGAAACTGAGACAAATAATCCTTTAATGTGAGCTTCTGTGCCTCTCTGTCTTTAGGACAGGTTATATTTATAATTTGTAGTAGGTGTCAGAGGCAAGAATTTGTTCTGGCATTGTAGCAGTATTAATCAGCAATTTGGCAGGATCTGGAGTCACCTAGGAGATAAACCTCAAAGCATACCTCTGAGGGATTATTCAGCTTCTGGACTTGGCTGTTGAGGTTGTGTTGACTGAGTTAATTGAGATGGATGACCATTGAAGGCAAGAACTGTTAAGGGAAACAGCATGGGGCTAGAGAGATGGCTCAGCAGTTAAGAGCTTCCCTGCTTTTGTAGAAGATCAGGTTCTATCTCCAGTGCCTACATGGCAGCTCACAACTCTGAAATTCTAGTTCCAGGAGATCCAATGCCTTCTTTAGCCTACATGGATACCAGGCACACATGGTGCCCATACATACATGTAGGCAAACAGTTATGCAATAAAATACAAAGAATATTAAAAAAAAAACATGCTTTGGAGGTGTTAAAAATTGCTGCCACTCCTATCATGTGGAGATGTGTGGAACTGGTCTTTGATTTGTACTGTGAGAATCTGGTAGAGTCCTGGAAGCGAGCTGAGTCTCATGAGTATGTAGCTGCACATTGCCAAACCTGGAGTTTTCACCTCAACCTTACCCACATTTGACCTCCAGTGATCAGTTCCTTGCAGTTAAGTCTTCCTACAGCAACACTGGCTCTGCGGAGGTAAACGGCCCCTGACTTCTGCTCCATGAAGCTATGGTTCTTCACATCCATCCTTTGCTTCTTCTGCTCGGGCATCAGTCTGCTCTGTGCCTTCAGTTCTCATTTGTATCTAAGATAAGTTGTTGATTTTCGTTAGTTCACCTGTTTTCTTCTGAAGATAGAAATAATGACTTCCAAGCTCCTTGCATGCTGGTTTTGAAAACCCTTTCCTCAAATGCTGTGCAATTCTAAAATGCAAGTATTTAATTCCTTTAAGTAATAGGCATAGAATATTGAAGTTTTCACTTCTAAGGCCTTTGATAGCTGAAGTCATCCAGGCCCTGTCTCTGCTTCTTGCTGTTTGAGTTGGCGCTCATACTTTGCTGCCAGTTTCCTTATTGGAGTGAGACAGTTGGCCACCAATGATCAAGGATATTATTCTCAAAGGCCCAGAATAAAGAGAACATCCTTCAGAGCTAACTAGGGTTTGCCTTTTTAGGCACCTGGAGGATGCAATCAGACTTGACATTTTTGCATGCAAACTTGAGCCATTTCCATTCACCACTGAGCTTGCTTTACAGCAGCTTTCCCCTTCTCTCTTCACTTCTTCCCCACTTGCCCTGTCAGGGTGTAGATTTACTTCTAAAGAGCCCGCACACAGAAGTGGTGGAAGTAGCTCTTTTCTGCTTAATGTATATACTTGTAGGCATGTGTGCATATTCACGTATGTGCTGTGTGTTTGTTTATGCATGCATGTGTTTGTTATGCATATATTTTGTGGATATGCATGTGTGTGTATGTACATGTGTTTATGCATGTTGTGTGAAAGGAGATTGCTTTACGAGATTCTACTTGATTAGAACTTGCATTTTCATTTTGTCTTTTTATATTTGTAGAAGCTATCAGAACTCTAGATGGCTTTATAAGCTAACTATTTTACCTTGATTTTCCCAGGGTGAAAGTGGGACCAAGTGCCAGCTTGTTCCTCTGAGTGCTAAATCTTTTTCTATTTTAAGCTTGGCAACAGCACATCTTTTCAGCTCCTTTATACTTCAACAATATTCTGTCTAACATTTTACTTGGTCAGACCACACATGGTCACCCTCTGCTGTGAGAAGCAGGTATTCCCCGAATGTCTTCAAAGTGTTTTCTGATACCTCTTTCAGGCTTTCGTTCAATGATCTGTCAGAACCACTTCTTGTTCTCACCTCAAAGCCAGCACACACTGGCTGAACTAGAGCCAAGTCTTAGGCAGCTCAGTCTCCTTGGCTGTCAGTTCATATGTATTTGCTTTGGTTCTGGTCCTAGGCATGTGGTAGAGTAGGAGCAACTATGATGTCATTTCAAGTAGCAGATCTCTAGCTCATAAATTCTATAGATTTTAGTTATCATTTCTGCCCCCAACTACACTTTCTGTCTTTAAGCCAGTTTGACTCTTTGGGGCAGTTTAGGTCAGAAGTTTTCACAGATGAAGAAACTGAAACCCAAAGACAAATACTTTTAAGATTGTGTAGGTAACTTTGGAAGAGCTATTTTTAGATTTGTGTTCCGGTAACTCAGGTTTGTCTAATGTTAACTTACCATAAAGCCACACTACAATGATAAAAACTAAGAAATCAACATGGTCCAATGCTGACATCTCTCAATTCTGTAAAGATTTCCTGAGTTCTTTCCTCCAGTTTCCCATCTTTCAGGACCCAATCAAGGTTCCACATTCCACTGAGCTGTCAGGGCTCTCTCTCCCTGGTCTCTTCTGGTGTGCAACAACTTTAGCTTTTTCTTGTCATTCATCTCTGAGTCACTTTTGAAGAACTCTTGTTACATTGCTTTATAGATTATCTTTTACTCTTTGGATGGATTATGGTAGCACCCTCCTTTAATTCCAGCATTCAAGAGGTAGGGGCAGGAGGATCACAAGTTCAAGGCTAAATGTAGACTAAATGAGACCCTGTCTCAAGAATAAAAGAAAAATAAAATAATATCTCTTATTTTTTGCTCTATGTCTTCTCATAATTAGGTCAAGATGCTTCATTTTAGGGCTAAAGCACCACAGGTATAATATGCCCTTCTTTGTAAATCATGTCAGAGTTTGTAATACTGATGGGACTTGTAACTGGTGATGTTAATCTTGCTCACTTGCTTGAGGAAGGTTCACCAACTCCTTCTGTTGCAAACGAGCCACTTTCTTTGTAATTAACGCATACTTTGTTAGAGATTTCTAGAGATGAAACCATGAGTTACAAGTTCTAATGCCAGGAAAGGAGGAAGGTTTCAGGAGCCTGGGAAGATAGAAGAGGTGGAGAGGAGCCATACACTGATCAGACACACTTTACTCACTTTGGGGGAAGGCCACCATACAGACTGCTAGGCAGGCAGCTACCATCAGGCACCCAGACATATGCTGGCACACATAGGCCATGTGTATGTTGGCCCAGTTGCTGTGGAATATTATTTTAACTGGGCAAAGATGTGTTACATTTGTTTACGCTGCAGAATATTTAACTATATAAAGATGTGTTACATTTGTTTATGCTGTGGAATATTACTTTTAGTTGTGTAAATGTTGTTACATTTGTTTATGCTGCATTTGTTTAATGATGCAAAAATGTGTGTTTAATTATGAAATATGTGCTGCATTTGCTTCATTTTGCTTGCCTGAGGTACCTGGTTGGTCTAATAAAAAGCTGAACAGCCAGTAGCTAGGCAGGAGAGGGACAGGTCAGGCTGGTGGGCAGAGAGAATAAGTAGGAAAAGAGAAGAAGAAGGGAGAAGAGAACTAAGGAGAAAGAGAGGGGCACACCTGGGTCCAGAAGCCACGCAGCTGCCAGCCAGTTGTGGAGAAAGCAGGAAAGTAAGATTTACAGAAAGAAAGAAAAGTAAAAAGCCCAGAGGCAAAATGTACATAAAGAGAAACAGATTAAAATAAAAGCTAAACTAAGGCCAAGCATTCATAACTAATAAGAAGTCTCCATGTTATGATTTGGGAGCTAGTTGCTGGCCCAAAAAAAGAAAGCCTGGTATACCCAGTCACACAAGTAAACTGACACACAGGCTGAACAGAATTTGACACACAGGCCTACATACACCTGGGCAGGCTAGTGAAGGCTCAGGCAAAAACTGTCTCTAACGTCTAGACCCATGTTTATACGAACCCACAAAAAAGTGACATTCTGCCAAAATAATTATACAA